>NC_090695.1:86589854-86916639 GCF_013368605.1 Nyctibius grandis
TCTGTGATTCTGATTCTGTGAAATACACTGTGGTTTATGTTCAGCAGCCCACGTTATATTAGAATCAGCAAGCCACATCTCAAAAGATTGTGCACAGCACAATTATTAAGCAAAGCCAGATCTGATTACATTTCTTGTGTAATGCTCACGTTAATCCCAGCTGACAGGTGGAGAAAAGACAAGTGACAAGGCCTTTAGTCCTAGAGGGTGTCTTCAGGCAGAGAACTGGGCTAAAATTGGACTGTAGGCTGAAATGCCTCAAGGGCAGACTTTTTGACCTTGCAGCTCAGAAATAACTCCATGTCCTGGCTCCACCTGGTATCTTGCCATGTGGAGGGGAAGCGCAGGCCCATCGCAGGTACTCTTGAAAGACTAGGGCTCAGAAAGGCTGAACTACTGGGGACTTAAGCTCAGAAGGGAAAAGCATTATTCCCCTTCATTTGTAGGAATCAGCCTGTTTGTAGAAGACTTGCCTTCCTAGGAAACAAGGGAGGTTGGGCAGGGAACGTCCATGGAAGGATGTAACCAGCTTATGGCAGAACCAGGACCAAGCCTGATCCTGGAGCTTCCACCTAAGAGTTTATCATGATGAAAACAGCTGCTACAACAATGTTGAGTTTATTGGGAACTGCATTTCACATGTGGTTGCTTATTGTTCAGAATTAATGCACGCAAAATGTTACGGGCTTTCCAAACACTTCCCAACAAATCCTAATCAAAGGAGTTACCAATTTATGTCTCCGTCATTATTCACGCAACATTCGGTGCAAAGAGATGGATATTGAAACAGCAGTGAGAGTCCTCTTCATTTTATAGTAAAAATGTGATGCTTTATTCATCTGTTACCAAGATCAGAGTAAAATATTCTGTAAATACCCTGCCATTAATAAGTTCGAGGCTTTTCTCAAATTCTGATGACCTACAGACAGACTCTGCCACTCATTTGGGGAAAAAAAAGACCTAGTTAAACCATTTTGAGATCAGAACCAGGCTAAGTCCTTGGATTTTAATGGCAAAACCACTAAGATTTTCTACTTTGTGAGTAAGCTTCTCAGGTCAATTTTCAAACATTACAGAGACTTCAGGCAGAGAACACAAAGGAGCAGATGATCCGTTTCACTAGACTTTTAAAGAGAGACAAATTCCTTCCTGACCTTGTCAAGATGTCAACTAGGGTCCACTTCTCTATGCTAACAGCAAAATTCTGGCCAGGACTTTTATTACCACCTTCTTCGCACAGGTAATTCAGGTCCTAATCAAGGGGAGCAAAATCTAGCCTAGTTCAGCCTCGCACTGAAATGCCACAATTTACGTTTTAAATGTTCAACAACCCAAGGCACGTGAACAAAATAAATAGTAGTGATCCAGGAGCTATTTCAGCATCAACTTCATTTTAATGTTCATGCAACAGAGGCGGGGAGAAGAAGAGGCTGAATGCATACTCAAAGACCTCTGAGAAAAACAGCACATACAACAAGACAAGGACCTCATGCCTCCACACCATACAGTGCCTCAAAAGCAAGAAAGATGCTGAGGTGTTGGATAGAGTCCAGAGGAGGGCGACCAAGCTGGTGAAGGGTCTGGAGGGTCTGGCCTACAAGGAACGGCTGAGGGAGCTGGGGGTGTTTAGCCTGGAGAAGAGGGGGCTCAGAGGTGACCTATTGCAGTCTACAACTACCTGAAGGGAGGTTGTAGTGAAGTGGGAGTCGGCCTCTTCTCCCAGGCAACTAGTGATAGGACAAGAGGACACAGCCTCAAGCTTCGCCAGGGGACGTTCAGGTTGGACATCATGAAGCATTTCTTCTCAGCAAGGGTCATTAGCCATTGGAAGGGGCTGCCCAGGGAGGTGGTGGAGTCACCATCTCTGGAGGGGTTTAAGAAAAGACTGGACATGGCACTTAGTGCCATGGTCTAGTTGCCATGGTGGTGTCAGGGCAATGGTTGGAGTTGATGATCCCAGAGGGCTCTTCCAACCTGATTGATTCTGTGATTCTGCTTATACTAGGACTGGTAAAACAAAGAAAGAAGGGGATTTTCCCCTACAGATAAAGAAGAAAGCCCTCCCCAAAACAACCCTCTTCAAAAACCCATTGTAAGAAAAATGGCCCCATCTAGATGCACGCACAGAAACCTCTCATGAAGTCAGCAATCACTGGCACTCACCGTGGCATATAAAGCTGAGTAGATGCTCAAAGCAGCATGTTTGGAGGGAAAGGATCTCCTTGCCTTTTCAATCACCTCCACATCCCCCGTGCAGATGTTGCCATTGTTTATGAACTCGTGGTGGGCCCGGCAGTCGTTTCCAGTGTAGTTGGGTTTACACACAGTCAGGAAGTAGGGAGCCAAGTTCCCAGTCACCACCTGGCCAGCGTTTACAAATATGTCAGTGGCAAAAAGTCCAAACGCAAACACTCCTGTGAGGAAAGGTTAAAAATAATAATTATTCAAACAGGTTTTGAAAAAAAAGATCTTGGTACCTGAAAGGAAAAGACGTAATGAGAGGTAAGGGACCAAACCCTGCAGTCGTTACCCAGAAAAAGCCCCTGCTGACTCCAGCAGAGTCCTGCACCAAAGGCACGACACAGAAGACCGCACGCTTAACTCAGCAGCTGCAGAAGGACCCAGAAACAGGCTGAAAACAACACGCATGTGCCTGAAGTACTTTTGTGATTCAAGCTCTGAACAGAACATGAGCTACAGCGTCCACTGAAAACTCTGCACCTGTACCACACGTGTGAAGTTTCCACTATGACAAAGGCTCTTAGGCGGCAGCCAAGTGTCATGCACATGAGTTGTTAAAAATGTTTACATATTTTTACCACATCTGGGCCAAAAAATGGTAATATAACAGCTCTGAACCTGAAAGAGCAGCACAGTGCTAAGACACAATACCGCTCTTACTTTAACACGACTGTCTAGTGTCTAGAACCTTTTGGATGGGCTTTTTACAAGGGCAAGTAGTGACAGGACGAGGGGGGATGGTTCTAAACTGAAAGAGGGGAGATTTAGATGAGATATTAGGAAGAAATTCTTTGCTGTGAGGGTGGTGAGACACTGGCCCAGGTTGCCCAGAGAAGCTGTGGCTGCCCCCTCCCTGGCAGTGTTCAAGGCCAGGCTGGATGGGGCTTGGAGCAACCTGGTCTAGTGGAAGGTGTCCCTGCCCATGGCAGGAGGGTTGTAACTGGATGGGCTTTAAGGTCCCTTCCAACCCAAACCATTCTGTGGTTTTATGATTCTATGATTCACTTGAACCCATGAACATTTCCGAGATTGCGGAGCATCCCTGGCTTGGTGCTGCAGTTGTCACGTCCTCCACTGACTCCCCATAAGTGTTACCAATACCTGCTACAGCTGCTGTGAACGTGTATGAGGATCTTCTACTTGCATGTACTGCCTACCAGCCAAAGGGACAGAACAGCAGGTTTGCAGAAACGCCAAACCCAAATGTTCCGAAAGACTGAACTGGCTCCCCTTTCCCCCTTCCCATCACCACGGTGGATTGAATTGTCACAAAAATTTAGAACAAATAAATATTTACTTTTGGTGTGGGAATGTTGAGGGTTATTTATTTTTGCTTTCTCCCTCCTGTAGCTCTGTAAGCAAAAGTAATTAAAATTATAGAATAGCTGCGGTGATTGCTATGTATTTAAATATGACCAAGAGCTGGAGCTCCAGGGAAAACATCTTAGGAGAGCTGTGATAAAATCTTAAGAGCTGACACTACCAAGGTTATTCACTGCTTAGCTGTACTGCGTTCAAAAAAAAAAAGAAAAAAGACTGCTATAGTCTGAGAAACAAAAAATATCAGGCAGTCAGCAATATAATGCAGCAGAAAATGCTTTACATCAAATTGACAATCAATCAATCAATCAGTCAATCAACCAGGTTGGTAGAGCCCTCTGGGATCATCGAGTCCAACCATTGCCCTGACACCACCACGTCAACTAGACCATGGCACTAAGTGCCATGTCCAGGCTTTTCTTAAACCCCTCCAGAGATGGTGACTCCACCACCTCCCTGGGCAGCCCCTTCCAATGGCTAATGACCCTTGCTGAGAAGAAATGCTTCCTAATGTCCAACCTGAACCTCCTCTGGTGAAGGAATCACGGATCATGGTAGTGCCACCCACCATGCAGCCAACAGAAAGCAGGAGGGCTTCAGAGTTAGGTCCTGCTAAACACCCAGGGTCTATCTACACACAGGACACCTGTACAGACAGTAACATAAAATAAAGCCCATATCTGCAAATGGATTCATTGTACGAGTGTCCGGTGGGGCTTGGCAGTGCCACCCGCTCACAGAGATGGTGTGACGGGTAGAAGAACACACGTTCCTCACTGGGGTGCTGGTGGGAAGAGCCCTCTCCTGGGGCAGAAGCCTGGAGCGGTTTGTCCTCACCATGCTTCCCTAAGGCTGGGACGGAGCCAGCCTCTTCTGCCAGGCCACTAGCGATAAGACAAGAGGACACAGCCTCAAGCTTCGCCAGGGGAGGTTCAGGTTGGACATTAGGAAGCATTTCTTCTCAGCAAGGGTCATTAGCCATTGGAAGGGGCTGCCCAGGGAGGTGGTGGAGTCACCATCTCTGGAGGGGTTTAAGAAAAGCCTGGACATGGCCCTTAGTGCCATGGTCTAGTTGACATGGTGGTGTCAGGGCAACGGTTGGACTCGATGATCCCAGAGGGCTTTTCCAACCTCATTGTTTCTGTGATTCTGTGACCAGAGCATGAGAACACAGTGACGTGATTGCCAGGTTTTCAGAGGCAGACAAATCGCTGCTGAAAGTCTTAATGGGAAGAGCAACTAGCCCCAGCTCTGCAGGGTCATGCAGCTACAGCCTCTACGGCTGGTTCCTAGCAGAAAGGATGGACAGCAGTTTTAATTTCATTTACATACAGCCAGTCCTTACCCTCATCCACACGTGTCACAGCCTGGCTGCACGCAGAGGCCTTACACAAGGAGCAAAAGCTATTTCTGCAAAGGCTTCCTGACTTTTTGTTGCTGTCCTAGCTCTCAGCTGTGCTGGTGTGTGTCAGGAGCAGGCAGAGAGACGAGGCTAGAAGGCAAACCAGCAAGCAGAATGCAGAGAGACTAATTTAGGCCAGAGACAGAGGGTAGGTGATACCCCCTGCTACTCTCTTTAGCTGCCCCAGAGTCCAAGAAGAAGGAACTGAGGATCAGACCTGAACATATCTTTACCTCCCGTGAGCAAGACCTTAGACAAACTAAATGTGCAAACCAAAAAAGAACAAGAAAAGTCCTGTTCAAAAATGCTGAGGACAGACAACATGAACCTTAAATCTTTCCAGCTCCATCTCACCCAAACTAACACTTGCCTTGGCAGAATAATCTAAATCTTCAGCAGCTTCAAATTTGAATGCTTCAGTTTTAATTTCTCTACTCACACCTCCCCCTAAATTACTGCCAACAAGTCCTCCAAGCATGAACACATAATTTCTAGGCTCACACTCACGTGCTACTCTAATGGTCTTTCTCCTACCGAGCTCCCTGCATGGCAGTTCATCAGTGTTGCCACCTCCAGCTCTGCCTACTGGTTTTGCTAACACAGATATCTTCCCAAAGCAGAATCCAGCTCTCCTCACTCACTGTAACCTCAGTACAACGCTGTCTTCTCTCTGCAACTTGTGCTCAAGCCCTCTCTTCTTCCACCCTGAATCTGTCTAACGTCAGTGACTGCAGCTGCTTGTTGACTCCATGGAAACTCTCACTATTACAGAATGTAAAATGCCACTGATCTGGGGGGAAAAAAAAAAAAAAAGAAAAAAACCCAGCAAAACAAAGATCAACCAAAAACCCCTGGGGGCTGTAAAAGAGCAGCTGAAAAGACATCAGGAAGAGAGAACTGAGAAGCCAGTGGGTGGAAATGAGAATGAGGAGGTAGAAGGCTTTATTAGAGAAAAAAAATGAGACCCTTAAGTAAAGTGACGAAAGAAGCAATGCGTTGAAGGGCTCATAAGACGTGAGAAGCTGCGCTCTTTGGTAACATACCGTCATGTCTTCTATCAAGTGCATTTATCTGGGCATTCCTCTCTCTCCAATGCCCAGTCAATTACCTGGGAATTTGTCACGCTCAACCTAATTTGCTCGGAAAACTTTCATATTACACATGCACACTCACGCTCCCCCAACCCCTTTTCTACCCCTATGTTTTTTAAAGAAAATTGGAGTTTCAACGGAGGGAGTCCCTGGAAGGACTCATGGCTCTACGGAAAGGCTGATCCTCAGCCCATCTCTGAAGGCTTTGCTCTAATGGTCCTGTGCATCCAATAAAGCCACACATTTATAGTCCTGTGACTCAGACTCTGCTAAACCACCCTTCATCATGATATCTTAAAGGGTGTTGTTACAGGAGATCTGTATCATTAATCCATTTCACAACTGGAGAGATGGGGGTTGCAGGGAAATTTATTGTCTGTTGCCATGACATCAGCAAGCTGCTTCTGAGCACTCATGATCTGATCCCAGGATTGGCTTTGATCGCCCAGTGAAGACCCCACAAAGCTTGCTGGTCCGGGCATCCGCTGCCTCTTGTGTCTGCCTGCCTCACCTGTGAGTGCCCTGCCTGGATACTGCTCCCTCAAGATGTAAGAAGGAAGACATGTGGTCTGAGCATGCAAGAAGAAATTCAGTTCCTCGTGCAAAAGTACTTTGGAGCCTCAAGACTCCTCCCTACAGACACACGGGATCGATCCCTTCCTCGCTGCTTCACAACTATCAGTTTTCACCTAGGCAACAGCCAGCTCAGAGCCTGGCACAAAAGGGAACAGCGAGGTTTGATTTGTCCCCAACACAGTGACCAGTTTCTCATTGTGGAGGTTCTTCAGTGGTAAGAAGGGAGCTTACAGTCCAGAGGAGGGTGACCAAGCTGGTGAAGGGTCTGGAGGGTCTGACCTCCAAGGAAAGGCTGAGGGAGCTGGGGGTGTTTAGCCTGGAGAAGAGGAGGATCAGAGGTGACCTTAGTGCAGTCTACAACAACCTGAAGGGAGGTTGTAGTGCAGTGGGAGTCGGCCTCTTCTCCCAGGCAACTAGCGATAGGACAAGAGGACACAGCCTCAAGCTTCACCAGGGGAGGTTCAGGTTGGACATTAGGAAGCATTTGTTCTCAGCAAGGGTCATCAGACATTGGAAGGGGCTGCCCAGGGAGGTGGTGGAGTCACCATCTCTGGAGGTGTTTAAGAAAAGACTGGACATGGCACTTAGTGCCCTGGTCTAGTTGCCATGGCGGTGTCAGGGCAATGGTTGGACTCGGTGATCCCAGAGGGCTCTTCCAACCTCAGTGATTCAAATTCAAACACTTAGTTTAAGCTGCTGCAGCAGTTTAGGTTAGAGGCAGCACACCCAAAGATAGCCCGAGCCCTGCTGAAAGGCAGCCAGCTGGTAACAGAACATGCACTGTTTCACAGTGAACTTCAGCTCCAAGGCAGACAGAAGGGCAAGGTCAGGCAAACCATGTCCTGCAGCTGCCTCGGGAACTGACACCAGAGCTCTGGGGTATACCTACCCTATTAAAATAAACTCAATGTGTGTATAACTCTTGTAAACCTTTATTTGCTGCACTAAAGCCTTAACTTGCTGAAATAAAGCCCTAATTTCATTATTTAGCTGCCCGCTGTGAGGTGTCACCATGCTTTAAATTAAGCTGTCATCAGAAGCTGATCTGCACCATTTGTTAACTGCAAATTATGCAGGTCCAAAGTAAAAGCCACTGGTAAAAAAAAATCCACGAAGCACGTTGCATTTCTAAATATCTGAAGCGGAGAGAGGCTACTTGCCTGTTATCAGGGCTTTGCAGGTATACAACTTAATCACATGGATCAGAAACCTAATATATATGAAATGCAACACAACACACACTCTAGTCACCCTGCCGAACTGAGTCTGGGAGGTCTGAGTCCATGATCTCTGGGGTGTGATAGCAGCTGTGTATAAACAGACTACATCCTTGACTGAAACCACTAAATAATGCTAAAATAATTGATAACCTCTATTTGCAATACAAATGATGAAACAGAACTCATTTCTCAAAGGTCCAGCACGTAAACGGCGAATTTTGGCAGCAGAAATTCGTAATAAAACTGTTGGGAGGGACGGGGAGAGGAGGAAGAAGAGATGATGTGACTGAAGAGCAGCAGTGCAGCACCAATATTTTAGACAGAAAAAACTGCTCCAAAGCAATTGCACAGCACCTGTTTGACCCGAAAATCTTCAAAATAAGTGTCTGTGGAAGCAGCTATAAAAGATAAAGAGGAAGATGGAAAAAATTGCAACATATATCAAAGTCAGATGTTTCCAAGCTAAGCCAGCTTTTTTTCACTGATAAAGGAATTGATTTTCTAAGTACAGGGAATGTAGCAGGTTTCACCAATCTAGGCTGCAGTAGAGGACTTGACGTACAGCGAAGCAAGTTGAGAGGCAGCCCTTCAGAGCAACAGCAAATGTCTGCCAACGTGAAGAATTCATGCCTGGGCCAAGAAGCAAGAAGAAATTTTGATTCTGCTTCCTGTGGGCAAAGAACCAGGGAGGGATTTGAGACAAAGCTCAACATTCGAGGTCCCCACTAAACTCAGGAGGGGAGAACCTTGGAAACAGGCAGCTGATGAGGGCTTGAGGGAAACAAGGAGAGGATAAGCAGAGAGCATAGTAGGCAAGACAAGAAAAATCAAGGAGAAGAAAGATGGGGCTTTGCCAACATCCCAGAAGAGCTGCAGGTTTTTTGTTTTGCCTAATTCTTTGCTCCACTATCGAAGTGCAAAAAAGTGGTTCATGAAGAAAAAAAAAAGTGGACCTCATGAAGTGCAAAAAAGTGCATACATGAAGAAAAAGCAAGAGGAAAAGGCTCAAGTCTAGCAACCAAATCCAAAAGATCCCCTGGAGATAGCATGAGAAGGGTGCTTATCTTTCACATCACCAAAAGATAGCCTAGAGTTTCTGCTTCTCTTTCCTTACAAAATCTAAGCGAATGTTCAGTGAAGTATCTATAATTTTCTGCTTGTTTTGTGGAAAGCACATTTAGGCTACTATTCCTAATACCCCATCTATTCCAAGCAACTCTAGTTACAGTCAGCACGGGAGAAAAAGCCTCTTTGCCTTTCTAAAATTTGGGAATAGCAGCTCTCAAAAGCTCTCCACGATGTGTCCTGCAGGGTCAGAAAGCAGCGTTCATTTTTCCTGACACATGAGTACCCAGACACATTGAAGGGTTTTTCTCATTCTTTTGAGTAATACCAGCTGTAATGACTTATAAGGCAATATTCCAAGGAGCTCAATGACTACTTTTTGCAGGTACACACTTCAGACTCTTGCTAACACATCTGGGCCAAAGGAAATCATCAGATTCCAGTGAATTTGTACCAAGACTAACCTGGCAGCAAACTTTGCTCTCTGAGAGTCCACTGTATCATCGCTCCCTCCTTCTCTTCCACCACAAGAGAAACAATCGCATGAATGTTTAAGAATAAAGCTAACTATAAGAAAACACATAAAGCAAGTGCTTAGCCTTCATGGTCTAAGCTCTTTTAGTGCCGTTCCCGCAGGCAAGAGTATTTGATCAGGACTTTGCAATATGCCGAGTGTGCTGCAACAGTCAAACAGCCCTGAGTGGCCCAGTGGACTCTGGCACCCTGCTTCTCTCTTAATGGCAGTTTACTATCCATCAATATATCCTAGAGGTTGTGTGAAGTTCAAGGGTATTTCACTTTTAACTGCATTCCCATGTTGTTCTCACAGCAGCACATGAGCCAGGCCTCAGTAATGAACCACAGGTGGTTTGTCTCCCCTCCCAGTGTGTCAGATGGTAAAAAACACCATTCCACTTCCTAACTACCATGCATGAAGCAGGAGGCACAGAGAGAGGAAAGGGAGGAAGAAAGCTATGGCTCTTCCTCCTTTGCAGCATGTATTTGCTGCTGCTAAAACCTTAACGCAGGATAAGACTCACCTCCGTGCTCTGAGCAAGTACCCCTGCCTGCAGCCAGGGCTGCGCTCCACGGAAGCCACACAACCCTTGCCATGGTCACAGCAGATGTTTTTCTTGCAGGTAAAGCTCAAAAATTCAGCAGTGACAGGGAAGAAGCGATCCAGATATTTTCCAACTTTTTTTCCCATTGCTTCTTTTAACTCAGACTGTGAGTTCAGACCCAGCTCTCTGCAAGATGCAGTGTGTAAGGATGCTTTACCTCTAAGAGTACACAGGGAGGGAGGTGCCATGATGCTCTGTGGGCAAAGCCCTGCTTGGTCAGTGGTATTTACCACGGGGCCGTGCTAGCAGCGAGACAAATCATCCCCTCCCGTGCATCAACCTGGGACTTTTCACGAACGAGGAAGAAGGAGGGATGCCAGAGCCCCTTGCACGTGCAGTTCAGAGCTGCCCCCTTCTTACTCTGCTGCTACAAGGAAGTAGTAAGTGAGCAACCAGCCCTTCTTTATCTCTAAACACCGAGGGGTGCAGTTGGCTGTGGATTGGGAAGCCTTCCTAGGACAACCAGATTCTCTGTCAGTGCCACAGTGGAAACGCAAGCTGCAATGCTGTTCTTTTTCCTGTTCCAAACGAACCATGGGATGGTCCCCTCAGTAAGGTCTCGTAGGCATTTCTTCCACTAATCAACAGTGTGAAAAAGGTACAGCGGTTTGCAAGCACCATATAAAGCAACTTCCAAATGGTTTTAGTGACAGAACTTCTTCATTCATTCCTCAGAGATTAACTCAACGAAAGCTCTAACAAAAACAAATACAATAAAAATAAGAACACTATTTTGAGGCGGGCTCTGGGCTTTTGTACACTGTGCTCAGCTGGACGTTATGTGGCAGAGCTATGGATGTTAAAATTAGAGCTGAAAAGAAAAATGCCAAAGAGGTGAGGACCAATTCATAAGTACAATGAGCAACTTATGCAGACTAGCAATGATGGATTTATTAGCATAAGGATTTGATTGGCATAACCTTTCTTCAAGGGTCCAGGAGAAGCATTTAAGCTCAGCAGAACAGGATATAAACCAGCTCCAGACAGCGTGATATGGCACATTGTGAACATTACCTTGCAAATCCCAAGGGGGACTTATCCCTCTAAGGTGGAAGACGCCTGCAAAGATTTCACAGCTTCATTAATTTTGTGGTGTAGATTATTAGGATGTTTTGGTGCAAACAGGGATTAAGCTTGCGGTGCTCAGGATGCTTACCTATAAAACGTATTATTCTTCGAAGCAGTGGGTTCAGGTAACAGCACTCTCCAGTCAAAATAGTTTTCTCTTGAATAATTAGGGTTTCTCGGGTTGACTTTATGAAATACATGGATATCTCACCAATAAAAATCTGCCAGGAAAGGGAAAGAAAAGGAATGTTAAAAATGGCACGAGCAAACATTAAAACACGGGTGACTGGTTCTAGCCCACAGAAACTCCTGCACAGCAGTGTGTCTGTGGGACATCCCACTTCCACAAGTTATTCACTTGAGATGGACTGACACAGAGCCAGCTCCCGTCCAAGAAAAGGATCACCATCACAGAGGCAGTGATGGTCCACTCAGGATGGGCACTTCTGAAAATCCCACCTATCATCACCTATCAGCAGGCTTGAGCAGGGGAAACTGGGAGCTTTTCAGGAAGACAAGAGTTTGTACTGAAAGTCTTCAGGAAAAAAAAAAAAAAGCCAGCCTGAAGTGGAAGAAACGAGCTTTTAAAAGGGAAGCACTCAAAAGAATTAATTTAATACCTTATTATGAGACACACAAGCAGAATGCACAGTGCTAGGGAGCGGTCAGAGAAATGCCTAACAAAAATGTGTGCACACACACGTGCACAGAGATACCCTGAGTTAGTATAAATACCAAGGAACTAGACTTAGTTCACTTTAACTGCTGGAATGGTGTGTTGGTTCAAGGGCAACAATTTATCCTTATTAAGCCAGATGAGCATCCTTATCGATTATCGACATTCAAGCCAAGTGTGCTCAACCTCTTTATAATTCCAACCGCTGACGGCGAGAGACGTGGAGTAGTAAAATGTGTGTAAGTAGCAGTAAAAGTAGTAAGGAGTAGTAAAAACCTAAACTTTTAAAATTAGAGAGATTTAGGTATAAAACATATTAATAGTCCTCCTTTAACAATACATCGATTTTTAAAGTTTCTTTGCATCAGAAATTAACTGAATATTTTCCCCCTTCAATTACTATCTTTACTTCTATAAATTTATCTGTCTGGCATGCTCCTAGCAACTCCCATGTGGATAGATCAGTTCCACTTAGATTTAGGAGTAAATTTTGCCAGACTGTAAATCTGTTCAGTTCCATTCCACTGATTTAAGCAGAGTTATCCCAGATTTCCTATATCATAACAGACCAAAATGTGATTTCTTTAAGTGGGTTGACGCAGAGTTTAGGTGTATAGTAATAAAGCTATATTTGTGAGGTGATATAAGATGGTTCAACGTAACTGCACTATTCTCGTGGTGCCATCTCTGGCACCGAATTTAGCTGCCTGAATTTGAGGATTTTGTTTCCTTGTGTGTTTAACGTGCGCTCTAGAAATTGAGCCTTGCTGTTCTCTGAAAAATCAATGGGGGCCCGGGCACCTAGTACTGATAGCTAATCTAGCTGGCAAAATTGAATATGGTCTGAATAATTCCTCAAAGAACTGATTTTTTTTTCTTCTTCTCTGGGCACTTCTGAAGTCAAGTAACTCCGCTGATTCTCATGATTTAAAACCTGATGATTCTGCATGAGCGGGGTCTGCATCCAGCCAAGTTGTCCCGCTGACACTGTTAAGTACCTCAGCTGCTGCCAGGGCAGAATCAGCACCCCAGGAATTGGTACAATTCAGTTCTAAATCTGAAATCTAAATATAGATACACAGATACGGGTGGAAAAAGAAAACAGCAAGCAAACTACTTATTTCCATTTGGGAAAACAACGCAAGCTGTATCATACTGGCTTAATTAGGTAGTAGCAATGGCAAGAAAATTGCCCCGAGGGTTAGGGACTGAAAGCACAGGTGATCTGCAGTCTGAGGTGATGTAGGCAATAGGGAAGCAAAGGTAGTGCCACTGGGTGGGATTTTGTTCTTGGTTTCCTGAACGCGACAGCAGCTCAACCGTAGTGCTGCGTGAACACTCTTGCTCATGTTCCTTTTCATACTACTACTAGGTAAAAATATTACGATGATGCCCCAAAGCTCCAGTAAGAATTAGAAATACCAACCCAGCAGTCGTTTTGCATCTGCTGATTTCAACCTGTCCATTGAGAAAGCTTCTGCAATTTGCCCTGCCTTTCCCATCACTGGCAGTGTCACCCCATACTTGCTGCTCAACATCCCACTCTCCAAAACCTCCCCTGCACACGCGTTACTGATTTCCTGGCTCCTCCTGAGCAAAGAGACAGGTAAAACAATCTGTCCCATTTTCCTCTTCAACAGCCTTTTGTCCATGATGGATTTGGAAATGATGATAATCCTTTTCAGACAGTGAAGTATCACATCTTCCCCTTTCAAGTTCTCAGCACAACACAAGCACCCAATACTCCCTGCACTCCCGTACAGATTACCAACAGCTTGTTAATTTTATTATCAATTTAATCAACAAAGCAATGTAAATATTGCTTTTAAAGGAACACGGAATCTTTATCTTTTAATTATTTTTCCTCTAATACTTTCTGATAAGCTCGCAGCGTCTTTGCCAAAGGATTCTTTGCACAACTGCATTCTAAAAACAGATTGGGGTAAACATCAAGAGGAGCTGTTTCTGTAACGATAAACTAAGATAAACTATGAATGAATCTGGGTTACGACCAAGGGGAGGCTGCAGGAGAATGGCATCCTAGAGCAGTGCTCCTGCAGGGACTGTGCGGTGGGGTGGGCTGGGGGCAGCCTTGGAGAGTTAGGTTAACTTTAGAAAAGCAATTATTGATGGTGCTGACACCCAAGGATGGGTCCAGCGTTGAGACTTTTGTTCCTTTTACTAGTTTCTCTCGCTTAGGACACGAGCTTTGTACCTCAATCCAAATCCTCCAGCAAAGCTGAGGGCTGCAGCCCTGATTCACTCCCCTGCCACGCTTTGGCTTACCTCTCCTCCAGGAGCCAACATCTTCCTCCTTAGTCATAGAATCACAGAATGGTTTGGCTTGGAAAGGACGTTAAAGATCATTTACTTCCAACTCTCTGGCACAGGGGGGTTGTGTAGTCATGTTTCCCCAAACCCCTGTGCACGCAGAGTGTCACAATCTGATTCCTCCTATACATAAACTGTCTCGCCACCAGCCACACTGCCTCAGTCTCACCTCCTTTTCCTCCCCTCCTCCCTTTAAAAACTCACTACAGATTCACTGCAGCTCAGTAAAACTGCTCGCCCCTCTTCTCCGACGGGGTCTGGCCTGACTGCCTCCACGCACTCCTACGTCGCTGCTGGCAGAAGCTGCCTCCCATCACCCTCCTGCCTCTCGTTCACTCGCTCACTCAGGGGTGACAAATGGGAAAACACTGTTTGTTCATTTTTTTTTCACATTTCCAGCGAAAGCTGCCACAAATAGCTTTCATTTCAGCCACAATTCCACACAGATAAAGGAGGAGGAGCATCAGCCAGGGTGCACAGAAGAGACACGGGAAGCACAGTTGTGCCTGGGACCGCCTGAAGCCTCCCTGTGAAACAACATCTTTCTGCTGCCTTCCACAAAAAAGTACAACTGATGGCATTTCCAATCACAGAATCACAGAATCAATCAGGTTGGAAGAGACCTCTGGGATCAGCGAGTCCAACCACTGCCCTGACACCACCATGGCAACTAGACCAGGGCACTAAGTGCCATGTCCAGGCTTTTCTTAAACCCCTCCAGGGATGGTGACTCCACCACCTCCCTGGGCAGCCCCTTCCAATGGCTAATGACCCTTGCTGAGAAGAAATGCTTCCTAATGTCCAACCTGAATCTCCCCTGGCAAAGCTTGAGGCTGTGTCTTCTTGTCCTATCGCTGGTTGCCTGGGAGAAGAGGCCGACTCCCACTCCGCCTCTTCTTACAAACCTCGTTGTGGCACCAGAACCTACAGATAACTACAAGATCAATCCAAACCAAAAGGATTCCAGGAATCCCCCTTTTCCACCAGTGCTGACAGTGAATTTACCATTTGAGTCTGAAGATGTGTGTTTCAGGGGATAAACCACTAAATCTGAAATAAAATGGCCAGCTGTTTCTTTACAAGGTAAAACAAATTTTTCCTTATGTAGGTGGAATTTGTAACTAAATTCACCATATCGTACTACTTTGCTGCAAAGATGCTAATACCACCACGCTCAGAAAATTAAAAATGAATAAGGCAGATGAAAGCCTTTGACCTACCCTCAGTGGAGCATTTGGGAGAAAAATGCATTTCACAGAACAGAGTCAGGAGTACATGATTTTCACTTATTTAACAGTGTCATCATGAGATTCAGGCATCCCCCCTTACAAGAAACTCTCATTATCAGAGACTAAGAAGTTACCAGTAGGAGCATTAACAGACTTTTGTAATTCTGATTTATGGTGATTAACTACCCAGTGTGGCAGAAAAAAAAACAGTTAAAGGCAATCAGCAGCATCACGTTTCAAGAAAAACAAACAAAACTGCAGAAAATCAGGCTGGTCTCATTTATTTTCCGCCAGAAGTGCAGGGAAATGCACATACAGTGGTACCACTTCTGAGAAGTGTTGTTGGGGGTTTGTTTTTGAGCACAATCGTCACAGTATAAATAGGAATGGCTGCACTTGCTCCCTTCACTGAAATCCCTGTGAGATTCAACTGGATCAAACATCTCCTCCCAGACTGTGGCGGTCAGAAGGACGGGCAGCACCCATTCAGGTGCGAGGTGGCAGCTGAGGATGCTCACACTCTGAGCGGTCTGACCAGCAGTGCAACACAAGGACAGGGCACAGGGAGACTCTAAGCTCACTTTCTGGCTCATTTACTAGCTTTCTACTGATGATAGTTGCCAAAACTCAGTTTGAAGCATAAGCTACTAGCTGAAGCACAAGTCTGAAATTAGTCTGCAAGGAGAGGGAAATCTCTCAGAAAAAGATGGGAATGAGAAATAAAGTGCTTTCTCTCTCTCCTCCTCTGTTTTATAATATAGATTAGATAAGCATCTGGTTCAGTAGCAACAGCTTCTGCCTTGGGGTGGAGGTATGAATAAGATAACCTCTTGAGATCTCCACTAACCCTGTTCTCCAACATCTCACAAGCAGTGAGAACTGGATGACATTTGTGGTACTTAGCAGTCCTTGAAGCTATCAGATGAATAAGTATGTATTTATATTCCAAAAGAAAGAAGTATTGTGCTGTTTGGGACATGTCATGGCACATAGGATTCTGCGCATTTAAAGGTTTTATTCAAAGAGACTACTGGATGGCATGCTTTAATTCTTTGAATTTTTTGAATTATTGCAGTCTACAACTACCTGAAGGGAGGTTGTAGCGCAGTGGGAGTCGGCCTCTTCTTCCAGGCAACTAGCGATAGGACAAGAGGACACAGCCTCAAGCTTGGCCAGGGGAGGGTCAGGTTGGACATTAGGAAGCATTTCTTCTCAGCAAGGGTCATTAGCCCTTGGAAGGGGCTGCCCAGGGAGGTGGTGGAGTCACCATCTCTGGAGGGGTTTAAGAAAAGCCTGGACATGGCACTTAGTGCCACGGTCTAGTTGCCATGGTGGTGTCAGGGCAATGGCTGGACTCGATGATCCCAGAGGGCTCTTCCAACCTCATTGATTCTGTGATTCTGTGAAATTTACTCATATAAAAATATTGTGCTGAGCACCAGTCAGGAGGACAGAAAAAGATCCCTCTGACATATGCGCTAGTTGAAGATTAGCCCAATGCTAATACATTAAATAATTAAATCATGTATTAATAATACAATAATACAAATAATGCAAATAATGCATTACATAATATATTAATGCATACTACATTAAAAATGGAAATAAAAATATTTTCGCAGGGAAGTCTGATCCGTTGTCTCCTTGAGGCTATACGCAGAGATCACGATGAGGCATGGTGCAGAGAGCCCTGTGCTGTCCTGAGCACGTCTGCTCTAGACAAAGCAGCAGTGCCAGTGTACGGGCATAGCACATCCCAAGAGGCAGAGCTTACTCGCTTATATCCAGCACTGGATCCAACTATCTGGGGTGATCACTGTGCTTCTGGACCCAGGCTAGCGTCTCTGCAAAGCTTGCCTTGCACGATATAGTCACATCAGCTCCACACAGCACTATAAGCTGAAGGTCTCTGCACTCAAAAACTTCATTTGACATTCATTACAGCCTTTCATTCCTTGTGTTTAACATGGGCTATGGGAACTACACGTTTGTGTGTGGGAAGCTGGAGAAATGTATTTATTTTTTCATTTGCAAATCATCTATCACTGCAGCACAAAGTAAAACGAAACTCTTAACATTCAATGGAGTTTCTATACAGAAAATAATACTATTACTGCAGAGGATTTTCATAAAGTCATGATGTAATCCAGTTCAGAACCCCTACTCATTTTCAGAAAGTGTCCCGTACCAAAACCTGTGGCCTTTTCTGCAGATCTCTCTCACATGTCTTATCATCATCCTCTGTGTTACACTGCTTCATGCATCAAAATTACTGCAGACCAAAAATTAAAATGGACTATGGTGCAGCATTCACCTTTCACAAGTAAATACACCGTGCACAGCTTTAATCAACTTTTGAAAGGAATGCAAAGCACAGTTAATAGATATAATTAGATATAATAGATAGATAATAAGATAAAGAAATAGAAAGAAATAAAACAGCAAAGTACATAAAGACACAGTCTGATAGGAATTTATCAATGTAATTACAAATGCAGCAAAGCTGGCTGTTTGTGAAATTTGGAACTTTCTGCCCAGAAAATAGGAAAGGGACAAAGTTTTGCTAGTCAGTGACTGCAATAATCTGTTTGGAATCGTATGTACTTCGCTAATTGAATATTTTCATCTGCTCAGAACAGCTACATTGCAGCTTAGTGGTTGGATAGTAAAGAAAATCAGGTAAAAAAGAAGCTAAGTAGATGTGATTGCCAAAAATAAAGAGATTATAAATAAAAAGGAAATAGCATTCATACTTTTCTTTGTATTGAGCATCTCTCTGCCCATCTAAGCCTTTTAAAGCCCTTCAACAGTCCTTTTAACATAACAGCAAATAATCCTGGATATACTGCATGTCCGACCCAGGTTCTGCTTCAGCTTTATCCTGTTTTCTTATTTCCAGTAGTATGTCACCACGCCTCTCTGGAGCCCAGGCAATTCACAACTAATCACTGAAGTGAGCAAGCTGTTGTAAAAGGCTTAACAAGCTCTACCCTCAGTCCTGCATTGTGATTACCTCTGAATAATTACTTCTGGAGATAACTGACGAAGATCATATGAGGCTGAGGCAAAACAGAGACACGGCTAAGTGTAAATCAATTACAGCTGAAAAGAGGAGAGAGGGGACAAAGCTATTACAGGACTACTGCAATTATTTATGGAGCAGTTGTGAAGAATTCAAATGATTTCTTATACTTACAATAGCTGTCGGAGTTGAGGCCAGCACACAGTAGAGCACAAGGGGTGAAATGAAGCTCTCATCCTCTGTCCCAGGATATGGCTTCATCAAATTGCCGTCCTGACAGAAGAACCCTTGGATGTGCACCTGGAAAGTATCGGTGCACTCGAAGTAGTAGGCGAGCAGAACAGTCCCAGCCATGATGACAAGCTGAAAATACAGCATGGTCACACAGAGATGTTAGTGGCTTTTTTTTTAACAGATGCAGCTACGCCTCCCAGCTACTCCCATCCCACAGAGCATCCTCCCTGTGTCGTCACCCCGGCAGACCCGGCGATGCTGGTGTGCGAGCGTGTGCGCTGCTGTTACCGGAAAATAGTACCCAAGAAAACTCTCTAACCCAAATGATAGTTTAGAAAGCCAACATGGGTTTATGGCAGCGCTGGGTGCATGGGGAATCTCTCCTCCTAGCATGCACACCTAGGGACAAAAGCACACTCATTATATACATTATAGAAAAATGAATATTCATATAATTCCAAGAAAAGCCCACCTATTCCAAGAAACTTATGCATATGCTAATACATTATGTAATTTTCTTTGCACATGCGTACTAAATTGGGGAAGGGGTCTGGGGTGGTCCCTGGGGGTCTCTAGAGGTCGCAATCCCCCCATAATTGTGCTTCTGCACAAGCGTGGTCAAGGCCCTTCTTGTTGACAAGCGCAGGTGGCCTCAAGGAGAAGATGTTCTGGTTCTCACTGGATTTCTCTCTCCTCCGGCGCCAGAGTTTGTGAATCAAGTTAATTTAGACATCACAAAGTTGTTTTTCACAGTCCTGTTTGTCTTTGGCCCTTCTTTATAATTAGCAAGGAATTTAACAGAGACCTTGGATTTTCTAAGACTCAGCGCAAGCATGAATCATTGACGACTATAACACTGTTATCAGTCCCATATGCAGACTCTATCTACAAAACATGCAGTTTGCTTCGGAACATCCTGTTATCCTCTGTTATTCCAGCTGAAAGGAAAATTACTGACAGGAAAGTTGATTCTGTGTAAAGGTAACACAGAGTAGGCCTTTTAGAGCCTACTCTGAGGCCTACTCTGAGGCCTACTCTTGCTAAACCATCTGGTATCACTGCTGTGCGTCCACTTTGCCACGTCTGTCACATAAACCTTTTGGCAAACGACACTAACGAACGTCTCGGATGGGAGTGGGCCCGTAACGCGGCTCGTAGAAGGACGGGAGCTCTGACAGCTGCTTTATCAGAGGGCATGTGAGTGTCAGCGGCAGCGACGATCGATGAAAGCCAGCAGGACGAGGGGCAGCGTGGCGGGAGCCAGCACGAGTGACAAGCTAAAACCCGTGCACAGCAGCAGGGAGCTGGGAAGGATTAATACAAAGGATAAAGGAAACTAGAGCCAAAATGCTTCCCCGCTGCAGCAGCAAGCCCGTGCTGGGGGATGCTCACCCTGTGGTACCCAGAAGAGCCCTCCATGTCCCAGATAAACTCACCCAGAGGGTACCCTGCCTCCTGCCACTCACCGTTCCTTGGAGCCGCTGCTTACGAGTACAGCTTTAGAAGTCTGCTCAGAAATCCTGACCCTCTGACAACCAGTCGGGGCCCACTGCATCACACCCGCTCTTGGAAAAGGCAGTGGCTGAGTCTGGATCGTCACCTTTACACCCACAAACTGCAGGCAGCCTTTCTTGTCTCTTTTTTTGGTAGTTTGGTGGTTGGAAAACTTCAGCGATCACTTTTTTTTTTTTGTGCATACCCACAGGTACTGGGCACGAGCTGTTGCCAGTGTCCGTGGGAGCTTCCCGTGCTGCTTCAACAACGCATCTCAAAACGATCTCACGAAGGTTGTCACTGATCCCACCTCATGAAGTTAAGTGGATATACTAACTCATCACTCCTGTTCCATCTCTGCCAGACCACAAAGGAAATCTCACATCACAAGCATCATCGCTTACAAAATAGCAATATTGATTTGGAAATTGTGACAATTACAGGATCCGATTCAGAATCCTCTTCATAGAGACTAGTGCCTCCTGCCATTATGACAAGAGCTGTCACATATACAAGTTGTCTTGCCACACCGTAGAAAATAATAATAATAAAGAAAGTGAAATAACAAACTCTGAAGTGGCTTGTTTTCAGTATTTTTGCCTCCAAGATTTCTGCATCAAAACTGTGTTGCTGGGAGATTATTGTAAGAATAGACCTTTAAAAAATAATTTTGGCTACTTGGCCTCAAAGATACGCTTACAAACTATCCATGCATTCCTCTGGCCTAACCTTGCACATATGCTCTGACACACAAGACAGCCATTAAAGTCATCGTATGTTTGAGTGGGTATTGGACTAAAATTAGAAAAAAACCCATGAAATCAGAGGAATCACTGATGAAAGTAGAAGACCACAGAATCACAGAGTGGTTGAGGTTGGAAGGGACCTCTGGAGGTCACCTGGTCCACCCCCTGCTCAAGCAGGGACACCTCGAGCCCATTGCCCAGGACCATGTCCAGACGCCTTCAAATAGCTCCCAGGATGGAGATTCCACAGCCTCCCTGCGCAACCTGTAACACAGACTTAAGCAGGGCAAAGTGAAGCCAAAGTTGACAGAGATTCTGCACCCTCCCTCGCTCTTTACCTTCAAATTTAACAGCGTCATTTTGTAGCCAGATTCTAAAAAACACAGATTAATTCCACCCCTGGAAAACACAGCCTGGACTGTTTAATGCTTTTAGCTGAACCAATTAGCTCTATGGATTCAAACGTCAACTTCTGCTGATTACAGAATTATGGTACAAAGCGAAATTTACGCAGACAAAGCACATAACTCCTTTTTAGGAGCTTAAACAAGCAGGAATCTACATAATTATTTCCCCAAAAGATGCATATTCTCTCTTTCTCCCACCCTGATTTACATCATGGATGTGATACATCAACATAAAATGTTAATCAAGCATTTGTCTTCTGAAGATTCCAGCTTACTTCTGATGATTCAGTAACTGTAAGATCCAGCACTTTGAAATCTACCCCCTCCTCCCCCAATTAACTGCAGATAAGCTAATTATGTATGGTCAGTACCAGGCAGTTGCTCTCCGCTGCTCACACTTCTCCTGCATCCCGCAGCGTCCACTGGAGACAGCTGGAACTGGCTGGAAACTCACAAGATTTAGCCTGTGTATTTTTTCCTATGCGATATCTACCTCTAAAGGTGTGTGAACACAAGTATTCCCTCAGGTAATTTTATCTAGTTCGTATAATAATAGCTTTAGATGGAACTGCTGGAATATCCTATTTCTTAAATGTGTAGCTGAAAAAGTACTCATTTTTTTTTCAACTTTCATTGTTTATCCTGACATTTTCAAGACATCTGCCCAAAAGGAATTTTTTTTTTTTAACAAACATAAAGCAAGATGCTGTTATTTGTGTATTCCTCAGAGACCCTTACAGCCTCCTGGATGAGTCAGTGGGACTCCCTATAAACAAACATTTAAGTTTTTTTATAGTCCTATTGTCTAAGTCCTATTGTCTAAAGTCCTATAATTAAGGACTTAGAAGACCTGAATTTAACTCCTTCAGCAGCTACAGATTTCCTGATCAACCTTGGGCAACTCAGTTTTATAAATTGACATCAGAGGGAGCCGATGACACTAGCACTACTCTACCTGACGTGCCCAAATAAACACGTTTGAGACTACCGTATGCCTGGATATAGAGGTGTTTAAGCTCAGTTCCAGCACCTCATGCGCCCAGGGCTCTCAGAAGCAATCGGACCGACCCCTCCTATCCCAAACACACCCCCAGACATGCTTTAGGTTGCCAGCCCCAGCCAGCATACACAGGGGAGAGAACAGGAGATGGTACAAGAGAGGCAGCTGGTTTTTCCCGTTACTGGGAAAGGGAGAAAGCAGGTGCTGAACCTAAATCCCTAAATCCTTCTTTGGGTGTCATATGGAAAAAAACACTTCTGAAAAAATGTGGGGTTTTGATACAGCAGGAAAATTTTGTTCATCTCAAATGTACTCTCTAGCCAGTGGTTGCACAACCAGCTTTCACCTTCCCAGTGCCAAATGCTGCCTCAGTGCAGCATGACAAACCCTCCTGCACATACAGCTCTAGTCTGACTTAGGTCAATACTGACCTACAACACAACAGATACAGAATCACAGAGTGGTTGGGGTTGGAAGGGACCTCTGGAGATCATCTAGTCCAACCCTCTGCCAAAGCAGGGTCACCCAGAGCACTTTGCACAGGGTCATGTCCAGGCGGGTTTGAATATCTCCAGAGAAGGAGACTCCCCACCCTCCCTGGGCAGCCTGTGCCAGGGCTCTGTCACCCTCAAAGTAAAGAATTCATATCCTCATATTCAGATGGAACTTCCCGTGTTTCAGCTTGTGCCCGTTGCCCCTTGTCCTGTCGCTGGGCACCACTGAGAAGAGTCTGGTCCCCTCCTCTTGACACCCACCCTTAAGGTATTTGTAAGTATTGATAAGATCCCCCCTCAGTCTGCTCTTCTCCAGCTGAACAGCCCCAGCTCCCTCAGCCTCTCCTCGCAGCAGAGATGCTCCAGCCCTCTGACCATCTCCGTACCCCTCCGTTGGACTCTCTCCAGTAATTCCTGGTCTTTCTTGAACTGGGGGGCCCAGAACTGCACACAGCAGTCCAGGTGTGGCCTCACCAGGGCCGTGTAGAGGGGCAGGATAACCTCCCTTGACCTGCTGGCCACACTCTTCCTCACGCACCCCAGGACACCATTGGCCTTCCTGGCCCCAAGGGCACATTGCTGGCTCATGGGGAACTTGTTGTCCACCAGAACTCCCAGGTCTTTCTCCGCAGAGCTTATTGATACCTCAATAATAAACCCAATCCTGATGACTCTTCAGTTTCTGTGTTTTGTTCTTTTGAGAAATAAAAAACATATTATCTGCAAAAAGAGATGTGAATCATGGAAACATCAGATCCTGCAGCTGATGCCCACCATCTCAGGGAAACAGCAAGAGCAGACATCAGAAATTAGACCTCCAGCTCAACAGACCCTACCACAGTCCCGTGATGACAAGGGATGATGTGAGGTACAGAAAGGACAGTCCAGCTATCGCCATGAATGTTAGCAAAATTTTTGCTGCTCACACAGTCAGTGAAGACCTGACCAGATCTGTGTGGCATGTTCCTGTGCCTCATGTTGGGTATTCACTGCTCCAAGCAGCTCCTCAGCAAAAGGCAAAGAGTAACATGGAGAACTTGCTTTCTTTTCCCCTTCCCTTTTTCCTTTCCTCTTTCCCTTTCACTTGGTCACTGTTTCATATGTATTTGTTGTGGCATGAGTGAGATTTTCGGTTGTTTGTGCAGGGGAAATTGTAATCGTAACTGCTCAGTGGTGGTAATTTGTGACCGAGGCATGATCCAGCATGGAGGGCAAGGTGGCCCAACTGCAAGAAGAGGCCAAACTGGCTGGAAGCAGGGACACCAGGGACAGAAGGACTCCCTGCAAAGGAGTGAAGTTTCCCTTGCTGATAAGGCACACCCACAGCACTGTCTTGTGGCCATCCTGGGATGGGAGCACTCCAGGGACCACGGTCAGGGGCCACCTTTGGGCAGCAGAGCTGGCTGGGGGGTACCCACACAGCCACCCTCGGGATTGGTGCTGGTGCAACTGTACATAAGGCATTGGCTCCAGATGTACCTTCGCAGACTTCTTGTAGAACTGCTTATGGCGGTAGGACCGCCATAGGTGGTTGGGTCTGGAGGGTCTGACCTCCAAGGAACGGCTGAGGGAGCTGAGGTTGTTTAGCCTGGAGAAGAGGAGGCTCAGAGGTGACCTTAGTGCAGTCTACAACTACCTGAAGGGCGGTTGTAGCGCAGTGGGAGTCGGCCTCTTCTCTCAGGCAACTAGCAATAGGACAAGAGGACACAGCCTCAAGCTTCACCAGGGGAGGTTCAGGAAGCATTTCTTCTCAGCAAGGGTCATTAGCCATTGGAAGGGGCTGCCCAGGGAGGTGGTGGAGTCACCATCTCTGGAGGGGTTTAAGAAAAGACTGGACATGGCACTTAGTGCCATGGTCTAGTTGACATGGTGGTGTCAGGGCAATGGTTGGACTTGGTGATCCCAGAGGTCTCTTCCAACCTCATTGATTCTGTGATTCTGTGACTCTGCCAATGCATTGTTCATTATTTTTTTCTTTACGTTTAAGCACAAACGTGTGTTTCATTTCTCTCGACAGGTACCATAAAATCTCCCCAACATTTGTTTTGATTTACTGGTCACAGACACCTTAATCAACTTGAGTCCCCCAACCTTCAATTTCTAAAGCTAGGACCTAAAATGTCAAATGCACAACTCCCTGATTTCTGTAGCCATGGTCATCTTGCAGCAGGTAACAGCTTTGCCTTTTCGCCCTGTTTTCAGGTTTACAGTCATTGAAGGAAGCAGTGAGGAAGAGCGGGTAGGCTGACTTAAGATAAAGATACAGAACATCCAGTTACATCACTCAGAAAACAAATGCAGTTTAGCATGACATTTTGCAGGGTTTATTTATTAATCCTTTATCAACTCATTTCCTTGAGTTGACCTGGGAAAAATTAAAAATGCTCAGTAATTCACTTTAGAAAAGCAGCCAATGAATGCAAGTGTCTAAGGTGCTTAATGGCCTCCATTACCACAGTATTTAACCATCTCATAATCCTTAATATTTATCATCACTACTCTGTTGTAAGATAAGAAAATGCT
The DNA here is from genome assembly GCF_013368605.1 of Nyctibius grandis. NCBI lineage: Eukaryota > Metazoa > Chordata > Aves > Nyctibiiformes > Nyctibiidae > Nyctibius > Nyctibius grandis. The sequence goes on from NC_090695.1 coordinate 86,615,115, forward strand.
CTTATCACCATTTTACAGAGAGGGGACAAAAGCAGAGGAAATAAAATGACTGCCCTTAGGTCACAGTACAGCCTGTGGCACAGCCAAGACTTGCCTTTCTTCTGGACCAGATTTTTCTGGATTAGTCAATAATCTGCACATGAAAAAGCTCAGTGATACACGCTCAGGTCCTGATTCTGCAGAAGCTCATTCATGACAGTGTTAAGGAAACACGCCACGTGTCTGATTCACCCCCATTTAAAAACTCCTGCTTCATTTTACATCAAGCTTGACGAGCTGGACTCAAACAATTGGGATGTGTTTTTTCCTCAAAGCCATATATTTAAATGGATTAATTCTGTAGCACTAACACGTGGCCCTCGACACACCATTGAACTCTGCACCACTCTACAAGCCCGCACTGATTCTGTCACAGAATCTCAGAATCTCAGAATCAACCGGGTTGGAAGAGCCCTCTGGGATCATCGAGTCCAACCATTGCCCTGACACCACCATGGCAACTAGACCATGGCACTAAGTGCCATGTCCAGGCTTTTCTTAAACACCTCCAGAGATGGCGACTCCACCACCTCCCTAGGCAGCCTCTTCCAATGGCTAATGACCCTTGCCGAGAAGAAATGCTTCCTAATGTCCAACCTGAACCTCCCCTGGTGAAGCTTGAGGCTATGTCCTCTTGTCTCTGTCCTTGCAGACCTTCCTATTGCTGCACACCCTCGCTCCTCTTTGAGTCGTGGGAGTTGTCTGCAATCAAAAAATCACTTTCTTAAATGTCCAAGAAACACGAAGCAAGTCTTGCAATCTTCCTTGGGCAATTGGTAATTGTTTGGTGCAGGTTTGAAGAGGCTGTAAAAATTCCTTGTGTACTCTCCAGCCCTACAACATCTACGTCCTGTACGACAGGCATACGGCCACTGCAAAAATCTCCTTCTGCTGTGTGTTTTGTCAGTCGTATAAATCATAATGAACTTGAAAACACCCAAGTACTGCTGGTATTTATACACAAATAGGTAAATTCTTTCAGCTTATCAGCCTTCTCACACGCTATTGATGATGCATCCAACAGCCACAGCATGTGTGTGTCATGAAAACAGACAGGTTAGTTACGTATACGACTCCTAAATTGCTGCTGGAAGGAATTGTTAAGAGTGTGTCTTTGCTCTCTACTGGATAATATCAGAAATATTTAGCTGTGCATCCCGGACTGTTTTGCCCAGGGATGGGTCTGGGTCTTTCTCTGTGAAAGAAGCCAGGCTGTTTTCCCTTGGAGATGGGAACTCTCGTCTTGCCACTGCAGCAGAGGGATGTTAGAAGCACAGCAAATTGGAAGCAATCACATGGATTGTTAAACTTCATGACCCACTTTTACCTTTCTAAAAGCAGGTCAAGCCTCTATCCAAAAATTACTCAGGCAGTTTCCTGAAGTATCCTGATTAGGGTGAGGCCTCAGAAACTCACGCTGCTTCAGGGGTCAAGAATTTTTTTATATCACCTGATATAGATTTCTAACCTCTAGTGTTAGTACCTGACATGAACAGAGAAAGAAAACATCTCATTAGTTATATTTTGTTTTCTTAAATAATCAAACTTCCTTCAAATACCGGCAAAAGAATTACACACTCTTGGAAAATACTGGATTTGTATTAATTACAGAATCACAGAATGGTTAAGGGTTGGAAGGGACCTCTGGAGATCACCCACCCCAACCCCTGCCAAAGCAGGGTCACCCAGAGCACTTTGTACAGGGTCGTGTCCAGGCGGGGTTTGAATATCTCCGGAGAAGGAGACTCCCCCCTCCCTGGGCAGCCTGTGCCAGGGCTCTGCCACCCTCACACTAAAGAAGTTCCTCCTCATATTCAGATGGAACTTCCCATGGTTCAGTTTGTGCCCGTTGCCCCTTTTCCTGTCACTGGGCACCACTGAGAAGAGTCTGGCCCCATCCCCTTGACACCCACCCCTGAGGTATTTGTAAGCATTGATAAGATCCCCCCTCAGTCTGCTCTTCTCCAGCTGAACAGCCCCAGCTCCCTCAGCCTCTCCTCATAAGAGAGGTGCTCCAGTCTTCTGATCATCTTTGTATCCCTTCGCTGGACTGTCTCCAGCAATTCCTTATCTTTCTTGATAGGAGTGGTGGACTGGTCATATTGATGGAGATCCCACTTGGAAAGGAACTTTCCCTGTATCATTTGTGCACTTTATTGTTCACTAAATTGCTACTGATAAGTGGAGACATTTCTCATTTTCAGCAGTCACAGAAATAAGTTTTGCTCTATTTCATTTCATCTATTTCATTTCATTGTGGGAGTTGACCTCTCCTCTCAGGCAACTAGCAACAGGACAAGAGGACATAGCCTCAAGCTTCACCAGGGGAGGTTCAGGTTGGACATTAGGAAGCATTTCTTCTCAGAAAGGGTCATTAGCCCTTGGAAGGGGCTGCCCAGGGAGGTGGTGGAGTCACCATCTCTGGAGGGGTTTAAGAAAAGACTGGACATGGCACTTCTTTCTTTCAGAATGGATGTAGATATTTGCTTGAAGTTATCTGAAATCTGTGTTAGTTGTTGAACTTCCTAGTCCTAATTTTGTGAGCTCGAGGCGTTTCATTTTTCTATGCTGCACGTGTGTAGAACCTGTTTTTTGAATGTTCTTTATGTACGTTACATCCATTTTGGTCATTTAGTGTGACTACTGCTGGTTAAGTAAACTATGGCAATATTAACGAGTTACTACATTAACTCAAGAATATGAAAACTGCACTTCCTGAAACGTACTTAACTATGATGATGGATTGCAGAGCATTTCTTACGCTTGTCTCATTCTAGCATTTAGACTTTGGTTTTCAGTTCTTGAATTTTCTTCAATCACCCAGCAATGTGTTCACAGAGAGAACATGTTTGGTAGAACACTTAATTATCCTTGGTCAATAAGGTATCTGACACCTCACAAGTACACTGCATTATGTTCTGGTTTATAAAATTTGTGTGCCACTACTTCGCAAACAACGATACTTTGCTAACTCACTCTGTATTTGTAGAATACACCCACATATATGGTAGCTACACTGTTGTTAAATTTGTTTTACTCATGTGTGAACAAAGGCTAGGCCATGGATGGTTCCCAGGTGGCTGATGGAATACAAAACACCAATACAAATTTGGCATCATTTTGATGTTTGTATATTGTGAAATTGTATTATTACGTGATAATTTCACTCAAAACAATTACTTTGACAAGCTTTTCACAGTATGTCTCTGGGAATTTTTTCATGACTCCTGAAATTGCCTATGCCGAAACCCTGACTATAAGTTCAGAAGAGTCTATAAGAAGGGTCTACATTTTCACATTGTAGAGTGGTCAAGTGGTACGGAAGATGTTCAAACACTCCCTCAGACAAGCCTATCCTTACAAATAACAGAGAAGATGGAGACAACCACTAATTAGAAGTCCATCTGATCCAGATGTGCTGGGAGCTACAAGGCCTGTTGTCACACCGAGGTGTGAGGGTACTCCGTATGTAACTCCCGTTAGCGTTAATGGGAGTCAGTGGTGTGAATTCTTCAGGAACCAACAAAAGCCTCAGCCTCTACAGCAGCTTGTTAAGCATCTGTACTCTACCATTTTATCACGGACGACGTGCTTTAAAAGGTGTCACCTTCACACTCCTGTAGCACATCCAGGTTTGTAGAAAGAACAGCAGCAGATCACAGAATCACAGAATCACAGAATCAATGAGGTTGGAAGAGCCCTCTGGGATCATCGAGTCCAGCCATTGCCCTGACACCACCCTATCAACTAGACCATGGCACTAAGTGCCATGTCCAGGCTTTTCTTAAACACCTCCAGAGATGGTGACTACACCACCTCCCTGGGCAGCCCCTTCCAATGGCTAATGACCCTTGCTGAGAAGAAATTCTTCCTAATGTCCAACCTGAACCTCCCCTGGCCAAGCTTGAGGCTGTGTCCTCTTGTCCTGTCATTAGTTGCCTGGGAGAAGAGGCCGACTCCCACTCCACTACAACCTCCCTTGAGGTAGTTGTAGACTGCAGACAGTAAAGGCTATTACAGCCTCTGGCCAATGGTAAGGATCTGGCCAACTGCTTAGTCTTTCAGGTTGCCAAGGGATTGGATGCAGCAAATAATCTACTTTTTACGAAAGTATTACAAAAAGAAGACAAAGCAGCTAGACGAATGTGTAAGGAACAAATACTTCACTTGGAGACAGCAAGAAAAATAACCTATATTGCACTTCCATTTAATGGTAAAATAATTCCAGGTGAATAGTTTCATTATGCCGAACAACCACATATTTTACACCGTCAGAATAAATACAAAAGCCGATGATCTTCCTAAACTGTCCCTCTTCCCAAGTGTTTTCTCTCCCTCACCTGATATACCTGACCTTGCAATCTCATTCTGAAATCAGTTTTCCTAAGCAACTGCAGCACACGGAAGTCACGGTCCGTTCTGAGAGCGGCTGGTTCCAGGACACGGCTTTGTTGGGGGAGTTTTTAAGTCCTGCCGGCACAAGCTGGAAAGCAGCTCAGGGGCAAAGAGGGGCTATCAGCACGCACAGGCTTTTGGAGCTGGGGCTGTGTAGAAACCAGGGCAGTCTCTGCAGAGCTTCTCTCAAGACCATTTCAAGAACTGATTGTATTATTTTACCATTTTAGTAATGAAGTTGGGACTAGGTATAGGTTACAAGGCTGAAGAAGACACTCACAGACAAAAGAGGACTTTACATCTTCCTAAGGCACTTGTTTCAGGAAAGGAAGTTTTGTGAGAGTAGCGTGGCCTCTAAAAAAACAGACACCTGGTTAAAAACTGTTTCAGCTTCTTTTTTATGTAACGGTCCTTGAAGAACTTCTATGTGCTACGCTACAGAAACTTAACATTACCTAAGAGCTCATCCACATCGAGAAGCCAGATTTCTCCAGCTCTAGCTGTGTAGCTAAAGCAGCACAGTTCTCCTAATGGCAACAGAGACATAAAGGCATAAAAATGCTGTAACCACTACAACTTTTTCATATGTAGGACATCAAATAAATAACAGCATGAGGCACCTTGATTATTAGGTGTAACTCGGTCCACTCTACACACTGCTCCATCTCTCTCAGTTTAAAGCGATGGTTTTCAACCTTTTAATCTGTAGACCCTTACATTTTACCAGTGACTCTGATGTAGTGAATTTAAGCCTGCTTTCTTTGATAGGTAACTGCGACCCACGCATCAATCACAGGCTGAAACTGTCAGCTTGAAGGGAGGAGGGACACCTACCCACACACTGTGCTGTGTATTATAACAGTGTAGTAGTTGTGATGTAGCCAAGGTCTGAGCATAAAAATGAACCAAGCCCAAAGCATCATCTTTGGGTTTGCTCAGGTACCCAGGTAGGACAGAAATAATCGAAGATGCTGGGTCAAGCCATAATCCTCTGGTACTCCTGTCGATTAAAAAGATGTTTTCCTCCTGGCGCCTGTCTCTTCAAAGTTAGTAATTCTCCACACTGACACAAACATCTAAGCTGCACATGACCTCCGCTATTATGTCGTGTTTCCACTAGAAGTGGATTTGCTTGTAATGGCTTTTGTTTCTGTCTGCTCCGTTGATTCTTTTGGGACCTGTAAGAGGATGGAAGGTAGACCATCTTCATGTCCATGGCACCCCTGGGCAGGTGTCTGGCAAGGGCAACTCCTACAGGTATTGCAACAGGAGATGGAAACATGGGCCACTCCAGGAGGAGAGAGAAGAGCTCGGAAAACATCCTCCACCCTTCAGAGGGAACAGTAACGACATGCCATGAACAAACTCGGTCACTCCTTGGCTACCTTCCCTCCCAGGCTGCTGACAAGGATGCTAGAGCATGTTCTAACCTTTGGGATGATTCCTCTGACATCAGCACTGAAAGTGGTGTAAGCTTGAGAGGAGACAAGGTGCCATATTAGATTAATGAAATGCATGATACTGCCCTGTAAAAAAAACCTCAGAGTCTCCACAAATTTTTGTAGATCCACTGAAACCTGACACTGTCTTTATCAACTGGGAAAGATAACTGACATCAATAGCAGTTTGCTCTCCTTTCTCTATCCTACATACCCTGCTTACTCAGCACACTTCTCCTTTGTGGTGGAGAAAATTCAAGAGCTGGACACATCTTGTTTCAAACTCTGGGCTGTTGGCCCTCTACTACACCACAAATGGCTGTGCAAGCATTTGCCATCTCACAGAATCATAGAGTGGTTTGGGTTGGAAGGGACCTTAAAGCCCATCCAGTTCCACCCCCCTGCCACAGGCAGGGACACCTTCCACCAGACCAGGTTGCTCCAAGCCCCATCCAACCTGGCCTTGAACACTGCCAGGGAGGGGGCAGCCACAGCTTCTCTGGGCAACCTGGGCCAGGCTCTCACCACCCTCACAGCAAAGAATTTCTTCCTAATATCTCATCTCAATCTCCCCTCTTTCAGTTTAAAACTGTTCCCCCTCATCCTGTCACTACATGCCCTTGTAAAAAGCCCCTCTCCCTCTTTCCTGTGCAAAGGGGGTTTCTATAAAAGCCAATACTAATGATATCTTTTCTTTAGCTAAAGAACAGACAATAAATGCTGTGAAAAGGCCTGTCATTTAGCCCCTCTCTGTATAACCCTGAATAGCAATACATCTGTTCAACCTCTTGCAAATCCTCTATTTTGGCAGCCTCTATTTCATTACAATAACCTGCTCTCTTTACAAAATGTTTAGGATTCCTTCTTTCCTTTAAGATTTAGCTCCTACACAATCATGCTACAACACTTTGTCCCTTTTACTAAACAAACAGTAGAAAGGGGTCATATGTGACAATTATACGACGTTTTCGTTACTGCTTTTGTGACAGCACAGGCCTTGTTATGGAGGAGACTTAAAAGAAATGTGATTTATTTCAGATGAATCCAGCTATGATGAGATATATGCTGGAGATTTTTTTTTTTTTAATTTAAGGAAAGTATTGATGCACAATACTATTAAATACTGAGCTTGATCCAAACTACATCTTTGAAGGCTTATCAGCAGGGGGCATTAATGCGACATTAAATTCCAAATGCGAAACTTACTAAACAACCATGCAGAATCTGTAGTGTTTTATGGTTTTAATATGTTTGGCTTCTCCCCTGTATTTTTTCACAAGAACATAATTTTTTAAAGCAGAGCTGGAATTCCAGGCCATTTGCTGACAGCAGCAATATGTTTAATAACCTATTGCGGGCTTCATCCTGATGTAAAAAAGAGGCCATCTTCACTGTTCTATGTAGTTTACAAGAGGAGAGGCTGGTTTTATGACCAGTAAATTTGCAGCCAGCCATTTCAAAGGGGGTTATCTCCAGCAGGGAGGACAGGTGGGCTCAGCACTCGTGGAGGGTATTCGGTCACGAGCATCAGTTGCTCCCCGACATCAGATCGTGCACGTTTGAGGAAATGACCGACCACAGCCCACTTTCCTACGCTGGCTCTCTGACAGCAGCTCCTGACCTGGGGAAGAGAGCTATACAACAGTGCCATTCCCCCCTCATTTCACTCTCCACTGGCTCTGAGGGAAAAGTATCCACGCTGACAATTTAAATTACTGGTTACGAAGAATGAACCTAGGTGTTCACATCAGTAGGATTTTATCTCGTGTTAGTTTCCCTACACTAACAAACAACAGAAAGGACACACTTTTCTTCCTAAACCTTCTTGAAGGCAATTCACAAAGCTTCTTCTGTATTAAAATCTATGTGTCCTTTACAGTAATCCACAGTATGCCCATAGGTGTAGCATAGAGAGTCATTAATTCACAATTTTGACAGGAATTACATTCCTTGGGCTAGCACTGTAATTTTTTTTCTCCACAATTAAAAGCTGGAAATATAGCTAATGTTTTTAAACTGAAGTTGAGATTTTTCACATCATCACCTGATTCGAGGAGTGGAATTTTTAAGAAAAAACACAGAATCACAGAATCAATGAGGTTGGAAGAGCCCTCTGGGCTCATCGAGTCCAACCATTGCCCTGACACCACCATGTCAACTAGACCATGGCACTAAGTGCCATGTCCAGGTTTTTCTTAAACACATCCAGTAAATGAAGAATCATTTTAAATACACAGTACCATTAGGACTTTAAGCCACATTCAGATCATACCCACGTTAAGGATGTGGATCATTAAGCTGTTTGCCTGCTACAGTAGCAAACTACTCTCTAAAATGACTTAGGTCTTGCTTTCAGGTCCAGACCCTCTAGCTTTGGCTCTAGTATCTGGGACATCATGCTATGACGTCCCAGACTTTTTCTGTCTCTCATATACACATCCTGTAATTCACTTAACATATTTTCCTCAGGTACATGCAGCCTGCTGCTTTTTTTATGGCAAAAAACAGTTATGCAGCAGTAAAACAAAATGTGTTCCTCAAACTGCTGTAGTAATAGATGCCTTCTGACTTCCTGTGAAATTGGCAGCAATCTTCTGTGTGTGAAAATTAAGACTCCTCCCTTAGCAAAACCTGATGCTTGCACTATAATTTTCCTTTAAGACCCTAGAAACATGGAGTAACGTTGGGTGTGACAGCATTCCTGATAAATCACAGAATCACAGAATCAACCAGGTTGGAAGAGACGTCAGGATGAGATTTATGTAAGCAAGGGGAGAAGAGAATTAGACAAGAGGGACAACGTATCAGATTTCATTTTGTACCTGAAGAATGTTATCACTATTACAAAGGGTTATTAAAACCTCAAAGCCCCAAGTATAGTACATATCCTCCCTTGAGCAGGTCCTGTGAGGCTCTTCAGCAGGTGGCATTGATGCTCTACCCAGTTCCAAATGGCACACAGACAGGAAACTGCTGCTTCCAGCACTTAACACCTTAAAATGATCAACAAACTATGGCAGAGAGTAACTTTCTTAGGAGAAAAAGGCTGCATTAAAATGGCATCTGTTCTGAATAATTTTTTTTAGCAAAGGAAGCAGAGCATAGCTATATTTTGACTACTCTGATACTAAATTAGAAGAAGCCAACGGCATTTTTCCTTTTCTTTTCTTTTGATTTGCCCATCAAGGCATCTGCAGAAACAGCGTTTTCAAATTAAAAGAACATCTCTGAACTTCTTAGTATTCAGGCATGTAGCAGCACCAATAACACCTGTACAGCTCCTCCAACGACAAGAACAGGAGATTTTTTTCAAAGCAGCCCTGTAGATTTCCCCAAGTTTAAAGACTTGCTGTTGCAACTAAGAGAGAGCGAGAGGAAAGGGGCAGATATTGAGGTGGCAGATACATATGACCACTGGTGGCTGAGCGAAAGTGACTTACACTGCAGGACTGGTTATTCTGAGTATCTGGGGCTTGCCCCAAACAAACAGTACAAAACCCTGGGATCATCTTCAGGACTTGTTAAGGGAGTGCTTACGATTCCATGAAATCCAGCACCTAACATGCTAGTAAAAACTTCTATGTTTTAAGCTTCATATGACCAGCCACTGCTAGAAACAGGTGCTTCAGAAGAGCTTGTTTGGTTTCAAGACTTGGAACATTCGTTGCTGATTCTTCTAAGTACAGGCTGAGTTGTTTGCATCTCATGAAACTGCCCACAGGAGGGTTTGGAAATAGAAAACAGTCTGGCAGGATGTCCTCAAAGAACTGTTCTCCAAATTGTGCTTCAAAGGATTCAGGATTTGCTCCTCCAAAAAATGAGATTCTCTGCTAAAATACAATAGGTGAACATCTAGCACTGAGACAGCCAAGGCTTTTCCCTCCTAATCTATGTCCTATTGCAGTCTCACAATGGAGGGCATGTTTTACGAGGCTTTAGCAGGTCCAGTATCTCAGCACTCCCTACACTAACCTGCTCTACGGTGAGGCCACACCTTGAATCCTGTGTCCAGTTCTGGGCCCCGCACTTCAAGAAAGATGTTGAGGTGTTGGAGCGAGTCCAGAGGAGGGCGACCAAGTTGGTGAAGGGTCTGGAGGGTCTGACCTACGAGGAATGGCTGAGGGAGTTGGGGTTGTTTAGCCTGGAGAAGAGGAGGCTCAGAGGTGACCTTAGTGCAGTCTACAACTACCTGAAGGGAGGTTGTAGTGGAGTGGGAGTCGGCCTCTTCTCCCAGGCAACTAGCGATAGGACAAGAGGACACAGCCTCAGGCTTCGCCAGGGGAGGTTCAGGTTGGACATTAGGAAGCATTTCTTCTCAGCAAGAGTCATTAGCCATTGGAAGGGGCTGCCCAGGGAGGTGGTGGAGTCACCATCTCTGGAGGGGTTTAAGAAAAGACTGGACATGGCACTTAGTGCCCTGGTTTAGTTGCCATGGTGGTGTCAGGGCAATGGTTGGACTCGATGATCCCAGAGGGCTCTTCCAACCTCACTGATTCTGTGATTCTGTGATTCTGAGTGAGTCCAGGCACTGGGTGTGTATCTGAATTCATGAAACTTGTTGGAATACTTAAATATTGCAATATAGCAAAATGATTTGTAAAACTCAGAGCAACTCCGAAAAGTTTAATGAGAATTTGGTGATGAATTGAGTTCTCCTAGCTTGAAACAAGATGTGTCCTTCTGTGACAGGACTGTTTTGAGTTTGATTCTTTTTGACAGCAGTTCTTAACCTGGACTATACTGACAGGAGTCACCCAGTGCATTACAAACACTGCAAAATCTTGTCAGAATTCATTAGCTGCCTAATTTCAGTAACCAAAACACAAAATCGCAGCTTATCTAGTTTTGAAGCACCACAGTCGTTCCACGCAAAATATGGATTCGATTGGCACACACACACATTTCACTGGCATAAGGCCGTGTGCTCCAGAAGCGTCCAGTATAAGGACTGCCCTGGAAAGCTGAAACGCTGCCCTTGGCTAAAACAACTTCCAAGTTGCCATACAACCCTGAGAATGGCCCACTGACGGATGGCATTTTGCTGTACAAATGGCTCACAAAAGCTGTTAAATCCATCATGCACTCTAAAGGCACTTTAATCTAACGACTATTTTCACTTATATGGAAGCTGTCAGGAAAATCTATTCCTCAAATGACAAGAAGCAACAGATCCTGACATGACACAGGATTCTGGCACAACAGACTAATATATCTTTTCAGTATTCTTTTCATGAGTGCTCTGTGGCATCTTCATGTGGCATCTTTAAGCAAAGCTGTTTGCTGAGAGATGCAGAGGTAAATTTTGATTTCTGACGTGTCCTTGTAGGTAGAAAAGCAAGCATATTTCTGAAGATTGAAGGGACTGACAGTGGGAGAATCAAACGAAAAAGAGAACTAGGATAAAACAAAATACAAAAGGAACAAGGATCTGAAGAAAGATAAAAACAAACCACACCAAAACACAATCCTTACTTTCCCTGTGCTTGTTTTCAGACCATAAACTTAAATGTTAATGATGGATTGGGTGACATTTCTAGCAACACATTTGACAAAAATTCAATGAAAACATAGTCAAGAGGGGACTTTTGCCCACCATGACTTCTAGACAAATGCCAAGGTGTGCTACAGCAGAATAGCCTTCCACATACTAGTACATACTCTCCTCCCAGTGAATAGTTGTTTATTCTTGTCCTCCATGCATCTTTCTTTTCCTGAAGATCATTCCCAGCCCGTTACTTAGAAGCAAGGAGCTACCTTCTTGCAGACAGCTGCCATGGGGTCCACAGGCCATTGTCTCATCCACACATTACTGTTCCAGGAAGACCAAAGCAGCTATAAGAAAGCTCCCCATCAGGCTGACAGATGTAAAAGCTGCTAGGAGCACATCTGGCCAAAGGAAGGGGAAGCTCTTTTCCACTCCCCAGCATCCTTGCCTTGCAGGCTCAGGGAAGCACCTCTCCAGGAAGGGAAACCTTACAATAAAGTCATACAGTAACTGTGCATGGTCAGGAAGAGCATCTCATCAGAGAGCCCGTCCTCTCACCTTCCTCACACTGACAATACTTTCCAAATCTGCTCTCTCCTCAGACATTTTTGCCCGTACATTCATCTCTTTTATTCTGGTCATCAGTCTGCCTGTTAGGAGATGCACCGGTACAGGTTGTGGGCTGATCTACTGGACAGCAGCTCTGCAGAGAAGGACCTGGGGGTTCTGGTGGACAACAAGTTCCCCATAAGCCAACAATGTGCCCTTGGGGCCAGGAAGGCCAATGGTGTCCTGGCGTGCATGAGGAAGAGTGTGGCCAGCAGGTCAAGGGAGGTTATCCTGCCCCTCTACACGGCCCTGGTGAGGCCACATCTGGAGCGCTGTGTGCAGTTCTGGGCCCCCCGGTTCAAGGAAGATAAGGAACTACTGGAGAGAGTCCAGCAAAGGGCTACAAAGATGGTCAGAGGACTGGAGCACCTCTCTTATGAGGAGAGGCTGAGGGAGCTGGGGCTGTTCAGCTGGAGAAGAGCAGACTGAGGGGGGATCTTATCAACACTTACAAACACCTTAGGGGTGGGTGTCAAGGGGATGGGGCCAGACTCTTCTCAGTGGTGCCCAGCGACAGGACAAGGGGCAACGGGCACAAGCTGAAACACGGGAAGTTCCATCTGAATATGGGGAGGAACTTCTTTGAGGGTGCCAGAGCCCTGGCACAGGCTGCCCAGGGAGTGGGGGGAGTCTCCTTCTCTGAAGATATTCAGAACCCGCCTGGACACGACCCTGTGCAACGTGCTCTGGGTGACCCTGCTTGGGCAGGGGGTTGGACTAGATGATCTCCAGAGGTCCCTTCCAACCCTTAACCATTCTGTGATTCTGTGAATCTCAGTCAGAAATGAATCCTGTCAGGTTCTTAAAAGATGTCGCTTTCAGCAAATGTGAGTAGAAAGGAAACCTAACTCCAAAGCGAATCAGTACATACACCCACACTTATATTTTAGTGAACACTGCAGGTAGACTGGTAAGTTGGAGAGCTGTGAGGTTTCTGAAGAACAGCGATAATTTCTATTTTGTTCTTAAACAGAACTATTGTTCTACAGTATTTCTCAACCCAGAAAATCCGATGGTGAATGTAAAACCTTGCAGTCAGGGAGTGCTTACTCACGTGTGCCTGGACTGCTCCTTTCCGTCATAAATGACGCTCTGGTGGTTTCATCAATTACAACAAATGACAATTTAAAATTCTTCGCCCTGCTGCCAAGTTCTTAATTTATTATTATTACCTACTTCTTCCAGCAGTCTTTCTAATATTCTCCCTCTCTTTCCTCTAGCGGCCTGGCACTCTGACACATTTTAAGCATCTGTTTAATCCCCCTCCTTTTCCCATATGCATGAAAACACTTTTATCACATTTTCAAATGACTAATGCTTCAATATTCCTATTCCTCTACCTGCTGAGGAAAAGAAGAAATGGAAAGGCTGAGTATTTGTGTTTCAGAGACAGCAGCTTTACAGATGACTGCATTTATTTATTGCTAAAATATATTTTAAAATGTTGTGCCAGTGCAATGGAGCTTTAGCTTGATAAATGTTTACTTCTAAGAGAAAACTACTTTCTTTAGCTATGAAAAATTCCATTGATAGTTCAAGGACATTAAAGAAAGAAAAGACTTACAAAGAAGAGAAGAGGTGAGTATTGAACTAGCAGCTACTGAAATGCACCCGGGTTTTCTCAGACAAATCTGAGACAGTCATGTCTCAGGCTGAAGCAAAAGTCAGGATAAAGGTCCCTTCCAACCCATCTACTCTATGATTCTGTGAGAAAAGACTTTAAATGCAGATGCTGAGACCCTGACCCTAGCCAAAGGAATAACTGTAGACAAGTCACTCTGTGACTCAGTTTCCCCATCTGTAAAACTGAAATACAGCTCCCCTTATAATCCACATCTTACAGTAGTTATCTCACCATCAAGGAGACCTGGAGAACAAGAGAACAGTTTTGGGAGCCACCAGCTACAAACACATCTGAACAAGGTGCCAGGCTGTCAACTGCACTTCACAGAACTGCTGGGGTTGGCATGCACCTCTGGAGATTGCCCAGTCCAGCCCCTGGCTCAAAGCAGGGTCAGCTAGAGCAGGTTGCCCAAGTCCACACTCAGCTGGGTTTTAAATATCTTCAAGGACAGAGACTCCACAACCTCTCTGCACTACACGAACAAATCACAGTGTAATTAGCGTTACCAGCGCAGGGCAGAGGAGGTTACCAGACAACGGTCAGCACAGGCATGTGATCAGCCTTGCTGTCTGTTTGATTTTCATATAAATACAGCAGACAAGTGAAAATACCACAGGGAAAACAGCGCGGGACCCCTGTGTTGCAGGTCCCCTCAGCACAAGTACGGAGGCACGTTGGCTCCCTGTTGTCCTGCCTTTGCGTTACAGACCCTGCAAGCCTACCTGCCCAGTCTGCTTTCCCTGTAAACACCAGGAAACCAAGCCTCCAGACTCGCAGAGAGGCCTTCTTCGAGAAGCAGGAGCCGTGCCGCGCAAACCCAGACTGCAGCTCCCTAACCTTCCTGTTGGTCTATAACATCTCAGACAAGTCTTAAAGGTTACAATCCTTGGCAAGCACAGACTTGGGTAAGTTTATGGGGTTTGTATCAAGTTGTGTCACAACAGTGAATCTTAAAAATCCAGGATCTCTTGTTGCTTCCTACATGAGCTAGTGGGACAACGTGGTATCTACATTGGCCTCGAGTTACACCAGGGGAGGTTCAGGCTGGATCTTAGGAAGAATTTCTTCACTGAAAGAGTCATTAGGCATTGGAACGGGCTGCCCAGGGAGGTGGTGGAGTCACCATCTCTGGAGGTGTTCAAAAAACGTCTAGATGTGGCGCTTCAGGACATGGTTTAGCGGGCATGGTGGCATTGGGTCGATGGTTGGACTTGATGATCTTTTAGGTCTTTTCCAACCTTAACAATTCTGATTCTACGATTCTACTACCAGAGTTTCAGTGAATACACCAAATTAGAAATTACATTAAAAAACTCAGTTCCAAAGAATGTTTTCTGATGGAAATTTCTTGACGTATTCTGTATTTAGGTATTTTGTGTTCTAATACTCTTTCGCTGCACTGCTGTGTCCAGTAAAAGTCACCAACTCCCTCAGCGTCAAGGCAGAATTCATCATTCCAAAACCATCTGTAGCAGATGGAAAATCAAATCTAGTCTTATTCTAACAACAACGACCTTCTTAGATGCTTGTTCTGTTGCCTATTTCTTCGAGGTGTAAAGGCTTTCCCTTCCAGCTGACAGCCTTGGAGGTGGCTGGAGCTCTGAATCTTTGGCGTTAATAGGAGAGCATTCTTTAAGATTTATAAAACTTGCCTGCGCTTCCAGACCAGTGTTATTTAATACAGTAATGCAGGTTTACAGTCGTTAGACATTGATGAATGTAGCAGTTACTGCCAAAAGAAACTATCTGCTGATATCAAGACTGCAGGACTCTTAGACTAATCATAAGAATCAAATAAAGACAATGTTTTAAATTAAGTAGGAAACTATCGAAGACATTTTACTTGACCTAAATAGACACAGCCTTATTAATATGTATAATGCATTATAAAATCCATTTTATTTGCCTCCAACATTTTTCCAACTGAACAGGAAGCTTTTAAAACAACAATTACCTTATCACTTTGAATCTCATCTGCTGCTTGCAAGTCATGTTGTGCCTGAGCCAATCCTTTCATACAACTCTATCGCTGGTAGGCAGTCATATTAAAAAATTAACAATGACCACTTCATTTTCCAGACTCTGTAATTGTCTTGCTACATAATGGTGAATGCAGGGTAGGGAAGAAGGGAAAACTTGTGGTTTGAAAACTTTCATAACATCCCTAGGTTCTGGTGCTCACTTTTGTGGCTTTCACTTAAAGATACCATTGTCTTTTCAATGTTAGTCCTGTCAAAACAAGTAGAAACAGAATACTCTGCCCGAGCCTGGATTTAACATTACTGACGTTCCTCAAGAATCTCTTTTAACAAGTCTCCACATGCAAAAAGGACAGTTTCATCTCCTTCAGGGTCTCACCAAACGAAGGTGCAGCAGCAGGAGGCGTTAAGATGCACATGTGCTTTTTGTAAGAAGCCAAATAGTGCATAGCATGGAGAGGAGTCCAGTGGAAATTACTTCAGGATGCAGATGTTAGGAAATGTCACGGTTTAAAGCTGGGCTGGCGATTAAACCTGCAGCAGACGCTCTCTGTTAACCCTCCCCCCCCCCACCCGAAGGGAAAGGGAAAGGGAAAAGGGAGAGAGACTTACGGGTTGGAAAGTTAAAACAGTTTTAATAAACCTATAATAATGAAAAAGAGTATAATAATAATATTGGAATAATCAAATATATACAAATATATATACAAAACCAAGATCGAGCTCCCCCGATGTCGGCAACGTCACCACCGGCACTGCAGGGCAGGCTCCGGGAAGGCCCAGGCTGGGCCTAGCGACGGTCGAGAGCTGGATTCAGGGATGCACAGATCGGGATCGGGGGCAGCAGGAAAACAGTCGGAGTCCTCCTTGGACACCGGCCATAGCAGAAAAAGCAAGAGCGAGCAAGAGCGAGACCCTCGCGATCCCCCCGCTTTATACCGAGAATGACGTGTATGGGATGGAATACCCTCGCTGGTCAATTTTGGGTCACCTGCCCTGTCTGCTCCCCCCTGCAGCTGCGACCCCCCTTCGGCTTTTCACTTGTAAGCAGTGAGGAATTCAGCGGTGACCTTGGTTTCTCTAAGAAAAAAGTACAGCAAGAGCCTTACTGCACAACATCCCTACCGGTGCCTCAGCGATAACTACAAACTTCGAGCGTTATCAGTCCTGGAAGCAGACACTGTCTGCAAAAACATGCAGTTAGTTTCAGAAAGTGCAGTTATTTAGAGGAGACTTAGCTGAAAGTAAAAATCACTGAAAGGAAAATCGGCCTGGTTTAGGCCAAACCAGGACAGGAAAAAACAGCACACCGACACAGCTCATTGAGTTACAAAACAGACTGAGGTGGCAAGGCTTGGAAAAGGAAACCTCATCTACCATGTTGGGGTCTACAACAAGGAATGTGGCCAAGGAAATCAACACTTTGACTGCTGGTAATCAACACGCATTTTCATAGTGGGCATGCAAACACCTAGGTGAAAGTGTTGCAAGAAACGGGGCTGGGCAGACAAAACCGGTCTTAAGGTTCCAACTGCACATGCCTCTAAAATTCAGGAGGATTTTCTCAATGATTCATTCCTTTACTGCTTTCCTTCACACATCCTCTTTTTTTTTGTTTCATCCTACCTTCTCTTTTCACTGCCACTGGGCCTTGATTCTCTCCCCTTCACATCAGGTTACATCATCCTACTAGAAAGAATATTAGGACAAGTGTTTTTCCTATGAGGACACTCAAAAACTAAGCACATTGCCTAGTAAGGTCATAGGAAAACTGAACAGGACAAGGCCCACAGGAACTTAATCCAGCTGCGACTGTTCTGAGCCGTGCTGTGCCTAGAGACCTCCAGAGATCCTTTCCCACCTAAATTATTCTGTGAGCCTGTGACCTTTCTTTTAACTCAAAGAAGTATAGACTTAGGTTTCTTACTGACTTGGTTGACCCTGGCTGCCTTTCTTGTTCAAATCACACCTACTCCGAGTCTTTTCCAAGTCCCAAACTGTTTTTCTCCTTTACAGACAGACTCTTGCAATAAGAATGAAAAGCCTGAAATGCATCATGATAAACCAACGCTGGTATGTATTCATATGAAACCAATGCTGTAGAAAGCACTCTGTTCCCACAGTTTCGTCAGTTTGAGTTTCAGTATGTTTCCTACCACTATAACAGAGCTGCACTGATTTTTGCTTTGGCTGGTTTAAATAAGATTATAAAGATCCCTGATGACTACTGATCTAACGGGCTCCAAGTCAACGATTAGTACAACTACAGAACTACTAAAAGTGTAATCTGCTATACGATCCATTTGAAAGGTTAATTCACTCCATTATAACTGGAATCTTATATTGGTCAGGCACTAATAAGAAACTAGATTACATTTATGAGGTACTGTTACACATTTTTTGCTATATTTTTATAACGAATGCAATATTGATTAAAGACTACAATAAATCTGGACATGGCACTTAGCGCCATGGTCTAGTTGACATGGTGGTGTCAGGGCAACGGTTGGACTCAATGATCCCAGAGGGCTCTTCCAACCTGATTGATTGATTGATTGAAATCAAATGAAAATTTGATCAATAGTTCCACTACGAAAAACAAAGTGTCACAAACTATTTTGAGAAGAGATCTAAAGGCCAAACCTCACCTTCTCCCTGAAGCATGCAAAACTCACAGTGAGTCTTGAAAAATCAAGTAGACTGTTATATAAGGTTTAGTCTAAATAAAAGCAGCATTAATTCCATAATGCTGTACATCTGCACAAAATAAGCACACAGTAGATTTCTGTGTTTTAATGAAGTATATAACAAGTATTGACGCATTATTATTATTATTATTATTATTATTATTATTATTATTACAGCTCCTTCCAGGTATGCAAAGTCTGCACTCCAGATATAAACCATTAACTTGTGACAAACAATAGATTATTGATTTTTAGGATAGACATGCAGCATTTAATAGCCAGTAGAAGGAAATACAGGGATAATTCAGCCATTAAAAGACCAAATGTAGCTATCCTTCAAATTACAGAATTCACCCTACTGAATTCATGACAAAACTGACAGTAACCCCAGTAATAATTGCATCATTATTTCCAAGCTGCTTTAATCTTATTGCAGCATAGTTTTGGTAGACCCCATCAATAATTACTATAGAATCACAAAAAGTTAATAATGCTGTAGAATTATGAAAAGTTAATAAATGATTCAAACTTATGGAGGGGTAATAGCCTATCCCCTACATGCCCTGTTACATGGGTTCCCCCATTCATCTGCTCACGTGTTGTAAAGGAAATTGACATGAGGAAGAAGTGTATAGCAGGTTTTTGGGGTATGTTTAAAACTTTTGGGCAAAACAGCCTGGCTCTTTGCACCGACTCAGAGGCTTTGCGGCACGGCTGCTAGATACCACAGGCAGCCACAGCGGCTCTAGGTATGTCTACTCTGATATAGATCTTAATCCCAGTGAGTATTATAAACACATCATCCAAAAGTAAGAATTACAGACCGTTATTAACAACCGTTTGGTTTCTTGAACTGTGTAACAACTCTTTAAAAATCGACTATGTGCTTAGTAAAATATTGATTATTCATTCTTCTAACAACCATTTCTAAAAATCTATCTGCAATAGAAATCTTGACCATTAAATCGCTCTGTTTCAAGATGAAGATGCATCTTTATTCCTGACTCTCTAACTTATAACTGTTCCAGGAACAGCTAATACAATTTATCATTGTATATTTATACCAAACTCACAGATATCCTAAATCTTACAAAGCCTGAACTTCTGAATCAGAAGTATTGTCTTAGGCATGGCATCAAGTTGAAAGATAATCCGTGAAGACTCATGACCTCCAAAAATGAGGGTCAATCTCTAATCGTTGTTGTAAGCAATCATCATCATCACGAGTAATGATTCCATACGTGTTAAGGCCTGAGTGTCCATTTAGCATCATGTGTGCAAGATGGAACAACTTACAGAACACCAGTTCCCAGCCCCACTGAGTTCACAGCTGTGAACAGCCACGTGACACGCAAAATTACCCGTGTGAGTGTATGACTGGACTGTAGGGACGTGATCTGAGAACCGCTTGTACTGTACCCAACACCTCACAGAAACTCCTGGTGAAATACACACTGTTTACTTCTACAACGCTGGGATGTGGGGATGGACTGAGGGGAAGTAGCAGCCTCCCTTCAGACTGCCCCAGAAGCCACAAAATAAATCATGGAACCTGAGATGCGCCAGCCAAGTGAGTTAGAAATACAGAAACAGAATCACAGAATCACAGAATCAATCAGGTTGGAAGAGCCCTCTGGGATCATCCACTCCAACCATTGCCCTGACACCACCATGGCAACTAGACCATGGCACTAAGTGCCATGTCCAGGCTTTTCTTAAACACATCCAGAGATGGTGACTCCACCACCTCCCTGGGCAGCCCCTTCCAATGGCTAATGACCCGTGCTGAGAAGAAATGCTTCCTCATGTCCAACCTGAACCTCCCCTGGCCAAGCTTGAGGCTGTGTCCTCTTGTCCTGTCGCTGGTTGCCTGGGAGAAGAGGCCGACTCCCACTCTGCTACAACCTCCCTTCAGGTTGTTGTAGACTGCAATAAGGTCACCTCTGAGCCTTCTCTTCTCCAGGCTAAACAACCCCAGAAACATACAGTGTAATTTCTCTAGAAAGCTCTACTTTATTTTATTTGTTGCCACGTTCTGCTGCATTCATAATAACTTTATTTATTTTGTGTTACTCAGGTGCTGGTAACTGGATTATCCATTTGTGCTTTGGAGGGAGAAGATACAACAATTTAGAAGCTACTTGCTTCCCTCACAAGGGCACCAAAACATTCTGTCAGCAGCTTGGGGATGTTCCAGGTTGGTGCCACGCCTTAGGTTTGTAAAGGAAGCACAAGACTTGGCAGACTGATTCCTAAAGCTGGTCTTTAAACTCTGTTGGAATTTCTAGAGAGCAGAAAATGCCAACATTCTTTAAAAGCTAAATTGCTTGTACGAATCTGTTTGCAGTAAGACTGATCTTGATTTCTTCATCCTTGTAACGTTGCTGAAACACAACCCTCCTTTTCAATGTCTGCTGGAGTGGCTGGTCAGGAGCCAGAAGCCAAGTCATGATGAAACTGAACCTGATGCTTAAAGAGACTTCACCTACAATGATGTCCAAATTTTCATGTATCTATCTGAGCAAATAAATAGCTCAACATTGTGTGCTTGGGTGAGAAAATACGAAAATCCCTCAGGTCTTTGAAGTATGCAAACAAACATAGAAAAAGTAATACATCAACTGCTCTACCATAATCTGCAAGAAAGATAAAAATCTAAGCACACTTCTGAAAGGAGAGAAAAAGTCAGCAGTAATTTTCACTGATAATATCACTCTGTTCCCATAGGGAGACAGCGGCCCGTCTTACATTTTGTGTCATATGCATTTTTAAGTTGCTATCTATTTTAAGCCTAATTAAAGGTGCCCATTCATTGCTGGAAATACCTTCCATCTTAGAAGGCTTCAAACATGGCTTGTAGAGTTCTGCACATGTAACACAGAAACCTTGCATGAATGGCACCTGGTTTTACAATCAATTTTCTTAAAATCTCTATACAATCAATTCTGATTACTAGTTTTTCTAGCAGTAATCTACTAAAGCTATGGGGTTTTTTAACTTACAAACTGGCAAAATGCATTTCTACTTAAAAAACAAAGCAAATTCAATCTCAGTAACTGCTGTGTAATTAAAAAGACACAATTCCTTCTCTTACAAACCTGGTTATATAGACCAACATATTATAAAAGGAAGCAGTTCTCAAAAGTGTTGGCTACTTATGGATGCAAGCTAGAGCACAGGAAGGTCAACCTCAACATGAGGAAGAACTTCTTTACTGTAAGGGTGACAGAGCACCGGAACAGGCTCCCCAGAGAGGTTGTGGAGTCTCCTTCTCTGGAGACTTCCAAGCCCCATCTGGATGCGTTCCTGTGTGACCTGCCCTAGATTGGTCCTGCCCTGGCAGGGGTTGGACTCGATGATCTCCAGAGGTCCCTTCCAACCCCTGACATTCTATGATTCTATGATTCTATGATGCTACTTTCAGGGCACAGTGAAACAGATGAAGCAATATGTTCACAACATTTTTCTCTACTACCGTATACATTTTTTTTGTTACTCATAAAGACAAATGATTTTTGGTATCTTTACTCTCTTCTTTGAAAACCGCACTGAATTCATTGCTGCAAACCCTAAGATGTTATTCAGGCTGACAAAGGGATTATTTGCAATGGGAAATTTTCAGGATAAAGAGGGAGGATACAAAATAGGCTTCACGTGTCTGCAAGCAACAATACAATCCTTCTTGCATTTATGTTTTAAAGAAAAATGCAGTAAAGCAGCTAATCCCTCTTGGGCAGCCCCTTAATGTTAATTTCAAAATGTCCTCAAGAAGCTAAGGAGAATCAAATAGCGGTCTGCTTTTTTCCAGAGCGCCCATTTGGCCACGAGTGTTCTGTGCTTTTCGTCTAATTGTGAAGCACCTAGAAGGATTATCTTTTCAAAAAAAATAAGCTTTAGTTTATAGTCAGGTAATATGAAAGCTGCCTAGCAATTCAACAAAACGAATCCAACATTCAGGAGACACCTATTCACTGAGACTAAGCCAATTTTACGATATGGAGTTATCCAGTCATCTGGAACAAAGGAGGTGCGTGGCGGAGAGACAAAGCAAGCAGACAATAAGGGATGACTGGCAAATGGGGAACATAAAAGAGACATTTAGAAAAGAGCAACAAGAGAAACAGATACGTACGCCAAGTGAATAAAATGAGAAGCCATGAATCCCAAGGAAAAGGAGTGACCAAAGCACAGGGATTGTGCAAAAGCATCACCCCGCTACAAGAGGAGCTCCTCCGAACTCGTGCAGCATCTGTCAGCATCGATTCACACGGCCGGTCTAACGAGCAGATCTAATGACAGGCAGTTTATACACCACCAGCACGCGACACGTCCCGCGGGGCGTTCTGTCCTCGCAGCATCCCAACGGAGGGACGTTACCTTGCCAAAATTAAAACCTATATTTTGAGTTATTGCAGTCTACAACTACCTGAAGGGAGGCTGTAGCGCAGTGGGAGTTGGCCTCTTCTCCCAGGCAACTGGAGATAGGACAAGAGGATACAGCCTCAAGCTTCGCCAGGGGAGGTTCAGGTTGGACATTAGGAAGCATTTCTTCTCAGCAAGGGTCATTAGCCATTGGAAGGGGCTGCCCAGGGAGGTGGTAGAGTCACCATCTCTGGAGGGGTTTAAGAAAAGCCTGGCCATGGCACTTAGTGCCCTGGTCTAGTTGACATGGTGGTGTCAGGGCAATGGTTGGACTCGATGATCCCAGAGGGCTCTTCCAACCTGGTTGATTCTGTGATTCTGTGAATATCCAAAAGTGTGATCCTATGTTCATATGTCCTTTATACAATTTTAACCATATCATTAAATCTCTCATGCAATCAGCAAGTTTTTGTTATGAGAGCAGTGACTTTTTTTTTAAAAGAAACACAAGTAGAAAGTCACTCCCAATACGTTCTATGCCCCTTACAAATATTGGTTTGGTGTCCAAAGCACACAGAAAAAGACATTTCACTCTCCCTAAACACTGCTCAGAATCAGAGGGCACCAGCCAGTACACCCAAATGTGCAAAACCTTTTGAGTTTCCGGAACACTTGAACAAAAAATTAGAAATAAAGAAGTGCCACATATGTCATGGCTGTTCTAAATTCAGTTATTTTTCATAGCTCCCTAAACCCTGCTGTGACGCTGATGACAAACAGGAGTTCAAGAGGCACTCGTCTCACTCACACAAATGATTTCAGTATTGCAGAAATGCTCCTGCTGAACAGTAGTTCAGCTGTTGGCTTGACTACATGAAATGCAGGCAGGAAAATGTATGCAGGCAGAGAAAGAAGAATGCTTTCTGTCTGTGCTTCTGTAAATTGAAACTTTTTTTTTTTAATTATGTTTGAACTGATATTTGAAGATGATTCAATCTGCCCAAAAGTAAAATAGCAAAAAGCAAAGGAAAATTTATCCCACTGACTAGAAACAGAGATCCTATGAGGCTGTAACATACCTACAGTTCAAATCAAAGTTTGCATCAGAACAGATGTAAGACTAGAGCTTTGTATTTTGCAGGATTTTTCATTTTATTCATGGGGGGAAGGGGAGAAGATTTTTCTTACAAAATCTTCAGTTCTTTACAATGCACTATATATCGAGCTGCCAAGAAGAAACAGTTTCCACTCTGCCTAAAAAAGCTTTCCTGAGGGCCGAACAATGGATTTAGCACGAAAAAGCAGGATCTTCAGATTACAGAATTTGAAAGACGTCCAATGTTTTGAGTTTTAATGGTGTTGCTTATTTGAGTCTGCCCCTACTACCTTGTCAATGTCAGGATTATGATAATCCACAATAAAGCACAATGTGGCACATACATCAGTCATATTAAAGTCACTTGGTGTTCAGTAGCTCTTTGATCAGTTTAAGACAATTCAATTAACTCTGGTGCCAGAAAACTGCAGTGTTTTCATGTGCAAAGACACACCTCAGATGCGCCTGACTCCTTTAGAAGTAACTGTACTTGAAAATAAGTCCTCAGATAACTCACACCCTGAAACAACTCAAGCCCTCAAACCAGGACTTCCAGCGTGAGGAGGAGGAAAAAGTAAGCAGAAAGTGCCACATCAGCATAAATTCGGGAGTAAATTTATCCTTTCATTATCGAGAGCCATTACAGTCACAACTGCTGTTGCCTCAGAAGAGGTGAGAGGGTTTTCTTTGGAGGAAGAAGAAGAAGTGTTGCTTGCTTATTGCTTCTTTAAAAACTACCACCCAAACAGACACAACGGCTCAAAAGCTGTTCACAGCTTTCCCCCTGAAGTCACATGTGGTTGTGGGGATGCTCTTTACTCATAGTATGTAGCTGTCCTTCCAACATCTATTAGAAAATTCTGGGCAAGAACAACCCCATGTATGAGTACAAGTTGGGGACAGACCTGTTGGAGAGCAGCGTAGGGGAAAGGGACCTGGGGGTCCTAGTGGACAACAGGATGACCATGAGCCAGCAGTGTGCCCTTGTGGCCAAGAAGGCCAATGGCATCCTGGGGTGTATTAGAAGGGGGGTGGTTAGCAGGTCAAGAGAGGTTCTCCTCCCCCTCTACTCTGCCCTGGTGAGGCCGCATCTGGAATATTGTGTCCAGTTCTGGGCCCCTCAGTTCAACAAGGACAGGGAACTGCTAGAGAGAGTCCAGCGCAGAGCCACAAAGATCATGAAGGGGGTGGAACATCTCCCTTATGAGGAGAGGCTGAGGGAGCTGGGTCTCTTTAGCTTGGAGAAGAGGAGACTGAGGGGTGACCTCATTAATGTTTATAAATATGTAAAGGGCAAGTGTCATGAGGATGGAGCCAGGCTCTTCTCAGTGACATCCCTTGACAGGACAAGGGGCAATGGGTGCAAGCTGGAACACAGGAGGTTCCACATAAATATGAGGAAAAACTTCTTTACGGTGAGGGTGACCGAACACTGGAACAGGCTGCCCAGAGAGGTTGTGGAGTCTCCTTCTCTGGAGACATTCAAAACCCGCCTGGACGCGTTCCTGTGTGATATGGTCTAGGTAATCCTGCTCCGGCAGGGGGATTGGACTAGATGATCTTTCGAGGTCCCTTCCAATCCCCAACATTCTGTGACTCTGAAAACGCAATTACCGCACCGCATTACACTTCCTGTCACTAATGATGAGCACCAAACACCCTGCAAAAGCAAGTAAAATCACTTTGACCCACTAAATTCAAAGCCAGACTGTACTCAGCTCCCCTACACCCCTCTAGCATGAGCTCTGTCCTAGAAAGCTAACACCCAAAATGGGATGGAGAAAGACACAGAAAGACCACAGTGCATGGAAAGCACTGCTAGATCGAGACCTTGGACTTGCTCACCGGTTCCCTAGGAAGAGAACTGGGATTCACCAGGCATTGCACTTCGCCCACTTCGACACCTGATGTTGGCCAGATCTGAGGTACCACAGCTGTTCTGACAATTTATTCCCTGCCTGCAGAAAACTGGGCCACCGTGTACAAAACACACCTCCGCCAGTTGTGATTTTACCTTTCCCCACCTTCAACCAGCTTGAAGGATGTCAGAGAGCCAGGGGAAGTGCTCACCAAGCCTCTTTCCATCACTTGTCAGCAGTCCTGGCTGACCAGGAAGGTCCCAGGGGACTGGAAATTAGCAAATGTGACGCCCATCTACAAGAAGGGCCAGAAGGAGGATCCATGGAACTACAGGCCGGTCAGTCTGACCTCGGTGCCAAGGAGGGTTATGGAGCAGATCATGTTAAGTGCCATCATGGGGCATGTACATGACAACCAGGCGATCAGGCCCAGCCAGCACAGGTTTATGAAAGGCAGGTCCTGCTGGACTAACCTGATCTCCTTCTGTGACCAGGTGACCCACTTACTGGATGAGGGAGAGGCTGTGGATGTTGTGTACCAGGAGTTTAGTAAAGCTTTTGACACCATCTCCCACAGCATTCTCCTGGAGAAACTGGCTGCTCATGGCTTGGACGGGTGGACGCTTTGCTGGGTAAAAAACTGGCTGGATGGATGGGCCCAAAGAGTTGTGGAGAATAAAGTTAAATCCAGGTGGTGGCCAGTGGCCAGTGGTGTTCCTCAGGGCTCAGTACTGGGGCCAGTTCTCTTCAATATCTTTATCAATGATCTGGACGAGGGGATCGAGTGCACCCTCACTAAGTTCACAGACAACACCAAGCTGGGCAGGAGTGTTGATCTGCTGGAGGGCAGGAGGCTCTGCAGAGGGGTCTGGACAGGTTGGATCGATGGGCTGAGGCCACTGTATGAGGTTCACCAAGGCCAAGTGTCGGGTCCTGCACTTGGGGCACAACAACCCCCCAAAACAATTCTATGATAGCACTCCTTGGACCAAACCTTGCAAAGCAGGGTTGCAAAATAATGAGACAGATGTGCTGAAGCATCAGTAAAGATGTTTCTGACAGCACTCTGTCACACACGTCACAGCAGGTGAAGGAGGGGGGAGATGCTCCACAAATGGCTTTGGCAACAGATGCCACTTTAAGTCAGAAGTATGTGAAAAAGGAAGAATACCTGAGAAATTTTTTCGAGTCATCCCAGATGCTGCTTCTCCTACTTTCTCTCATGCTTGCCTACAATCCATAAGACCACTTTAGTGATCAGCCCTGGCCATCAACAAACCACCAAACAGGCTGCTGCACACTGTTTGCATTTGCTGGGATAAAGCCAGGGCACACCAACAGCTAGGAGCTCTACGGCCTTTGCTGCACACTCTAGGTCCATCATTGACTCCAAAGGGCTCTGGAAGCTACTGGAATAGGACATCCTGCTCTTTGCACTTCTACTCAACAACTGGTAGCAGCTAGCAGCATCAGCACGCATGGGCCAGGTACTCAACGGTCTGTACACAGCTGAAAGCAGTGGCACATCTCAGCTGAATGAGGAACCAAACCGGTCACGTCTTGTTGAGATCCCATCTCATCTCTTACATGTAAACCAAGGCTGGGTGAGAGCCTCCTGAAGGCTCCTGTCACTGGTGCTGGCTGCAAGCAATGCTGCAAAGGCGGGCAGGGAAAAGGAGACTATTAGTCTCCTGTACATCCTAATTAATTGCTTATGTGTTTAACAAAATGTGATCTACCAAATCTTCATAGACATTTGGTGACAAATGCCAGACTGAGATACCTCTTCTAAGACAATAAAAAAACATCTAGAAAGCTGCCTGCATTATTTGGGAGAGGGACTCAGATTTGATAAGTGGCTAAAAATTAGTTTAATGATTCCTTATTTAGCCCTTAAATCTACTCATAATGTGACAGTGTTTCTAATTAGAGACCGAAAATGCTGATTTAACATTTCTGTCGTTACAGATCAGACATCACATGCTATCTCTGTATTATTAAAAACTTCGTACTTCGAACATAAAAAGGAATTTGTAGAGCCAGGCACAGGGCTTAAGTTTTTATAATGAGCCATTCATCTTCAGGTTGGGTTTCATAAGAACTAACTGCTACAAGTTAGTTGAATGTGAGGAAAATTAAATGGGAAAAAATGGAAATGTGAATAACCACTGAAATCATAAGTGTCACGTTTGCACAGACTGAAGCCTCAGAGGCATGGCAGTAGGAAAAGAAAAACACCCTCAATGTACCCTAAGATTTACAGGGACTTTTCAGACTACTATCAATCATCTCTGCATTGCCAGCAGGAAATTCGATTTCCTGTTGTTTAATGCTACAGTCCTTGACTTCAGTCTATGAATTTGTAGTTACAGTAGTGCTACATAAAAAAATCTATACTGTGGACAAAGAGGGGGAGAAATATATGTTTTCATCAAATGCAGCAGAGAGAACGTCTTTTCAGACACGACCCCTCTGCTTTTGGCCGATTTTTAATTTAAAATTGTGTTTTAATCAGCAAGGCAAGTGCAAGAAAGGACAAGGAAAATACCCTTACAGGGCAAGAAATTATTTTCTCTTCCTCCTGTAAAAAGATTTATTCTTATATTCGTGTCAGTCTTGTCTACAGGAAGGACAATTTATCTCTCTGTCATAGGCTGCCAGCCAGGCTCATCATTCATACATTCAGAGGACTAAAAATCTTCAGAGCTACTTGTTTAAGCAATAAATTTGAGACATCTCATCCCTGATGGTGTTTATTGGGTTTCTTCTGAGCTTATTGCTGTTTTTTCTCCATTTTTATCCCACTGCTGGGATAAAGCAGTGACCCATTTTCTCAGTCAGAACAGCCCCTTAGTTTCCCCAGGGAGCAGAGACAGAGATTCCCCAGGAAGCTGGACATCATGTCAGTGACAAATCCCTGTGAAGCACTGCAAGGCTCGGCCACCTTCCCACGGCTGTAGCTGGGAAGGCCCTGTGCCAAGCTTTACTCATGGTCTTATGATGCTTTTCCTCTGTCCTCACCTTCCAGCCAGTCAGATTCGTCCTGCAAGGAAGGCTCATTCAAGTCAAAAGGAAAACTACTACTTGCATCAGATTAAGCACCCAGGGATCATCTGCCTGTGTTTTGGGGGCCAAGCTGGTAGTAAAGTAGAGAGTGCATATAAGGGAACAGGATCTCCTGTCTGGAGAAGACGCTATGAGGAGTCCAACGTCATTAGACATTGGAAGGGGCTGCCCAGGGAGGTGGTGGAGTCACCATCTCTGGAGGGGTTTAAGAAAAGACTGGACATGGCACTTAGTGCCATGGTCTAGTTGACATGGTGGTGTCAGGGCAATGGTCGGACTCGATGATCCCAGAGGTCTCTTCCAACCTGATTGATTCTGTGATTCTGAGGGGACTCCAGGTGAGTAAGAGTTACAGAGGCCCTGGATGCCAGTGCATGCTCTTCCCATGTCCCTGGGGAAAGGTCATCTGGGAAGCAACCACTCACAGCGCCCATTACACCTACTGCTGCAGCACACTCAAACCTGTCCAAGGTTTCAGTGGAAATGGGGTAAGTCTTACACAAACCCAGCATTACAACTAGTCAGGTGACTGTTCTTAGTGCTTCTCTTGCGGAAGAGCACAAGTCGCCTCATAATTTGGGCCAAAGAGTGAGTATTGCATCCAAGCTACATCAGACAGGTGGCTCTGAAGATGGTCAGTCACAAGCTGTTATCTCCTTTTCACTTGATGGAAGCTTTCATCCTCCTTGGAAACCCAGAGTTGTCCCCCTTGCCAGGAAAACCATCCCAGCCTTATAAGCACCAGCTGGAACATTCATTGATTTGGATAACCAATGGTCTAGCAGTGCTAGGGTAAGTAAAAGAAGCACCACAAAAAAGCAATTCATATAGAGTAAAATAATAGGCCAATTAAAATAAAAACCTACCCTTAACAAAGACGTGGAGCCATACTCCATTGTGGGAACAACCACTCCTGTAACTTCACTGCTAGTCAATTGACAGCCCTTGTGCTCGCCAAGCTCCTTCATCACACTTAAAGGACAGGCATGCCTCATTTAAGAACTGAACAGAGCTCGGTGCTGCTTCCTACACCTACGAACCATTAGACTGTGAGATCAGATATTTCCTTAAACAAGGTCTAGTCCTTGTGCAGCAGCAAGATGGAGATCTGAGACAAAATGGGAAGATGAGCAACCACCTGCTGCTGACCACACCTGCAGCGACTGCCCGTTCTCTACCAAATACCACAGGACTAGCTGGCAAATTGGGTAGAGGCAAGTCTTGAAAGCACAGCATCTACTTGTTTTGCGTGCTTGCACCTAAGATCAGGCTAACTCATGCAGGGCTGCTTTCAGGGGGACTTGATGGCGCTGAGTACGAAGGCGGATATTCATGTTATTAAGGAAAAAAGCATTCCTCTTACAAACAAAATGGCCAACAAATGACTTAATTCCTGCAGGGCAAAGCTGCCTTCTGTGTAGGCTTGGCAACTGAATGCTGCACTCACCTCAACAAAGATGAAGCAGGGGATGATGGAATAACTTCTCTGGGTATTGTTTCCTAAAGCCATTTCTCATCACACTTCTTGGGGAGGCACTGTTCAAAACCTTATTATACTGAAAAAGAAAAGACAAAAGTATTTATTTCAGCATGTTTCACTTTTTTTGCAAACTCCATATTTAACACAATGAGGTTCATAACGTGGGGCACTGACATACCAGCCCAGGGACGCAGACTAAAAAGAACATCAAAGTCTAAATTGTGGTCATAGAAACTAAGCTGAGAAGGCACTGCCTTTGCAGCACAAAAGCAAGAGACAGACACAGGTTACAAGATACATCATCTACAGAGCAAAGAGCGATAAGGAATACAACTGTTTTCCTTAATTACAACCCACCCCCAAGCAAAGGCTTCTTCCCCAGGACTGTAAAATCACATTTGCAGACCACTGTCCTGCCTACAGTATGTTTTAAGTCAAGACGTTTTGGTAACTGACTTGTGAACTTGTACTTTAAAAGACACACTTATAGTCCATTAATTGTACACACGATCAAAATGTTTATCTGCATGGTGTGACCTGCTCAAGACGACAGCATGCCTCATGCACCAAAAAAAAAACCCTAACAAGCAACAAAAAAGCAATGAAAGACTGGGGCCTTGTTGCAGAACCTTTCTAGCCTGATGTAAATTACAGAATCACAGAATCAATCAGGTTGGAAGAGATCTCTGGGCTCATCGAGTCCAACCATTGCCCTGACACCACCATGGCAACTAGACCATGGCACTGAGTGCCATGTCCAGTCTTTTCTTAAACAAAGAAAAAACATTAAATTCATACATTAACCCACAAAACCCTGCCTGCTTAGTATTACTCTGGGCTACCAGCTATTCTAATGAACACAACCTTACAAAGCTCTGTGCTAAGACACAGCTGGATCATCTGCCAGCGCTCGCCACCTGCACCATGATGCAGGCTCTTGTCTTGCCACCGATGAACGACTTAGTGTATTTGGGAGTTGGCCTCTTCTCCCAGACAACCAGCGATAGGACAAGAGGACACAGCCTCAAGCTTCACCAGGGGAGGTTCAGGTTGGATGTTAGGAAGCATTTCTTCTCAGCAAGGGTCATTAGCCATTGGAAGGGGCTGCCCAGGGAGGTGGTGGAGTCACCATCTCTGGAGGGGTTTAAGAAAAGCCTGGACATGGCACTTAGTGCCATGGTCTAGTTGACATGGTGGTGTCAGGACAATGGTTGGACTCAATGATCCCAGAGATCTCTTCCAACCTGATTGATTCTGTGATTCTGTGAATTTTTTAGCTCTTCACAATTTGACCCAGAGCTGTAAAATCACAACGTACACGACAGTTTTGGTAATGCGGTTCTAGGCACGGCATCCTGTGTCAGAATGGCTTCTGAACTATTAACCATTGAAAGATTCTGCTCCAGGTCAAACAAAATACTCAGGAAATGTTACCTGCGACGCACTCCAGACACTCCCATCCTACACTGCAGCCCAGTTCTGAAATACAAATATTCTGGATTTTCAAAATGCCTGTTTTCCCAAACATACTTCAGCTTCACTTCGGAGATAAAATGGGTTTTATCTCAGAGGTTAGTGTCATTGTTTAAAAAAAAAAGACAAGGTAGTGCAACCCCATTTGGGCTGTGGAAAAATTACCTCCAGTAATTCATTTTTTAGCAACACTTTCGTACTGCCAGCTCTTGTGCCATGTGGCTTTCCCTTGAACTTGGCAAATACATGGTGCCTAGTAGAACAGTAGGTTAAAGAGTCAGAGCAGCTTGCAGAGCATTACTCCACTGAACTCCTTTTGTATCCTGGAGATGATACACTGTCAGCACCTTTTTTTTGCAAACCCTGTTTTTCAAATGGCTTAGTGCAAAGATGTTAACACCTCAGCACCTTCATGAATGCTTCCCCAGATCAAGCTTAGAAATAACCACGATTTTCCACAACACTGTCCTGTAACTTCAAGCCATGCCTCCAGTTCCAACTGCTGGGGCTGCTGTGTGTCCCTAACCAAAGCAGAGGACTGCAAGGCAACCCAAGAATTTAAGAAACGTTCTGAACAGATCATAGAATCATAGAATGTCAGGGGTTGGAAAGGACCTCTGGAGATCATCGAGTCCAACCCCCCTGCCAAAGCAGGACCAATCTAGGGCAGGTTACACAGGAACGCATCCAGATGGGCTTGAAAGTCTCCAGAGAAGGACACTCCACAACCTCTCTGGGGAGCCTGTTCCAGTGCTCTGTCACCCTTACATTAAAGAAGCTCTTCCTCATGTTGAGGTTGACCTTCCTGTGCTCTAGCTAGCATCCATTGCCCCTTGTTCTATCGCAGGGCACAAGTGAAAAGAGGTTGCCCCTTTCCTCTTGACGCCCAGATGACTGAAAGCAACTGCGCAGACTAGCAAAGAAGCGGAAGGTTCTTAGTAGTCATATAAAATTGCCTAATTTAATGCTAGGGGACTCCTGATGTCATAAATATGTATCACTATGTCTGTTCTTCTAAGCTTATTGTGCACCGCTGGTTTAAAAAGCCGCATTGCTTACAGGAAAGAATTTTACATGTCAGCTTCTCTCCTACGCGATGACACATTTGTGTCAGACATAAGTAGAGACCAAACAGTTGCCTGATCAGGCCAGCTAATTCCCAGATCGTGGGAAAACCCACAGCTAGCCTGTGCTTGTCATAGCAGGTCTTTTCATCAGTGCACTCCACAGAAGAGGAAAGGAGGTGGGGGCACAGTGTGATCTTGGTGGGAGCACCATCTTTTGTCTCTCTCCAGCTGCAATGAGTCCTCTCGGGACACAGGCAGCAAAACGCAGATTACAGCAATCCCCAGACACTTCAGCCTGCAGAGCAGTCAGAGATAACCCACTTTTGCCCAAAGAATCGGGGAATCATAATAAGATGTAAAACAAGTGTTTACTGACAGTCCTGTCCTATAATCCACGAAGATCTCTCCGCATTGAACAAATTTTCATAGCGCAAAGCCTCTGACCAAAGCAACGGGAAATAACAGCTATAATATCAGCGTCTGGGATTGCCTGTTCCATTTTTATCAATTTGACTCAATCGTTAAGGAACCCGTGTTGGCAAAAATGTAAGAGGCTTCTCAGATCCCACGAGCTGTGACCTGGTATGTGAGCACTGCATGAGAGTGGAATTGGTCAAACCTGTTCTACCAAATTAGGGACCACTGTAGATGGAATATTAATAACCTGGAGCTCTGGTATTATGAGGTGCTTCTACTCTTTAAACAACATACATAATTGTATAATACAACATTTGTGAATTAATAAGCATTAGCTAGTTCTCATCTTGCTCAATTTACCCCACGTGCGTTTTCAGAAAGCCCCTGATCTACAGCGTAGGAGGTTATTGTCTGACATCTCCTGGGAGAACAAGCGGAGACACAGAATGTACGTAAGTGAATTGAAAATTAACTGAAAAGGACAGCAAAGAAAAAAAGAAATCAAGCTGAAGAGATTTCCTTGCCGCAGGGATCCATCCAGGGGGAAAAAAGAAGAATGAGAGTCAAAGAGCGGAGGAAAGAAGAATGTTCTAAAAAAAGGTATTTTCTTACAGGTTACTAACCACCAGAATTTCTAAAAGCCCCATTCTCAGGTATTTTCTGAAGCTTTTCATGCGAGCACGTGGCAGACAGCAAAAAGGACATAACTAGGACAAACTAGCATTTGCTGGGCCTTTATAGCACAGGCTCCTGCAGCAGACACAGTACAGCTGATGGTTGTTCTGGGTAATCAGTGCCCAAACTAATTAACTGCTGGCCTGTTCCTCAGGAGATAGGGGTCACCCTTACGTTTTTTAACCTATGTCCTGCACAGGTGAGAAAAGAAGACAAACATTATGGCTTTATATATTGCTACAGTGGGTATCTGGGCACTTGTGGAAAACACTAAAACCAACAATAAAAGCTAACAGGTGCTGTTTATCCTCGTTTTCAACCTATATTTCGTGTAATCAATGCCCATGCATGTTCCTTTTGCCACTAGCTCAGAGACCGCCAGCCTGACAGGCAGAGGCTGCTGGCACACATGGGACACCACTGCAGGGCCCCACATCTGCTCAGACCAGAGGTGAGGAGGGCAACCACTGATCCTTTGGTACCGAGATGTGATGCAAGCACAAAACAAGGGATTGGATTTCCTGTCCCTTTTCACCTAGACAGTTTCATGATCTTTTCAGCACCAGCTAACGTTCTGTTTCAAAATAAAACGTAAATGTTATATTAGGAGGAACACAACTCTGGTATTTCTGTAACGATGTAAAAGATACTTAAAACGCAAGCATTCCCCCATTTGTAAACCAGTTTAACCTTGCATTAGCAATTTTCAACCCTCTGTTGGCAACTGGCTTCAAATTATAAAGAACTTTATTCTCATTAAAACAAGAATTCTGTTTACAAAAACAAAAATCACTAGAACTTCTGCACCAGTCCATCAAGGATGAATTTGCCCAAATGAAACACGAAAACGCGTATGTCAAACCTCCGTTCAATTAAGTAAACAAATTCAAACCAACGCCACTGCTGAAGATGATTAATCCAAGCTTTTGCAGAGAACTGTATCATTATAACCATTACTTGTTACACTAGCTCCTACAGATCTTATTCTAAAGTGGAGTCCTCTGTTTCCTGTGGGGGAAACAGAGCCAGGAAGATTTGAAGCAATTTGCCAGACATCACACAATGATTCAGTGTTGAGGCTGAAGAAAGACATATTATTCTCAAACTCCTGTCAAGTGGTCCATCCACTTGACTACACAATCTCAACACTTGAAATATACTTGCTAATTCCTGCACAAGAACTATGGCGTTCTCATTGTGCATTTAAGTAAGCTAGGTTTCCCTTAGCCTGCTACTGAAACCAGTTTTCCTACTGAAACCACAACAGAATGCACAGACCCTCTGTGCATGAGCAAAGAGCATGTGCATAGAGATGCCTTCACCCCGGCATGTGCACAGGCACCTCGTTAGCCCAGTGCAACCCTGCCATGAACATGACTTGATGATCTTTTAGGTGACTTGATCACAGAATCACAGAATCAATCAGGTTGGAAGAGACCTCTGGGATCATCGAGTCCAACCATTGCCCTGACACCACCATGGCAACTAGACCATGGCACTAAGTGCCATGTCCAGTCTTTTCTTAAACACCTCCAGAGATGGTGACTCCACCACCTCCCTGGGCAGCCCCTTCCAATGGCTAATGACCCTTGCTGAGAAGAAATGCTTCCTAACATCCAACCTGAACCTCCCCTGATGAAGCTTGAGGCTGTGTCCTCTTGTCCTATCGCTAGTTGCCTGGGAGAAGAGGCCGACTCCCACTCCACTACAACCTCCAATTGATGATCTGTTAGGTCTTTTCCAACCTTAACAACTCTATGATTCTATGCATGTAATTTTGAACAGGTTGCAACAGGACAATAAAGGGTTAAAATGCCTTTCCCAAAGCTCTTTTCCACGTAAACCCAACCAAGGCATACAAAAGGGCCAAAGGGATCAAAGGTAAGATTTTCCTGCAAAAGGCAGTCATGGCTATTTATTGTTTTCTTGGCTAATGTACTGATATTTTCAGTGTTTTCAAAGTAATCAGAAACACTGAGTGGTGGCAGGGATCATTCCAAAAGCAGAACTGTGTGAGGAAGAGTGCAAATGACATAGCAGCATAAAGACCTGTTTGTGATTTGGTTTATCTGCCTTATATCCAAACGTAACACAGACTGATTGGTGTTATTGCATAAAAACAACGAATCACAGAATCACAGAATGGTTGGGGTTGGAAGGGACCTCTGGAGATCATCTAGTCCAACCCCATGCCAAAGCAGGGTCACCCAGAGCACGTCGCACAGGGCTGCATCCAGGCGGGTTTTGAATATCTCCAGAGAAGGAGACTCCCCCCCTCCCTGGGCAGCCTGTGCCAGGGCTCTGACACCCTCACAATAAAGAAGTTCCTCCTCATATTCAGATGGAACTTCCCATGTTTCAGTTTGTGCCCATTGCCCCTTGTCCTGTCACTGGGCACCACTGAGAAGAGTCTGGTCCCCTCCTCTTGACACCCACCCTTAAGGTATTTGTAAGCATAAGATCCCCCCTCAGTCCGCTCTTCTCCAGCTGAACAGCCCCAGCTCCCTCAGCCTCTCCTCGTAGCAGAGATGCTCCAGCCCTCTGACCATCTTTGTAGCCCTTTGCTGGACTCTCTCCAGTAGTTCCTTATCTTCCTTGAACCGGGGGGCCCAGAACTGCACACAGCACTCCAGATGTGGCCTCGCCAGGGCCGTGGAGAGGGGCAGGATAACCTCCCTTGACCTGCTGGCCACACTCTTCCTCACACACCCCAGGACACCATTAGCCTTCCTGGCCCCAAGGGCACATTGCCGGCTCAAAAGAAAACAGCACCACGTCTGCAACAATTAGAAGGTACCAGACAACTGGCACTCAGTTTGCTGTCTCAAAGAGCTGGAACACATGGACTTTGACTTACAAATGAGAAAGTTATCCTTTGGATCAGGTTGCCCTTCATCTATGGAAAAGTGCATACGCACAATGGAGCTTGGGCAAGAGGGAAGACGCTCACGTAGCTCTGGCTACCCATTATCAAACAACCCTTTAGCCCATCCACCACGAACTCAGAGGCAAAGAGCCACCAACACCCTGGCCACCAGACCAGTAACGTGGTGTCAGACTGATGACACAGACATGACTGTTACCCAAACCCTGACTAACATGTTTGAGTCATACTCGATTTTTAGTTGTTAACTGAGAAATTGCTTAGTAGCTGATCATAAACGTGTGTTCCAGGCTTCAAGACTCGCCTGGTGACTGTCTCCCATGCCAGCAGTATGACTTCCCACTTTGCAAGAACACTGAAAAGAGGAGCTGAACAGATGAAGCAGGAGCTCAGTTTACTGGATCTGGATCTCACCACAGAATACAATTTATCATAAACTTTCCTAACAGCTTAAATGCCTGGTTTCTGTTGAAGCTACAGCGATTCACATAAATTGGCCTGTCAGTGAAAGTGCTTCTCACCTGTATCTCCACAGACTCAGTGACAAGAAACTAATTACATATCACTAATGAATGGGAGCAGAAGAACCAAAACCCGCCACCAATACACAGAGTAAACCCACACACGTTCACCGTCACAATAAACAATTTTGCAGCATTTGAGTATTAAGCCAGAAAAACACTTTCTCTGATGAGAGTTCTGACCTTTTCCTGCTAGCAGAGGTCACATTTTAACATCTCTGCACTCATACTAGCAAGCCATCTCATGGCAAACAACGATACCGAAGTAATACAGTTCACAGCATATCTGAAATGATGATCCTTGGTACAAACCCCACCTTGTTACAAAGAAAGCTACATGAATAGCTATCCAGATTCCCAAACTGCTGTCTCTTAAACATGTGTTGCTGAATCCCTGGTGGCAAAGCAGGGTTTGATCCACAGAAGAAAGCAATTCTGGAGATTGTAAGAATTCTGTAAGGGATGTTTTCCCTTGTTGTTAGATTCACATGGAAAATTATCCTGTGTCTGAGTGATAAAAAAGAAAGGGTCATTAGCCATTGAAAGGGGCTGCCCAGGGAGGTGGTGGAGTCACCAGCTCTGGAGGGGCTTAAGAAAAGCCTGGGCATGGCACTTAGTGCCATGGTCTAGTTGCCATGGTGGTGTCAGGGCAATGGTTGGACTCGGTGATCCCAGAGGGCTCTTCCAACATGATTGATTCTGTGATTCTGTGATAAGCAGCAGTATAAAATCTACAGACAGGCAGACTCATAGGGGATCTGCATCACTTACATCTTCAGAAGAGTTCAAGTGTTACGTCAGCATGGCAGAGGCCTCATAAGAACTTTCTCCCTGCAGGGAGGCAAGTGAAATCCCAATGCCACAGCTGCTAGCGACAAAATTTACACTGATGCCACTT
Organism: Nyctibius grandis; assembly: GCF_013368605.1. Classification (NCBI taxonomy): domain Eukaryota; kingdom Metazoa; phylum Chordata; class Aves; order Nyctibiiformes; family Nyctibiidae; genus Nyctibius; species Nyctibius grandis. The sequence continues at coordinate 86,653,170 of NC_090695.1, forward strand.
GGCCAGAATTTCACAGATGCTGTCTAAGTAGAACCCAGAACATAACTGTGTAAATAACAGGTATAAGCATGCTAACACCCAGGAAGCCAAACGAAATGGCCACAAACCTTATTTTGAACTATCTCACACCTGCAAACCTTTCCTCGTCCTGCAGGTCTGAAAGTGTCATCACGGTTGACCTGTTTCTTTTGGCCAGGCACTGAATTCTTTGTGAAAATGTTCGGTGCATCACTTAGTGCTGCTTTGAATGATACCTGCTAAAACGCTGTGTCACATCCGCAGAACCATATCAATAAACAGTTTAACCTGCTATAGCTGATAACGCTTCTCTCTTTCTTGCAAAGGGATTAACAGTGCGTGATAAATGAAGAAGGAATCTGACGACAAGATTCATTACGAAATTCTTGAAAAAAAGTCACAAGCAGTCTCTGGGGAAAAAAAACCAACAGACCACTGAATTTATCCATGCAATTAACAAGACTGATAGTGCTCCTAACTTGCGTTTAACTCAAAAAAGCTAATTGTTCCGGCTCTCATTTCATCCCTTCCAACTTTAAAGTCAATCTAAATGAAATAGTTGTGCATTATCTTGGGGCAAAAGAAAAAGACTATTTCTGGCCTTTACTCATCCACCTGAAGGCACGTCATCTTGATTTAGAGTAATTAATTTGCCTTGTGAGCTTCTCTGAACAAATGCAGAAGGCAACTGGTCGTTTCTTTTACTTCTAACTGGTTAAAACTCTGTGTATCTTTAAGGACATTTACAGCAATAAACTGGCAGGTTTGGTGCACAGTAAAGTAACATTTCATAGACATAAGGGACCCTGAATTCTAGAGATTTGTAACATGATGAGTTTAACGAAAATATGGCAGTCTGTACTTCCAAAAGTAACACATTCAAGATCCAGAAGTGCAACGGATTGAATTAGTCACGGACTTGAGTCACGGGTACTCTGTTTAGCTCTATATTAAATCACCAGTCTTAAAATATTGTATAGAGTTCTAATTTCACTGTCTCATTTGCGTAACCTACACAAAAAATAGTCAAGACCCCTTTTTTACAGCTGACAGTCTTCAAGGTTCAAGCTGGAAACCAAGTGTTAAAGTACGACCTCCCTGATATTTGGGGTACTATCATGCAGGGCTTGTGACTGAACTTCACCCTTTGAAACCAACCCCACTGCATTTGGTGCTTCTCCATGCAAAGCACTGACAGGCACCGAGGAAACCTGGACAGTTTCAACAGGAAAAAACAGAGCAGCCTTCTCCTCAGGCTCTTATCACTGTGAACTGGTGGAAAAGGAGGAAGACGTTGACGAGAAAGAAGACAACCAAAGAAAACCTCAAGTTTTGTAACAGCAGGTTGTGGAATGCAGAGGGTGTCAGTGTGGAGGAGAAGAAAATTGGATCAGCTGCGGATAAACTGCTACGGGGTGGAAGGCAGATGAGGAAAATAGACCACAAGTTTTGCGTGCGATGGGAAACCACAAGAATGAAAATTTTTTCTGCTCTAATAAAGGGTTATCAATACAATAGATTATAGAAAACATTTCTCTTTCCCCTCCAAAATTTCTCAGGGTTTTGCAGAAGAGATCTTAATAATAATTAAAATAATTTTCTTTTAAAATTATTAAAATAATTAATTTTAATATAAGAAAAAAATTGTCCAGAGAAATTCCCCTCATTCAGATGAAAATTCGTACTTTACTTCAGCAAACTTCTAGTGTTATTTTTTTTCTTTTCAAAACATCCTTAGTCAATGGTCCTACTGAAATCTACTGAGCTACTAAAAAAACAATTGGTTGCTTATGTGTCAGCAAGGATAAAAAGTAATGGTTCTTTATTTGTAATAAGGGTTTCATAGCTATGCACAGAAGGAATTTTGAGAACCCCAATATTAAAAACATATTTCAAAAATGAATGCTGCATGGTGTCTTTGTACGCCACCCCTGCTGAGCCTAAGTCCAGGCAAGCTGCTGATGCACGCATTGGAGTGCAATCACTGCACTACACCCTTTCTCCTTGCAGGATTCCTTTATCACAGAATCACAGAATCAATCAGGTTGGAAGAGCCCTCTGGGATCGTCGAGTCCAACCATTGCCCTGACACCACCATGTCAACTAGACCATGGCACTAAGTGCCATGTCCAGTCTTTTCCTAAACCCCTCCAGAGATGGTGACTCCACCACCTCCCTGGGCACCTTTATGTGAAGGAAGAGGCTTGTGCAAAGTGACAGCTACTCTCAGGCTTCAGATGGAGATCTCCAAGGAAATTTCCAGACCCCTCTCCTCCCACTTTCCTGCTACGACAACTTAGGAAGCCAACGCTTTTGGAGAGCGTTCATACAGGTCATGGCATAAAGAACGAACAGCAGGAATATTGAGATGAGCACGGGAATGAACAGAGTACAGCTATGTCAGACAGGGTGAGGGGAGGAAAACTGGGTAAGTAAGATGTTTCTATTTATTTCCTTTTTTTGTTTTTTCAGGGGATGAATGCTGCATTGAAAATTTCAACTCAAAATCATGGTGAGATAATAGTAAACATCAGGCATGTAACAGGCACAAGCCAGTGGACTCTACACAGAAAAAAATGCATTCGTTTTGTCCCCCACAGGGCCAAGCAAGCAAAACTGTGTGAATATTCATAGAATCCTAGAATGTCAGGGGTTGGAAGGGACCTCTGGAGATCATCGAGTCCAACCCCCTGCCACAGCAGGACCAGTCTAGGGCAGGTCACACAGGAATGCATCCAGACGGGGGTTGAAAGTCTCCAGAGAAGGAGACTCTGCAACCTCTCTGGGGAGCCTGTGCCAGTGCTCTGTCACCCTTATAGTAAAGAAGTTCTTCCTCATGTTGAGGTTGAATTGCAAGCTGCAATATTATGAAAGTAAACAAGCAGCTGCCTCACCACACTGTGGCCTTTGGAGATCAGGTTGGAAGAGCCCTCTGGGATCATCGAGTCCAACCATTGCCCTGACACCACCATGGCAACTAGACCAGGGCACTAAGTGCCATGGCCAGGCTTTTCTTAAACACCTCCAGAGATGGTGACTCCACCACCTCCCTGGGCAGCCCCTTCCAATGGCTAATGACCCTTGCTGAGAAGAAATGCTTCCTCATGTCCAACCTGAACCTCCCCTGGCCAAGCTTGAGGCTGTGTCCTCTTGTCCTGTCTCTAGTTGCCTGGGAGAAGAGACCGACTCCCACTTTACTACAACCTCCCTTCAGGTAGTTGTAGACTGCAATAAGGTCACCTCTGAGCCTCCTCTTCTCCAGACTAAACACCCCCAGCTCCCTCAGCCGTTCCTGAAAGGTCTACATGACAACACAAAACAAAACCAGTGAAAGCAGAGCTACGAAATGCCAAGTTAACAATATTCAGAGGGTTGGAATGGATTCCATATTCTTCTATACTATGGAAGACAAAAATATGCAGAGTGCAAACGCTTTATTTTCATATTGATACCATTGGCATTTGCTCCGCTTGATTCCCTTGTTTTAGTCTAGTCGCTTTACCTCTGAAAACACTCGGATATTCTGGGTAAATGTTTCTGCCTTTTGTTCCAAAAACGTTCTGGAAGGCGTGCTGCAGGAGCTATAGAGCCACAAATACCACACTTACTCCTCCTTGCTTCTCTGCACTTCAGACTAAACCGCTTTCAGTATGTTGCTTTGCGACGGTGCTTCCAGGCTGCTCCTCAGCCCGCGTGATCCTGCAGCTGCGCCTCAGCACTCACAGCACCCTGGCTTCTGCTACTGCTGTGTGCATCTCTTCTATCTTCCTTTGCTCCTGCTACAACCAACCCCTCAGCCCCTCGTTCTTTCACTGTTTGCTTCCTTAGAACAGCTGTCCTAACCGCAGGTATCACAGTCTGCACCTGATAGCCAGTACCTTCTGCAAAAGGTACCTGCCACAACCTTCTTCCCCCACGCACGCTCTTGGCACCACTACTCCCAAGAGCCGTGGGAAGTCACAGCTTGCAAAGGCAGCAGTTTGTACTGCCTCTTCATCCTTCCTAGCCCTAGGATTTTTTTTTAGCTCATAATCATTTATTTTCCTCCCAAACACTCCAATTTCTCTTACCGGGGTTCTGCCTCAGGACATGTAGTTCACATATTTATAGGCTCTAAAATTAGATGCCCTCCTGGGCAAGACCATTCACCACAGCTGTTCTACGTGCAGCCTGGTCGATACGCAGATCTTGTCCACAGCTACTGTTTGGAACGGTGCTCTCCAGCCTTCTGTGATTGTGAACCCACTATGAGCAAAAAAAAAGTTGAGCACACACCCCCAATGTATGTAATTTATAAATCATACACATGTACTACTGTACTAACGTATTACCTAAATTATAAAACATACAGAAAAACAGAAATTAAAAAGGATGAGCTAAAGATGAAATGAACACTGTTCTAAAAATGTATTAATGGTACAAAAATACTTTCTTCCACACCCCAACAGATGGTCTTATGCACCCCTTGCAGTGTGTGCACCCCGCTTTGGAGACCACCGGATTAGAAGATCACAGACAGAGGCTGACAATCTCTTCTGACCCAAAATACGCTTTTATTTGGCACATACTCTTTCCTCCAGTGCCACTTTTCAGCTTTTGATATTCCTTTTAAAGCTTGCAGAAGTCAAGGCACCTCCTCAGAATGATGAATTGTGGCTGCAGGGGATACATCTAACCCAGCTTTTACAGCCACCCGCTGAGCAGCTGTAGTGGAAGCTTGCACAGCACTTTCTCATTCAGCCGTGGTAAGGCAAATACTTCTTTCTTATTTAAGAAGCCATTCAGTACACGTATTTTTATTTAAAGGGCCTAATTTTGCAGCCAAGCCTGTTTCAAGTTCTGGGGTCAGCTCAGCAGTTTTGTTACAACTCAGCATCTGTCTGATTGCACATTTCCCTTTCTTCCCTTATTCCTCAACCTTCTCATTTTACAGCAGCAAATGATGCTCCAAAATCCACTTTGACAATTCCCAGTATCTCCTTAGGAGGAGCACTGGGACTTGTGACCCTCTGCTCCTCTGACTGAAGGATGGGGTTGAACTAGGTCAAACCATAGGTCTCTGTCCACCCCATCACCCCTTTTGGAAGGTGCTTTAGTGACAGCTGTGATTAGGCATTACATTGCCCCAGTGCTGCCCTTAACTTTTTCTCTTCAGCAGTCTCATAAGTCTGCACCCTTTCAGGATTTGCATCTCCTACACCATTATTGAGGCTGCTGCTGGAGCCTCTTTTATAGCTGTTGTAGGGGGTGTGCGTATCTGTCTACCTGTCCGTGGCAGGGGTGGGTGCTCAGTCCCTGATTTCCAGTCCTAACCACCTTTTCTCCTGTAACGCAGCCTCGAACGCCTCATTCTCTTCCACCATTTGCTTCCTCAGAGTAGTTGCCTACAGGCTTTTTGGCACTGCATCGCACTTTTAACTTACTATCTCACTGCAAAACCACTCTTAAGTTTCACTCTCTCCCACTTTACACACTCCATCTCATTTTCTTTCTCTTGTCTTTTTTGTCCTTCAGTTTCGAAGCTCCTTGTGCTGTCTGTTCACCACCATTCCCCTGCACACATGATTTCTTCACAGGATGGTTTTGGTTGGGCTTTTTCTTCCAGTTTTGCAAACTCTTGGTCAGCACCCAGGACAGTCCTGAAAGAATCTGGATTCCAGCAGTCGGTACATCCCTGTATAACCCACATCCCTAGGTAGGTCATCTTTTCCTATGAAAACCAAGGACATGACCATTTAGGGAGCTGCATGTACAAGCTTCCACTTCCACTCTTGAATAGTCATAACAGCAACAAAACGTAAACCTGTTTTCTTGCCTTTTTCTTATAGGTGTTAATGGCTTTTCTGTTCTTCACGTAACTTTTCAGAAAAAGCTGCTCAAAGTAAAAAATAAAATTTGGGACCCAACTACACTGAGGGAGAGATGCAGAGACAAAGACCTCTGTCTACGTAGGACTCTAATGAGAACATTTTAAACCAGCACCAGCTAAGGCTGGGCTTCCGTCTGGCTCCACCTTGCTCAGACTCTCACCTATCTTTGTCAGACTCTGCCAGCTCACACTGCATACGCTGACACCTAACTAAACCCAAGTTTGCCTAGGTTGAGTTGCAGTCAGATTAAGACAAAGAGGCACGACCATCTTTTCCCTCCTTGGTGTTTTTCCTGTGATCCTTTATCATCTAAGTTGTCCAAAAAAATCCATTACTACATTTTAAGCGACATTCTTGTCAGGTCCGCAGGCACACACGTTGCCTGGTCCTCATTCATGCCCCAGCATGCCATGACAGCCCCCAGGATGGCTTGCCTGATTTCTCCACCAACTTGATGAACTCGTGCCATCTATGTGGGCCAAAGAAATACACCTTACATCAAAAGTCAGGAATTTATTGTGGGCCTAACTGAAATCTTAAAGCTAATGAGATGACTTCAGTCTGTGGCTTGTCACTCGCAGTGGATACAATGGTGCACATTAAGAGCTGCAGTAGGTCCCCTTGACTACTTCTTCACAAGTTTAAGCCAGTATTTCATAAATGTAGGCTCACTCTTTTAGCCATTAATGTCACGTGTCAATTATCCATTCATAACTCCATCATGATTATGATTATTCAATAGACGATGGGATCATAACAGCTGCAAGTTTCTTCTTGGAGCTTCCAGTGGGGTCATGCGATGTTGTAGCATCCCATCTATAAAGCTAGGCATCAGTCACACAACATGGCCACAGCTTAGCTTAAAAGCCACCATTATGCATCTGCTTACCCCTGTACGTGAAGAAAGGAACAACCAACATCTGTGTGATGGCTGACACCTTGGCCAACAGACCCGGGACTGACCCTGATGCCTCCAAAACAAAAAGCTGCTTTAGCCTGCGTCCACTTCTCCACAGAAGTGTTGCAAAAGCCATCCAGGCTCTGCAGATCAGGCACAGAAGGGGTCTGTGAGACATTTTTTCCCTGTCTTGGTCTCAGCTGCTCATGATTGAACAGTGGTCAAAGACAGACCAAATCGTTGTCCTCCCCTGCCAGTGACAGGTACATCCACAGGGAGATGCTTCTGCTCCTCTCGCAGTCAGATGCATTAATGATCTCTGCAGAGAGCACAGCTGCCATAAAAATGTCCAGGGCTGAATTTTTCAAAGCTCTGCTGCGCTAACTGTACAACCACTGAAAGCAGGGATAAAACTTCCATAAATAACAGAGTTCAGCAACAGCTAGGACTGCGTCTCAGTTTAACCAAAAATTCAGCTTTCAGCCTCCCAGTACTTGGACCAAGGGTATCAGAGCTGCGCGTCTCCATACGTTGTCCAGGTACTAAGCATGGCTGTAACTGAGAATTATTAAAAGGAAGATCGCTGCTTAACTACGTCTGCAGGCTGTGTTCTGAATCAAGAACTGCCTGCCCTCTTACAGCTGCCGAAAAGCCGTAGAAAAGCCAGGTTGTGCATTCAGCGAGTTCAGCAGAATCACAGTTGCAGGCTCACCACCTTCCCCAGATCAATTTACCACTGCTTGGCAATCCACAGGGCACTGACCTGGTATTAATGAATGTGCCACCACTCTCTCTCAGTGCTGACGAATATGAATTGGACCCAGAGGACTTCTCCTTGCATGCAGCAGCTGAACATTTTTACCTGCTCCTACTGACAAAACTGGAACGTCTCCAAACCCCACCTCCCTGCACATCCTGACACAAAGGAAAAAAATCAGCAGGACGTTGACAGAGAGATGGATGACAGTGGGGAGGAGGAGATCCACTGTAATGAGTGTACTCCTGTGGAGCAAATCTCACAATAATAATGATTGGCATAAAAGAGTCCCAAGATAAGCAATACAACAATTATCACAACGGGAGCTATTTGCTCATAAGAGAATGACTGTGACAGCTAAACATAGTCAGCTTCCCCAAACAATGAGGCACATACGACAGTGCTTTTCAAGCAGTTTGGAAGTATAAATTACTCTACAGCTTTGTTCTTCTAAAAGTTACTTTCAAAAGAATGTTTTCAATTCAGGACCTGTTTGCAAAGAGGTATTTGAGCCACAAGATGCAAAACAGAAGCATCTCCTCTAACAAAGGCATGGAAGTATTTAGTGTGGTGGTGATAACGACAAGCAGCAGGATCGAGTCTAAGAAAGAAAAGTTGTGTGAAGTATCGGATTTACTTAGTGCCATGGTCTAGTTGACAGGATGGTGTCAGGGCAACGGTTGGACTCGATGATCCCTGAGGTCTCTTCCAACCTGGTTGATTCTGTGATTCTGTGATTTAATACATCACCTATTTCTAGCACAGAAAATTCTGGAAAGATTTCAGCACACTTGCAACTGCTGCATCTAGCCAACCATGCCAAACATACAGCACAAGGGCGATGGCTGCTGATGTGCATGAGCCAACAGCCTTGTCCCACTTTTTAACCTGAGTGACCAGGCATGTAGTGTGACATCTCTCCAACTCTCAGTGGATGTACAAATAAACAAACGACTGAAAAGTAACCACATTGTCATCTCTCTTAGAAAGCTGAAAGGGCTACCAACTCTTTCTGCATACTGCTCCCACCATGGCAGTATCATAGAATCATAGAATGGTTTGGGTGGGAAGGGACCTTAAAGCCCATCCAGTTCCAACCCCCCTGCCATGGGCAGGGACACCTTCCACCAGACCAGGTTGCTCCCAGCCCCATCCAACCTGGCCTTCAACACTGCCAGGGAGGGGGCAGCCACAGCTTCTCTGGGCAACCTGGGCCAGGGTCTCACCACCCTCACAGCAAAGCATTTCTTCCTCAGATCTCATCTCAGTCTCCCCTCTTTCAGTTTAAAACCGTTCCCCCTCGTCCTATCACTCCATGCCCTTGTCAAAAGTCCCTCCCCGGCTTTCCTGTAGCCCCTTCAGGTACTGGAAGGTGCTAGAAGGTCTCCCCGGAGCCTCCTCTTCTCCAGGCTGAACAGCCCCAGCTCTCTCAGCCTGTCTCCAGAGCAGAGGGGCTCCAGCCCTCTGAGCATCTCCGCGGCCTCCTCTGGACTCGCTCCAACAGCTCCATGTCCTTCTATGTCTATCCACATAAATTACAATGCAAAATAAGCCCCACAGCCATTATAAGCCATCTGCAGATCCACCGTCCAGATCTTATACTTGACACTGCTTTTTCAAATTATCTCTGTCCCCCTCAGTGCTGATTTACGGACATAGCAGGACCTACAGAAAATCAGAAAACCTTAAAGATGTGATAAGAAGGAGTTCCACAACTTTTGCATCAATGCTGGGACAGTCTGACCGCTGCCAGTGGCTGCCAGTGACTTCAGCTGGGTGAGATTTCACATTTTCTTTTTCTCAAGACATTGCTGTCAGAGGAATAAAATTCATTCCAGTGTTAAACTCGCGTGTTCTCTATTATCAAGGTTTCATAAGTGACAGGAAAAAGCGATTTGATTTATATATCTGTGTCCAGGACTCCTCTTGGAGGAAGTCCTACCCTGTACAGTCTAGAAAGCAAGAGAGAAGAATAAACCGTTTGCTTAGATATCACTGTTTTAGAAGGGCTCCTCACAACCTTAGACAATTTTAGCTCAGCAGTCTCACGTGAAAACATCATTAGAAATCAACACAAGTGATACCAGCGGCACGTGTTCCTTTGGACAAAACCTCAGCTTCTGAAGTTCACAGTTTGAATCAGCCAGACGCCAAAGGTACGGACAACTTCACTCTTAGGCCATGTCTCAACTGTCCTTTGTGGTACCGTCTATACCATCACAGTAATGACAGTGAACTCTTAGTGACATGAACATGCCAGAAAGGTCACAGAGGGTATAAAAATAAAGCCCTTTATACTGCCATAGCTGTGCTTCCTCCAGCAGCTGAATTTGCCTGTCGACGATAAGCATGCACAAAGGCGACTGGAATAAATTCTGATCAACACAAGTCTGAGTTTCTCCAGCAATTTGTTTTCCTTGGAATAATCTAGCAGATTGTTGCCAGTCCAGGTAATCCACCAAAATAATTCAAAACCAAATTAAGTTCTAGAAGCTTTTTTCAAACATCCATTGGACTGCTAACAGACAATCAGCCCTCGTCACTACCACTAACTCGAATCAAATTGAGTTTGGGCACCCAGGGCAGCACAGGAACCAACAGCACATTTTTCCTGGAGAGAGGAGTGAGTCTTGCAGCTAAGACGTGAGCGAGTTCCGGGTTAACATACAGACTAATGGAGTTAACAAAGCTGTTTTGAACGCTTGGGTCAGTTTGATTCTTCTGACACTGACACCGGCTAAACATGAGCCAGCAGTGTGCCCAGGTGGCCAAGAAGGCCAATGGCATCCTGGCCTCTATTAGGAATAGTGTAGCCAGCCGGTCTAGGGAAGTGATTGTCCCTCTCTACTCGGCACTGGTGAGGCCGCACCTTGAATCCTGTGTCCAGTTCTGGGCCCTGCACTTCAAGAAAGATATGGAGGTGTTGGAGCGAGCGCAGAGGAGGGCGACCAAGCTGGTGAAGGGTCTGGAGGGTCTGTCCTACAAGGACCAGCTGAGGGAGCTGGGGGTGTTTAGCCTGGAGAAGAGGAGGCTCAGAGGTGACCTTAGTGCAGTCTACAACTACCTGAAGGGAGGTTGTAGTGAAGTGCGAGTTGGCCTCTTCTCCCGGGCAACTAGCGATAGGACAAGAGGACACAGCCTCAAGCTTGGCCAGGGGAGGTTCAGGTTGGACATTAGGAAGCATTTCTTCTCAGCAAGGGTCATTAGCCATTGGAAGGGGCTGCCCAGGGAGGTGGTGGAGTCACCATCTCTGGAGGGGTTTAAGAAAAGACTGGACATGGCACTTAGTGCCATGGTCTAGTTGACATGGTGGTGTCAGGGCAATGGCTGGACTCGATGATCCCAGAGGGCTCTTCCAACCTGATTGATTCTGTGATTCTGTGATTCTGTGATCTCTTCATGGATCAAGGGAAGTAGAGGCCTGTCAGCAGACGGCATCTGCAGAAAAGTTGAAGAGTGCTGCAACAGAACTATTAGGATTTGTATGAGGAAACTGGGAATGTCAGTAAGTGGAGGGAAGAGGGCGGCAGACAGGGAAAGCACCAGCAGAAAGAACAGAAGGGTTAAAAAGAAAGGTATCCATTACAGAGCACTGTAAGCGTGGTTTCACTGAAACAGGAAAGATAAGCTGCCAAGAGGGTGAAGAGCATAATTGGAGACATAAAATACCCAGATAAGGAAAACATGAGAACTGCGAAATTCAAGAACTTTGCCCCCAAGACTTATAAGAAGGTTGAAAAGGTGGGGGAAAAAAAAAAAAAAGTGAAAGATCTAAACTGTCTCCCACTCCTAAAGATTACAAAAGAGAAAAGGTCTAAACCCCATTCACCATTGCCAGCCCAGCAGAGCCCCAGACACGCAGCAGGACTGGGCAGCCACTATGACAACCGGGTCCCCTGTCCCATTCACAGGAGACCTGTGCTGTTTAACATACTCATTAACAACAAACCTGCCTCAGTCAATGTCCCACTACAGATAGAAGGCTCTCCCATTAAACTGAGTGAAAACACACGCAGTACTAAGGAAGTCCTAACATGCACATAACTCATCCACACAAATTTTCAATAAATCCACAAGCTTAGGAGGAATTCAGTGAACACAGAACTATAAAGATAACAGGCAGCCTGAAGAATAAACTCGAAGAGGTATAATTACAGAACCGAAGGGAGAAGTGTAGAATAATAAATGTGATATTGCCATAAGTAGTGACAGGATTTGTATGAACTGTGCAAGGCCTCCAGTCTTGTCCGGCTTTGTCGTGGCCAGCCTGGAGCTTCGATTTATCTTGCATAGCTGTCTCAGCAGGTAACAACCAGGGCAGCTGCTCCCCTGACCCACTTCAGCTCAGCTTTGCACAGTTGGGTGGTGCAATGCCTATGACTCCAACACTTTTGGTATATTACTGCAACTAAGAGTCTTAACATGGAACTATTTTGTGTAGAGCAAACTATCTATGGAATAACATCACTGAGTACAGTTGCTAAATGACCGCAGAGGCTTTGAAATCACAGGGTGATATTGCAGGTGCCAGGGCTGTAAACAGCCCAGGAACAGTCCTGGGCCATTAAAACAAGGCAGCCCAGTTCATCAGCGTTAAAGGGAACAAAGGAGAAACAAGACAAACAGAATAAATTCAGAATTTATGTTAAATTGCAGACCAATTAAGAAAGGGTGAGCATTTGTCTGTGTTTGGAGAGGTATGAAAATAACCTGAAGCAAGCCCAAGATGAAACCATCAATGTCGGTGTTCTCCTTTCAGCTGAGACCAGAGGTGCTGGTGGCTTGCCATAATGTCCTCTTCTTGATAAATCAAGACTGAAGCCACTGACCAAAGGACCTAGAGAGGCACTGGAAGGGCCAGCACAACATAGGAGCAGGGGGCAGGTACTGGCAAGAGTATACATAACAGTTTTCCTTGAGTTATGAATGGGAATTACTTTAAAAAATAGGTAATTTTGGACTGTGAGTATCATTTCAACTAGAATAATAACAATTGGTGCATGGTGACTAAACTTTTAAGACACAGATTAGAAAATAAACTCTTGGCTCTGCATAGAAGGTGTATTCCTGTACCCTACATAAGCTGCAGAGTAACAAAAGGGAACAATCTATTATCTGATGAATTTTTAAAAAATCTTAGCAGTCTGAAATGCTTATTCCTTTTTAACTTTTTTTTAATTCCTTCTGGAGTTACTAGTCACTGAGTAATTCACTAAGCGGTATGACAGGGTTTGGTAGTACCCAGGACCTTACATCTTTTCCTATGATATTTTAACTTGTTCTCACCTCAGTAATTTTTGTCTTTGATTTAAATGTCATCTCTTCTCCAGTGCATTTTCCACAACAATTTTTGCTTTAGTTACAGTTGGTATTTATTTTGTTCCCAAGTCATGTAACCTGATGATTATCCATAAATCAAAATGTTTTAGAACAACTTTGAAATGGGACATAGCAAGCTGGATGCACTTTCAAGGACCCTTAGGTAAGAAATGACAAACTATACACAGGCACCCTAAAATCATGAGAAAGATGCTCATAATTTACAATATTTACTTGAAAATTATTATTTTTAATACAACACTGATGCATCTTTTTTTGGTTTTTTGAGCTTTTGGAATGCACATCTGCCTATCACAAAGCTTTTCATCGAAAGGATTGCACATAGGATTTAAATAAAAAGCAAGAGACAAGGAGTATGTAGCCACTGGACTCTGGGAGCAAAAGCTTTAAGACAAGCACGAAGTATAATTCTGCAAACCCAGTTTGTACAACCTTATCATCAACACAAGATGTCACACGCGTGGTCCTTGGAGGCTAGAAGAATGGAAATGCTTGGCATTTTCTTTCGGATGGTAATAGATCTCTGCCTGTCTTTAGTGGATGCAACGCAGGAAGGCTTTTTGGTTTTTAGGCACAGTAATGCAATCAGAAACGTTTTTGTTGGAGCTCAGCTGTTTTGACCAGCCCCACAGACAAGCTCAGTGCTGGCACATGCATAGAAGAAGGGCTGTTTAACACCACTTTAACAAATGACATTTTGTTTTGAGACTCTGCAGAAGACAGCTCAGGATATGAGCTGCCAAGAACAGGCTGCCTAGTTGATTTAAAACCACTGGAGTGAAACACGATTAATATGCTGTTTATCTCCATACAAATCGAATGCCTTCATTCTCTCATCCACATTTACCAAAACGGCACCTGACTAACAAAATGTTATGATCATAAACACAAAGGTCGAACTGGGAGGAGAAGCACAGGGGGCAACGTCAGTCTGACCTGCTAGTATGATACTGCGGTAGAATAAAAGGTGGAAAACAAGTCCCATTGCCTGGACAATCATATAAAATTATCTTTTCTTTACACACAGACCAACAAACCTGTGGTGTGAAGGAAAAAGAATTTAGTTAAAATCAGTACAAGTTTTAGGGAACGGGTGCCTTTGTTTCACCTTCAGTTTAAATAAGCTTAATACGGTTTAAAAAGTGCTATTTTCTAAGCCAAAAGAAACAAAAGGCAGACACAGACGAGTGTGCCGCTGTTGTAGCCTTCACTGGCCTGTACCAAAGAGACTTTTCAGGCTGAAGACAGTGATCTCTGCTCCTTGTAATGAGCTAAACGGTGCTGTTCCATCAGTTAGTTGCCTCCTACGCTGGCAGCAAAAAAAAAAAGGTGACAGAAACGAACTGGCTGTCAATCAGCTACATTTTCTTTGCATGCTTTCTTTTTTATTTTGTCTTTTTAGGTGCAAGCACAGAATACGTGTAAGTGCAGGCTTGCACACTGTAGACTGTGAAATGTCCTCCGAAAGGCTATGAGGAAACCTCACAAAAAATTATATCAGGTAAAATAGTAGAGAACATACCGCAATTACATAGTGCCATTAAAGTGAGAAAGAATTTAACTCTGCAAAAGCATTCTTTTCAAAAACAGAACTTTTCAACAGAAAGCTATTTGGACTTTAAAAACCCGTTTTACTGTCCTGAGCTGACAGACAGCATGTTTTGTGTGTGCTTGTCAGAGAAAAGAAGAAAGAAGTCAGAGGCAGAAGGAACTCAGACCCCTGGGAGTATTTGTTTCCAAAACAGTCATTTTAATTTTCAGCTTGAACATTTTGCAGATTTACTATGGGTAAAAGCCTTTTTAATTAGAAAGAAAAAAAAAAACAACACAAAACCAACAAAAAAACCCTGAAAGACTGAACAAGCTCTAACTTTCAAAATAAAAAATTAAAAATAAAAGCATAGTATTTCTCTCTCTCCTCCCTTTTCTCTCACTTTCCTCTTGAGGGTTTAAGCATGTTGTCTGTGGATCAACAGGGTTTTCTGAGTACGTCAAATAGCATTTTTTTCTCATTTCCCTTAACCTCTTTTGCTTTACATATTTAGGACTTCACAAATTCTCAATAATAGCACAAGCTCAGTAAACCTTTAGCTGGGTTGGTGAATGTGCCTTCTGTCTATATTTAGCATGAATATTTTATGATTCCTATTCACTTCAGTTCTAGGGAGCAGAGGGAGGGCTGCTAAAATGAAAACAAATAAACCCTAGGATCGCTTTCTAAAAGGGTAAGTTGTTCTGCAAAGGCAGTTTTGACTAATGGAGAGGTTCTTCTGGCTGCTGTTTGTGAACCGACCGCCTTGCCTCAGAAGCCGGTGAAACAGACTGCTTCTTTCAGCTGTTGTGCATCACGGCAAACACAGAGGACAACTCACCCTTCCCCAAGCACACTGTATTCCCCTTTGCTCTTCCCTGGTGAGAGAAATGGAGTCTGTATACCTCTGGGACCAGGTTTTAATTCTCTGCTTGTTCTACTCCTGTTACAGTTCTCCTTGGAGAATTCGACTGGTGACTGCCAGCAAGTGAAACGCTTTAACAAAAGCAAACAAAGCCAAAACAAAGAAAAGAACTCCACATACGCCATACACCCTGGTCTTTCTAAATACTCTTTTCATTGATACAAAGACTTATATTTATTCCTATTAACATTATTCACTTGAAAACACACTTCCTCCCTCTCTTCTGGCTTTTCCTCCCGCCCTGTCCGCCGTCCTCCCATCCCTCCAACCCTCCACCTTTCCTTATTTTCTTCAGGCTGAACAAGCAAGGCACCAGTCTGCCCCACATCTAGGCAGTCCCCAGACTGTGCATGTATAGAAAGACACAATAAAAGCCCGACCCCCTTTGCCCATCCACGCTCTTTGACAGAGGCATGACCTCAGGTGACCGCCACCCCTGCCTCGCAGGAACAGTTATTGACAAGCCAAAGCCCAAATCAGTCCCCCAGAGCTGGGGACAATGTCGTTTCCCTCATTTTTCAGTCCTGCAGTTACCAGCATCATGATTTCAGATTTTTGAATCACGGAGACCGATAAATTTGCCCAGGGAGGTGGTGGAGTCACCATCTCTGGAGGGGTTTAAGAAAAGACTGGACATGGCACTTAGTGCCATGGTCTAGTTGACAGGGTGGTGTCAGGGCAATGGTTGGACTCGATGATCCCAGAGGGCTCTTCCAACCCGAGTGATTGATTCACAGAATCACAGAATCACAGAATGTTAGGGATTGGAAGGGACCTCGAAAGATCATCTAGTCCAATCCCCCATTTTCTGTGAAATCTGTTACAATCACGTTTTGGAAAATGCTCTCCAACGCTGGAAACCAGAAACCCTTTAGAAGCAGTTGCTGCCCATTTCTGATGATAAACTGTCAGGAAACACATCTACGTATTTGATAGCATATCCATCCTAGAGTTCTGGGTTTGTTTAGGACTCAAAACTGAACAATATGTTAGGCTTAATTCTACCTTAGTTACACCCTAAGCCAAATTCCCATCAGATTCAGTAACAGCAGAGCTTTGCATCCTTTTCCAGCTTAAGGGTTTGCAGCAAGAAAAAGACACCTCAATACATTTCTCATATGAATAACCATTGTGTTAAACATATCCCCTTTTTTTTTTGCATTATGCAGGTTTCTATTGCATAAAGTCATGAATCTGTTGCCTTGAGGGCACATTTCACAGTGGTGGTGACACAACTTACTCCACCCTGCAAGGAACCCAGATTCCCATTGCACTGCAACTAGTAACAACCATTTTAACACCTACAATGATCCTTACTGTCAGCAACAGGGAACTGAATAACTTTTTAATGAGTCAGTCTTGTGGGTTTTATGCATGCACTGAGAACCTCCCCAGAAGACAGAAATAAGATGTGGACTTGCCAGTAAGCAAATACATCCTCAGTCTTACTATTTTAAAAACCAAAACATGGGAACATTTAAAGCCAGTATCTCACACATGATTCTTGTTTTCTGAAGCCACACTGTAAATCCCAGGAGTTCACTCAGCCAAGGCAGCATAAACCAAATGCTGGGCCATGTGGTACGAACAGACGGGCACGGAGGCGATGCCAGGAGAACCTGCAGGAGCTCAGCATCACTTCAGCTCTGATCCTTGGTAGGAAACACAGCCTCCTTAAAACTAAGAAAGAACCTTCGCTGCCTGACCTCGGGCCAGATCAGACCTATAGTCAAAGAATAATTTTAAAAATAGAGTTTTGTCTGCAATAGAGAAAACTGCAAAACTTTCAGGAAAGTGAAACTGGAACACACTGGTCTTTCACTTTCTCAGATTTTCCTTGTCATTGTTGTTAGATGTTCCCAGGAGAAGTATTTACACATAGAAACGCTGGATGCTTTACACTCCGTGGATTTACAACTTATCTGATTTGGTCTCAGAGAGGCATAATATCTTTCTTTGATGAATTACCAACAATGAAGACTGTTTTAGCAGGAATAAAGGGGTAAGACTTTCCAGTTTAAGCTGAGACAAAGTTACTTGAGGTTAGTAGTATTTGCTCAGTCTCAGGAGTAACTGAAAGGGCAAAAAAGCAGTTAGAAACAAAGGAATTAGGATATTAAGGTGTGTTTTACAGTAGATTTCAGAAAATCAGTACAGAGGTTCACTTGTTTAATGAACTGTATAATGTCAGATACTACTGAGCAATGGAAATGATATTAAAGAAGCTGTTAATAGACTCATAAGGCTTCAGGTTTGCTCTTAGGAACTGCTGCAAGCTCCCACACGCTTCTTTGGATAACTTAAATGGCCTTTACTTCTGCCCTCTCTTTCTCCATGTCTGTATGCACAACTTCTGAACTGAAAGTCCTTCAAACACAACGAAGTGCTGATTATAAAAAGGCAGGGTGCTTTTTTTAAGTGTTTGCCATCACAATGAAGAATTAAAGAATAGTAATCCAGAATTCTGTTGGAGTGTCATTTCCAAACGATGTTCATTTGCCTGTCATCAGCAATGTCATTTTTTTCCTACTCCTTTCTTTTCATTACCACGTAATGGAACTTCACTCTGTCAGTACTCATGATCTCTGCATCTAGTGTGTTCAGAGAGTACAAAAGTGTTAGCCTGAAGAAGGCAGAAAGCCTGTGAGCTAGTATCAAATGAAGAGACTGCATCCCAGAAGTCTCCCCAGCCCTAGCTGCTTTAAATAAAGGCGAAGTCTCACAATCCTGCAAAGTATAAAACTTGCTTTCAATTTGTATCACTGCTTTTATCCATCACGCTGTTCACTGAAGCCAAAAGCACAATTGAATGTTTCTGTGTGAACTGCAGGATCATTGCAGCCTCCGTCCTGCAGATGTAATTCAGACCTGCACTGAGGTGGCATCTGCAGTCATTCTGTGTTCACACCAACACACTGAAGAAACAGGACACGATGTTTTATGAGTAATGCCACAAAACAGCAAAAAATTTCCATATGTGAGAGATGTTCTTAAAGATCCTTAAAGTAATGTTGGCCTTCTCATGCAAGACACACAAGCTCATTTAAAACAGAGGCTTCATCACTCTGGAAGTTTTCAGAATAAAATTCATCATGGAAGTCACGTATGTTCATGGGACTAATGTAAATGTTCATTAAGATCAGCTCTTACCCATATGTTCCAAGCATTTCGCTGGCAATAAAATGGAAAAAAAAAAAAAAAAAGAAATACCAAGCCAAAACTTCTTGATGTCAGCATTAAGACTATTTTGCAAAAGCATTCAATTTTATTAGGGAAATGAGAAAACCAATCCATAAAATCTGGTTTCTAAAATGAAAAAAAATTCCCTGAAACAAGTGAAGGCCCAAAGCAGAAATAACACACATCTCGAGGAGGTTCAATCTGCAAAACTGTTCCGCCTCACCATATGATTAGAAACTTGCAAGGACCATCATGAAGAAGAAGTCACTTCGTAATTAAAAAGCAAACCAAAAAGTGCTAGAGTAGATGAAGTGTTTCAGGTGACGTGTGTCCTAATTTTACAGACTCATAAAGCCTTGAGAAACATAACAAATCACAACAGCAATAAGTACAGTGCTTAATTTTCGAACAACAGTTCCCATTAGGAGATAAACAGCATGAGGAGTAGGAGCCACGTCTCCCACATCCTAGTCCAGTACTCCACCAGTATGCAACCATGAAAATCAGAGAAGAAAAAATAAAAGAAGCCTGTTTCTAAATGTATTCACCTTTTTTTGTGTTCTGCTGACAGAGCTGAAAGTGCAGTGCGCACTCCTGTAAATTAAGACATGGATGCTTCAGAAGTCAGAGCTGCAAAATGCTTTCAGAGCTCCAGGCACAGCACTCTGTTAAATTACCACATTCTGCAAAGGTCTTCCTGGAAAAGGATTATACCAGGAGAAAGCAGTGAGAAGGAGGGAGGGAAGGAAGAACCTACTTCATGCTCTGATTTAGGAAAGTTTGAGAAACAGTGCAGTAATTGGTGTGCTGACAGAGCTGTGGGACGGCCAGCTAGACTGAACGTACCTGGATGTATAACAGAAGCATTAAGGTTGGCATAAATGACATCAGAATATAAACATGTGTGTCTGGATGGACAGGAATAAACAAAAGGGGACCCGGTATTGGTAAGAGTGGACATGAACTCCAGAAGCAGAAGTGGAGAACACACTGCTTCTTCCCAGCCCAGAAGGTTGCACCCTGACACAACCACAGCACCAAGGACCTCCATCCCCAGTATTGCCTACAACATTTCTCCAATAACTGAAGAATTTCCTTTTAACGCTCTATGACAGAAACAGACAAATATTGCAAACAAACAAGGGAAAAATGACAATGAGCAGCAACCTTGTTTGAGGAAGCGAAATCCTGATGCACAGGACATTCCATAGTAAGTGCACCCTCCTAAAAGTTATGGAAAGACTGTCCCAAACCTGCTGTGTTGTTTCCAGCCCAGAAGGATCACAGAATCACACAGAATCACAGAATCAATCAGGTTGGAAGAGCCCTCTGGGATCATCAAGTCCAACCGTTGCCCTGACACCACCATGGCAACTAGACCAGGGCACTAAGGGCCATGTCCAGGCTTTTCTTAAACACCTCCAGAGATGGTGACTCCACCACCTCCCTGGGCAGCCCCTTCCAATGGCTAATGACCCTTGCTGAGAACAAATGCTTCCTAACGTCCAACCTGAACCTCCCCTGGCGAAGCTTGAGGCTGTGTTCTCTTGTCCTATCGCTAGTTGCCTGGGAGAAGAGGCCGACTCCCACTACACTACAACCTCCCTTCAGGTAGTTGTAGACTGATCCCAGGGACCTAATGCAATGTCAGACACCAGCTGCCCTTGTGTACTGCACGCAAGTGGTGCTGGACAGACCACTTGGGAATGGAGGTCTTTGTACCTGCAAATATGTGGGTGTGAGAATGTGAGTCAATGAAAACTATGAGAGAACGAACACAAGTAAAATCAACTTACTCAGAGGTTTTGTAAATAAATACAGCCTTTGTCTTCTGTAAGATCCCCCACAGAATTTTGTCATGCTTATTTCCAACAACATACACATGCTCATATGTTGAGCTGCCAGCCTGGGGATGGCAACTGGATGAACCCAATGCTCCTCTTTCCCTGTGCCTGCTCTGGTACAAAGTTCTAGCTAAACATTACTTTCTAACAGTTTGTATAGCTCAAGCACTGTCCAGAAAGTTTTCCATACAAAGAAAAAGGTGGGGAAAAAATAATTTGGAACAGGCTTTCATGAAATTTTCCTCAATTTTTCATCTGAAATTTGGAAGTCTGCCATTTTTTGCTGGTCTGGAAAAAAATATCTACATTTTGGGCAATTTTTACCAAACAATTTTGTGAAAAAAGTCTTCCACTTGCCAACATTTTGTTTAATCTTTTCCACCTTTATTGTGCATTCTTTCCTTAAATCACAGCTCTCTAGTAAAGTGAAAAAGATAACAATGGAAAAAATACAGTACATATAATGAGTGGGGAAAAAAAAACACCACCAAAAATCAAAACAGATTGAATGTCATTCCAAGTTTGTTCTTCTATCAGAAGAAATTACAAAGGTTTCAAACAAACTGAGATTTTTTGGAATACTTTTCTGTAAAAATGGGTATGCTAGCTGCCATTCCATCCCATGCACTCTTATCACTGGCTTGCTTCTGACAGTTGTAACTAAGCAGACATCAGTAAATAGTAAACATTTTGTACATATCTCATTAGAACAAGGAAGATGTAAGCTTTTTGACCCTATGATTCACTTACCATCTTAGGTCACTGTCTGTAAATCCTAAGACTCAATTTCAGATGTGGTTGTCAGGCAACCAAATGACAACCAATATCATAATTCTTTCAAGTAACTATCTTCATTTATAGCCACATAGTACGTACTGCCCTCGCCTTCTAAATAGGATATAGAAGGTGTAATAAGCAAGTTTATATTAGTCAGGTACTAGGAGAACTTCAGAGCGGAAAAGAGAAAAAGAAATTTTGACTTCTGGCAGCGATGATTTTAGTGAGCTCACCATCTTAGGAACCACTGGACACAGTAATTACAGAATCACAGAATCACACAGAATCAACCAGGTTGGAAGAGACCTCTGGGATCATCGAGTCCAACCATTGCCCTGACACCACCATGGCAACTAGACCAGGGCACTAAGTGCCATGGCCAGGCTTTTCTTAAACCCCTCCAGAGATGGTGACTCCACCACCTCCCTGGGCAGCCCCTTCCAATGGCTAATGACCCTTGCTGAGAAGAAATGCTTCCTCATGTCCAACCTGAACCTCCCCTGGCCAAGCTTGAGGCTGTGTCCTCTTGTCCTCTCGCTAGTTGCCTGGGAGAAGAGGCCAACTCCCACTCTGCTACAACCTCCCTTGAGGTAGTTGTAGACTGCACTAAGGTCACCTCTGAGCCTCCTCTTCTCCAGGCTAAACACCCCCAGCTCCCTCAGCCGTTCCTCATAGGTCAGACCCTCCAGACCCTTCACCAGCTTGGTTGCCCTCCTCTGGACTCACTCCAACACCTCAACATAATTAGATGCAGTGGAGCCTGTCAGTCTTTATTAATATTTTCTATAAAAATCAGGGCAGTTGCATAATTACATTCAGATACCTGGTTAATCGCTTCTGAATACAGCAACGTGCTGTCCCCTTTTACTTTTTTAAGCCACTTGATTCTGAAAAGTTGTACCGTTGTTTGCAAGCGGAATTTCTGAACAGCAAATCTATTCTTCTCTATTAGTTACGCAATCGCAATTAGAACACAAAGTTTTTGTCAGGTCTGAAACAGATGCTGGCATTTTGAAAAGGATGCCATTGGTCGTACAGGTCACTACACAGCAGGCATTTCCTGAGCCTGCTGAAATCAGTTGGAAAAAACAGCTATCACAACAGGGCTATATTCAGTACAACAATGCTTTCTCTTCTGTAGGAAATACGTGTCAGCTGATGGCACTACACTTGATCAAAGTATCAGCCACATCCCGTGAAATCCTAAATCCAGTGCTTCCACAAAGGACTGCTGATGGCAGCGTGGAGCTTCCCAGAAATGCCTCTTGCTAACAATGCAAGAAACTCAGCAGTAAACATGGAAATGCTGTACTTAACAATTTTAGAACACAAGGAATTAATCTTTTTAGGTATTCTACAGCTAGAACCCACACTTTACAGCTTCAGTACCAGGCTCAAACCTCAGCTGTGGGATGACATTAAAGGCATATTACTCAGAATTAAATGCAACTCCTTACCCCTCCTCATCTGGATAACATGGGACTGAACTCAAAAGATGGGATCCCATATGAAAATGAGCAAATTTTGCTATTAATTCTTATGAGAGACTGCAGGATTTTCACATCTTTAGGGAGGTTAGGAAGGATGACACTTCTGAAATTTTAAGTTGCACTGAAAATCAAAGGGCGTGAAATTATCTGAGTTAGCATTTTGCTTCACATATTAATAACTCCAACAAAGAGCTGCAGTCTGAGATCTTTATGTATTTTTTATGTTTATATTCACTTTTGAATTACTCAAGGAGGTTTCTTCACATTATGGTATTTGCATACAATTTTTGTGTAATAGCATTGTTCCATACTGTGATTTCCCATCCTTTCCATACTAGAAGATTCTCTACCTCAAATCAGGATCCCTCTTCCCTCTCAACAGCACAACAGAGGTAAGACAGCTAGGATTCTCTAATATCCATGCACCAGATCAAGAAATAGAACTGCCAAAAAAAGATATACTGTATCCTGGCAAACCAGTAAACTTGTGTTTTCATTCTGCATTGGAAGTTGCTTATCTTTTCAAGAGGCAATTTTCTTAAAATAGCCCATTTTCAGGTCCAGAAGTTCCAGATCATGTTTTCACTCACAGAGACTTTCTTCTCCCTTGATCCCTAGTCGGAAGTGACCAGTTGTAAAATATAGCACGACAGACGCTTAGCTGATCCCAACGTATCTCATGAAATGTTTTGGATTTAATGGAACAGGGTTCTTAACAGCTCCAGTGAAGCACTTTTGTTTCCACAAGCAAAGAGACAGCATGCCTCAGGTCTCCTGAGAGGAGAGATGTCTTCTCCAGGCAGGGAAGAAAAGCCAGTGGAATTTGCTAAACACGTGGAAAGAGAGCCTCTGTTCCCAGCACTGCAGTGCTGAGGCCTGAGCAACAGGCCCTGCACAAAAGCTGGCCTCTAGATGAGCCTCCAGCCACATCCTAGATAATATTAGTATCTGATCATTAGTGAAATATGCATCATCATTACTAAGATGTAGCTCAGGTAAAATATAGTCCTTAGTGCAAATGAAAATCATGAGAATGTCTCTCTCTTTCCTTGCTTAGAGGCAGGCTGTCAAGGCCGTGAAGCCATGCGTGCGGCCTGGTCTGGGAACATGTAGTCAGAGACAAATAAAGACACTCCCTTAGTTCCTCCTCGAGCCCTGGCTGGGCTTTGGGTGGCATCTAATGGAGTGAAACCAGACTTTCCACATTTGAAGTTATATAAACTTGTTTATTCCATAGTATGAAAGCTGGACCCTCTTACAGCGACTTTGGAGAGCTCACCTACGAGTGACCGCGCTGCGCAGGACCTCCCGATGGCCGGGAAAGGCTCTCCAAATCCTCGCCGCAACCGGGGCTCCCCAGTGGATCTGGATGATGGTGAAGTATTAAGGCAATTGGTGACGAATCTTCCTTAATCACTGTGCTTAATTCTACGTAGTAATGATCAGGTGCATCACCTTGCTTTGTTTTGTTCTTCCTGCATTATTTCCCTCACTATTCTATTGCTGCTTTAAACTAAAGTAAAAGTAAGCTCATCTTTTGGACCTGGTGTCTGTGTCCTTTGTGCTGATCCTGTCTATTGGCAAAACAGTGACTTCAGGCAAGTCATCTCCAAGTTTCATGACATTTTATTTTCCGTAATTCAGCATTTGTAATTCTAAGAAACTTGTAAAGAACTCTGTGAGCCAGATACTACACTATTGTCCCTCAGACAAAAAAGCACGTTACGACAGCTAGGCTACAGCTACTCAACTCCCATACAGGTGAGTGAAGTGCAGTCAAGTGGTTGTGTGTGTTTTGACATACTAAAAACTATCAAACTCTTTTTCTTCACTACAGACCTCTTAGAGAATGGTAAGATGCTTCCTTCCCCAGGCTATTTTAGTAAAAAATTCAGAGCAGTCAATAACATTATTGCAGCACAAGGCTTCTTGTGACCCATTACTGGGTTACATCGCTGCAAAAAAAACAACAGAGAAAGCAAGTCCTTCGCAACCCTGCTGATGCGACTGCTCCTATCTTGTCTGACACACTAGAGACAACCGCCAAAGTTAAAAGGGTAAGTTGTGACAGCATGAAGAGAAATTCTCACTGAAGCTGAAAAAAAAATCATACCGCACAGAGAAGAAACATGGATATGCAGCATATATCCTCTGTTGCGCCAGCCTTTAAACTGCATCCAGTTTGGGTTTTTTTTAAATACACAGACTCCCTTCTTTCCAAAATGCCTGAAAAAAAACTCGTGGGTGAAAAAAAAACACCTCACCCCAAAAAAAAAACCACCAAAGAAATCCCCAGAACACACAGCTACTCCTCCTTTCTCTGGTCTAGTTAAGTCTACCTCTCTAGTTGGATCAGTAACTTGTTTGTCCAGCTCATGGAACAGCACTGTTTTCTGCACGTTTCTCCTCAGTTACACGACCAGAACTCATCTTGCTCCTTGTCCAAACTACTGCACTAAAGGCAAGTGACAGTGCAGGACAGGTTACACTGGCACCAAGGTGTGAAATGCTAATTCACTGTATTCCTAAATTACTATAAATACTCAGGTCTAAGCAGGTAATGACCAGACTGTGACATCCTGAGTAAAAATGGACTCCACGGGAAATCTTGATCAAACCACTTATTGAGTATGCTACTTCTGAAAGCGACCAAGAGACAGAATATCAATTCATTTGCTTAAATCACTTGGGATTCATCTTTTCACAGATGCCTTCCCATGTATTTGAGCAAAACTCAGTTCCTTCATGCTCTGTGAAAGTTACACTGCTGTGTTCTCCATCAAACAAAGGAAAATAAATCTTTGCAAAGTGTGCACTAGATAAGCATGCTGCCTGCTCACACTAACAGTTATTTTGCAACCAGACAAAAGAACTCAGGTTAACTGTGACCAACAATTGCTGCACTGAAGCTAGAGAAGGAAGCTTCTCACAAAGTGCATCCAGATCATGCTCTATGCTGTTTGTTTTCAAATGTCAGCAACTTTCTCCATTCTGAAAAAAAAGTAATCCTGTAATTGGTAAAGAATGTAAAGCCCCATTCTAGTTAAAAGCAAAAACAAAGCTATTGTATTGACTGAGTGAAACTGCTGATTTTTAATCAATGTATTGTAGTCTGTCTTGTTTCATACCATGGCCCTATTAAGCCACCTGTTAGTTGACTGGTGTGAGACGTGCTTTTTTTCTTCTACATGGACCCATTAGTAATAATACACCTCTTTTTTTTTCCATTAAGGCATTTCAAAGACAGTCTGCAATGAGCTTCTCATCTGCAAATGTTTTTGTACCATTTAATACTATGAACTGTAGTATTATATTCAAATAACAACACATATTAAATTTCATTTGGCATGTGGGAAAATAAAATGAAAGGATGAGTTTTGAAGCATAAACAGGATAAATAGATAGGAATCTACTTCATCATACTGAATAATTACATCCTGGCGCAGTGCCCAAAGCATATTCATTATGAAAAGACTAGAGCATACAGCACGCTGCCAAAGTCTGACTTCCTCAGACAAAGGCTGGATGACTCTGACAAACCAGAAGTCTTACCGATTTGCTTGCTATCGCTGCGTTAGGGGTTCCTGGAAATTCATTGAACTGCAATTCATCACTACAGTTCATTAACAAGGTCCATAAATATAAAAGTTGCTAATGGCACCTGCGTTATGCGAGTGTTCACACCGCACTGACTGCGTCCTCACACCTCCCAGCTCGCAATGGGCTCCCCTTCAGGGCTGCTCCTCAGCCTGGTTTAAGGACTGAAGAAGGCTGTCATCATTGTTTGCACCGTAAGGAGACACAGCATTGTTCCCATTCCGCTGCTGCTGTGAGGCTGGGCCATCTGTGCAGCTCACAACGAATTCACACTTAGCAGACCTCTGTCTTCTGCTGGGTTTTTGCTTTAGAAATACGCTTCACTTCTGGCATTGTCTGAGCTGCTTTATTCTGGTCTACGTGAGCACTCCCAATACGCTACCTTCTACCTTACTAACAAAAAATTCGAAAGCACCAGGCACCTAAACCACACACCATAAAAGAAAAGGATTCAGCTCCTGGTTGCGACAGCCGCACCGCCCGTCCTGCAGCAGATGCCATTGTTGGCTGCATTTGCTTGCCCTGCAGAGTTGCCAAACAGGCTATAAAGTCAAATTCGTCATTTTCAAAATGCAAAATTTTTTGTTTCCTCAGAACGGTCATTCTGCTGTATGTTATCCTCCTGCCACAATATCATTTATCCACCCCCTCAAAAGGATTTTACAGAACTGTCAGATAATCCCCATGGAAGCATCGTTCACAAGATCTAGTGTACTATGCCCATATGAAACACAAAGAATTTATAACCTGCCCAGGGATACTGCACTGGAATATGCTTCCAACCAAATCAGTGGGATAAGATTCTCCATGTCTTAAAATGAAGGTACCATAACCTACATGGATTTTCTTTTTCTTATTGAAGTGCAACATGAAAGACTAAGATAACCACACACAGAATCAACCAGGTTGGAAGAGCCCTCTCGGATCTTCGAGTCCAATCATTGCCCTGACACCACCATGGCAACTAGACCATGGCACTAAGTGCCATGTCCAGTCTTGTCTTAAACACCTCCAGAGATGGTGACTCCACCACCTCCCTGGGCAGCCCCTTCCAATGGCTAATGACCCTTGCTGAGAAGAAATGCTTCCTAATGTCCAACCTGAACCTCCCCTGACGAAGCTTGAGGCTGTGTCCTCTTATCCTATCGCTAGTTGCCCAGGAGAAGAGGCCGACTCCCACTCCACTACAATCCCTTAAGGTAGTTGTAGACTGCACTAAGGTCACCTCTGAGCCTCCTCTTCTCCAGGCTAAACACCCCCAGCTCCCTCAGCCGTTCCTCATAGGTCAGACACATAACTATACAAAATCCTCTTTTCTCCTCTTTTCCATTTCAACAGCCCTGGCTCAGAATTACACTGCTTAAACCTGAGCATGAGAAGTAACCCCAAGTGAAAACCCCTTCCTTCTCCAAGGCAGAGGCGGGACTGAAACATGCATGCTGTTACCCCAGGCAGTCACCAGGGTATGGCACTGGCCTTGAGAACCCATGCCTGAGGCCTAAAGCTGACAAGGAGTGAGGGCCTCTGTAGGGCCTTCTCGTTCTGCTGGAGGGTAGGAAGGCCCTACAGAGGGATCTGGACAGGTTAGATAGATGGGCCGAGACCAACGGCATGAGGTTCAACAAGAACAAGTGCCGGGTCTTACACTTCGGCCACAACAACCCCATGCAGTGCTACAGGCTGGGGGAAGAGTGGTTAGAAAGCGGCCCGGTGGAAAGAGACCTGGGGGTGCTGATCGACAGCCGGCTAAACATGAGCCAGCAGTGTGCCCAGGTGGCCAAGAAGGCCAATGGCATCCTGGCTTGTATCAGCACTAGTGTGGCCAGCAGGACTAGGGAAGGGATCGTCCCTCTGTACTCGGCACTGGTGAGGCCGCACCTTGAATACTGTGTTCAGTTCTGGGCCCCGCACATCAAGAGAGATGTTGAGGTGTTGGAGCGAGTCCAGAGGAGGGCGACCAAGCTGGTGAAGGGTCTGGAGGGTCTGACCTACAAGGAACGGCTGAGGGAGCTGGGGGTGTTTAGCCTGGAGAAGAGGAGGCTCAGAGGTGACCTTAGTGCAGTCTACAACTACCTGAAGAGAGGTTGTAGTGGAGTGGGAGTCGGCCTCTTCTCCCTGGCAACTAGCGATAGGACAAGAGGACACAGCCTCAGGCTTTGCCAGGGGAGGGTCAGGTTGGACATTAGGAAGAATTTCTTTTCAGAAAGGGTTATTAGACATTGGAATGGGCTGCCCAGGGAGGTGGTGGAGTCACCATCTCTGGATGTGTTTAAGAAAAGCCTGGACACGGCACTTAGTGCCATGGTCTAGTTGACAGGGTGGTGTCCGGGCAACGGTTGGACTCGATGATCCCAGAGGTCTCTTCCAACCTGGATGATTCTGTGATTCTGTGATTTGAAAGTACTCTGTGGTTTCTTTTCTGTTGAAGTCTGAACAAAAGCAATGCAAAGGGAGCACTATACTTTACTCCATATACTTTATGTATATGGACTTGTAAATTTCTCAAAGCCAGAAATGTCTCTTCTGCATGGAAACAAAGCTAGGAAGAAGAAAGGCTAATACTCTAATTAAGAACATGTTTAATTACTAGATGATCCTTAAGGTCCAACCCAAATCATTCTTCATTCTACGATTCTATACTATTAATGATCAGAATAAAAATAGTCGGTTCTCTACCACCTCGAAAACACAATAATGCTTGCTCCTAACCTGGCGTTATGCATTACTCCTTCCCAACAGAAAAAAAAATACCACTACAAGACTGAGTATCGAGCTGTAACAGCAGCTGACTGTATTTCCTGTTGTCATTCAGCAACCGTGACAGTTTGAAAAGACATCTTATCATATTGTCATAGAAATTCTCAACTCCATTGCAGCACTGTTGAAAGGGC
Source organism: Nyctibius grandis (assembly GCF_013368605.1). NCBI lineage: Eukaryota > Metazoa > Chordata > Aves > Nyctibiiformes > Nyctibiidae > Nyctibius > Nyctibius grandis. The sequence goes on from NC_090695.1 coordinate 86,682,288, forward strand.
TGGAATACGAACACCAAGAGACCTTTTAATGTGCTGTGCTTGTCTCCAAATATAACTATAACCAAAAAAAAAAAAAAAAAAATTTACATCCCACTCTGATTTCACCTTCTCAGACAGATGCAAAAGCTTCTCCACGTGCAGTCAAGCTTTTTTTTGACAACAGAGGGGCAGGGACAGGTGCCCGAGCTGGCATTTGAAGGCAAGCAAAGTCTGAAGATAAAGAGTGACCCACTTGAAGCATGTTCCACCTTAGTTGTGAGAAGGCATCACCCCAGTCTGGCAGCAGGGGATCTGTTCTGAAATTTGAAATTGCTTTATCTTTTGCTCAGCAAGGGTAATGAGATGAAAGGGATTAGAGACCTGAGCTGTGACTGGAACCAGAATGAGTTACTGTTTTCTAGCAGCTTAAGAAGACAGCAATGTCCTATTGCTATTCCTTTACAACAGCCCTGCAATTTCCAGCAGTTCTGCTCTTTTGTTGTCTCTTGGCGAAAACATTTCCATTATCATTGTGTTTAAAGGCGGTTTGCTGAGAGATGCTTAGCAGTCCCATTTGAACTCTCTCTTGACTGAAATAGTACATTATTGTCATCAGCTATCAAGAATTTTTGTGCCTCTTCTGGAAATTTACACTTCGATAGAGCCTTTTCCCCCTGAAGACCCAGGCAGCCTTTACACACGTTTGTCAAGGCAGCCACTGGTCAGAAGTTTTGGTCTCAAAGGCCAGGGCAGATGACTGAGATCAGCGACTCTGACTGTCCTCACACAGCTGAGGAGAGAACCGCAGCCGCTGGTTCTTGCGTAACGAATTCAGCAGGATTTTGCTTGGTTGAGATTATTTTTTTTCCTACGGCTAAAGAAAATTTGAAATCAGATTTTTATAGTATTCTAACAGAGCCCCTAAGAATGAAAGAGATATTTATTTAGAGAGCTAAAGGTGCTTCCTTGGCAGAGTATTGTGGTGGGTTACCTATGGCCAAGGGCTGAATTCCCATCCAGTCTCTCAACCACTCCCCCTCCTCAGCAGGGCAGAAGGAGAAAATAGGATGAGAAACCTCTTGGGTTGAGGTGAAGAGGACAAGAGGACATAGATGACATAGAGGACACAGCTTCAAGCTTCGCCAGGGGAGGGTCAGGTTGGACATTAGGAAGCATTTCTTCTCAGCAAGGGTCATTAGCCATTGGAAGGGGCTGCCCAGGGAGGTGGTGGAGTCACCATCTCTGGAGGGGTTTAAGAAAAGACTGGACATGGCACTTAGTGCCATGGTCTAGTTGACATGGTGGTGTCAGGGCAACGGTTGGACTCGATGATCCCAGAGGGCTCTTCCAACCTCATCAATTCTGCGATTCTGTGAAGGCAACGAGATCACTCACCAATTACTGTGGTGGGCAAAACAGACTTGCCTTGGGGGGAAATTGATTTGATTTATTGTCAGGTAAAATAGACTCAGGTAGTGAGAAACAAAGACAAACCAACCAACATATCTCCTCCAGCCCCGGGCGCTGCTCTGTGCCACCTGCCCCTCCTTGCTCTTCCCCCTCCTGCCCCTTGCCCTGTTTTCCTCTCTCCTCTGGCATTTTTGCCCTTTCTGTGCGGTTTTGGCAGCCGCACCAGTGGCTGAGGAGCTGGAGGCACCTGGAACCAGCCATGACCAGCCCTGGGCATCCCCCAGCAGAGACACTGACATTGATATCCCTTCAGCAGAGATCCTGAAACTGAGCTGGGACTGACCCAGATTTATTTAGATATTTAGATATTACAAATTTAGATATTTATTTAGATGTGATTGAAGGGGAAAGGGAAAGGAAAAAAAACAAGCTGACTGTTGTAAGACTTGTTTGCAAGGGATGTTCGTGTATTTTTTCAGCTAAACCACAACAGCTATTTGCTCTTAGGTCAGATCCCAGTGGGACGGGAGGAACCAGCAGTTCCTGACCTGCTCACTCCCTGGCCTTAGACTTCGAGGGCACTGACTGATGCCCGTCCTGCCTGCCGGGGCTCGCAGGGAGAGAAGGGCAGGCAGCCCACCCCACTGCCGCCCCAGCCCCCTCACCCTTCGCCCGTTCCCCTCCCCTGGTCCCAGGAAACTTTCCCAAAGCTGGAGATGGGACAGGTCGACAACCTCCTTGCTCTCTTTTCAGCTCAGCAAGATGGAAGAAATCACACTACCCTTGAGTAAGGAGAAACAGGCAACATGTCTCCAAGGCACAGAGATAATGATAATTTTCTTTCTGTTGATACCAAAGACATAACACGCCAAGTTTCAGCTGTGTTCTACATCGGGGAGAAAAAAAGTTCTAAACTAAACTAAAAAGAGACTAAAAAAAAAGAACTAAAAAGTTCTCTCTCTGTCGTTGAAGATGTATTTCCTTAGGTCACTGCACCGCTGCTGGGTTTGACAAAAACGATGCTGGCGTGAGCAGGCAGGCAAAGAGGAGCTGCAGCTTTGTGGGAGAAGGTAGAACTGGCCAAAACAAGGGCTGCAGCTGCTGAGGCAGCTGCTCTGCCCAACCTACACCCACCCTACACCCATGGGGGCTTGTGATGCCTGTGCTGCCCTAATGAGGGGCCTGGAAGTTCAGCTGTTGACCTCATTCATTGACTTCAAGGGAAGTGGGGTCTCCTATTCAGGATTCGCATTGCAACAGGCTGCCTTCTTCTCCTCCTAAAGAGCACTTACTTGAAAAGCCAAGGAATGGATTAACACTGTGGCTTTATTCACAAAGGACTCTTGTGTGGTATTAAAGGCAAGATGATTTGCAATACAAGCGCAGGAAGAGCCTGGAGTGATCCCAAGAGTAAGACTAAGGCTGCACGACGAGTGAGTTTGGGTTGACCTGAAGAACTCTTCATTCAAACCAAATCCAATTTTCAGCCACGGCAAGGGATGATTAATAAAATGTCTCTCGGTGTTAACTCTCAAAGAAAAGGCAGTTAAAACTAACAGAAGATGACAGCACTCTCCTTGGGTTTGCTAGCTCTGCCGTTGACAAAGGTCGTAATTGAACAAACAAACATGGTTTTGATGCGCCCATTTAAGTCTGGTGACATCACCACAAAGTGTAAAGCTATGACGTGTTCAAGCAGTTCGTTAATATACCATTAGCATCTCAGAATGCCATACTCCAAGCACCACAATATTTTACGCTATTCCTTGACAGAAAATACCTTTGGTCAGAGGTCTTTCTTTCGACAATACTGTGCTGGCTATTGCATTTACCGCGCTGGGATTTCAGATCTCTCTCCACTCATTGCTATGATGTCTAAGTGCTTGGTTCAGTATTCCCGTACAAATGGTTAAGTATCAGACTAATACAACAGTGACAAGGCTTCCCTATTACAGAATCACAGAATCAATGAGATTGGAAGAGAACTCTGGGATCATCGAGTCCAACCATTGCCCTGACACCACCATGGCAACTAGACCATGGCACTAAGTGCCATATCCAGTCTTTTCTTAAACCCCTCCAGAGATGGTGACTCCACCACCTCCCTGGGCAGCCCCTTCCAATGGCTAATGACCCTTGCTGAGAAGAAATGCTTCCTGATATCCAACCTGAACCTCTCTATATAGGATTTTCTACAGCACTGGGCTTAAACCGTTTATTCACTGGCACCCATATGAATTGTACCATCAGTTGCTATACCCCAAAGCACTCTTTGCCACCCTTCAGATGAAATAACGCCTCAAAGACTATAGGCGGGCTTCTGCACACTCACATGGCTGTGAGTCTGCAACACACAGAGTTTCTAAATAGATTTCAGCTCTCATCGTTGAATCTGAAAGGCCTGGCTTTAAACACACCTGATTTACAGTCTTTGACACATTCTGACGTTTGAATAAGAGACAAGAAAACTTTTTTTGTCACCCTGTTACTACTGCAAATGCAAACCAGAAACTGGTTGGACATAAAACCAGAATAACCAGTGCTCCATTCTGGGGATTTGGCCTTTGGCTGTAAACCAGGCTGGCCCCAAATCATATGGGATTTGTTTATGAGGAGGTCACATCAGAGGTGATTGAACACTCCTGGTTGTGGATTGTAAGCACAGGCCTTCTGTGATCTGAAGAGCAAGGTGAGGATGGCAATTAGATCTGCATTGTACTCAAGCTCCAGTCATAAGCACTCAAAACACCAGAAAACAAAACCCCTTCCATATGTGCAAACACATTAAACTTGTTTCTCCACAGAGCCTTAGGGATCTCTGCACCTCAAGTTGCACCAGGGGAGGTTTAGATTGGGTATCAGGAAAAATTTCTTCACCAAAAAGGTTGTCAAGCACTGGCACAGGCTGCCCAGGGCAGCAGTGGAGTCCCCATCCCTGGAGGGATTTAAAAGCCGTGTAGATGTGGTGCTGAGGGACATGGGTTAGTGGTGGCCTTGGCAGTGCTGGGTTAATGGTTGGACTCTATGATCTTAAAGGTCTTTTCCAACCAAAATGACTCTGTGATTCTACGATTCTAAGAAGAGTTCACCCAGGTCGGCAGCCTCACAACACTATAATCGACATTTTGGTCTCCCTGCTCCCCCTGGACAGTGCTATCCTTCCTTCCCTGCCCAGGAGGAGGGAAACATGAAGTCCATACCCTCATTAGTATTTCTTAACATAGAGCAAGAGGTTTCCCACAGAACCTTCTAGCTGTGATTAATGCTGTGAAGACATCGGTAGGCAAAGCTTGCCCAGCCAAAAAAAAGCACAAAACATTTTTCATGGATGTCACCTCCAATTCCAACATAAATTTGCTTCAGCTGTTTCCCTGTCTCTCCTTGCTCATGTGGCTCCGTCTCTAGTGGATTAAAGCCTAGTAAAAATATGCTTGCTTTTCCCCTGTGTACACACAAATCACATCCAACTTGGGAAGTCCTTGGACTGTGGGTGAGGAGGTGAAAGAAAGTTATAAAGAAGTACTGTACATGTGCCGTTCCAAGCAGCGTGGTACGCTTTCCTGGATGCCTTACTGCATTACGTGGATGTAGCCTGGCTGAGAACCTCAGACCACCAAAGAAAATGAGTGCAGCACCAACAAAAGCAAAGTGTCAGGAGATCAGCCAGCAGAAGCAGTCAGCTTTTGCCTGCATCTGGTGTGGGAGATGGACGTCTGTTTGCTAGGACAGAAGAAAACGATCAGGCAGGAGAAAATCCAGCTTCCAAGACGCGCTTTCGGTCTGTGCATGCATCCTTCAGCGGCACTCTGGGCTGACGGCACTTTTAACCTCACCTTCTGCCACCGGCGTTGCAACTACCTTGTGATTTCACACACCCTACACTACTCAACAGTCTGGCTTCTTTTTAAAGCTACAGCTGTTGGATTAATGTGTTACCATTAGGAAGGTGAAAAGAAGCAAGTCCTCTAACTCACAGTTGCAGGGACAACGCTCAACAACAGAAACCGTAGAGAATGAGCAACAGGAAGCCAAAGAAAATCCAGCCAAGAAAAAAAGGACTCTGTTCTAACTCTTTAAGTTCCCAGCACAAAATCTAGCAGCTTAAGCTGCAAAATCACGCAGCTAACAAGTCTACCCAGATAAAATCAATAAGCACATCTTCCTGATTGTCCGCAGAGTAGGAAGGCTTTCTCCCTTCCTCGTGTCCTCGTGACTGCTTGCAAGCTAAAACAGTGGTAGCACCTCCTTTTTTCAGAGGCCAAAACCCACGAAGGTAGATCTCAACTGCCACCAAAGGACTAGAACACCCACAACTTAGCAAGGTCAGAGGCAGAGTTAGCTGAGCCGTGCTCCTGAAGTTGTAGGGCGTTATTTTGATCACCATATCTGTTCTTCCTGCCCCCAGACAGACACAGGATTCCATTCCCTGAGAACTCCCTTCTGTTCAACCAAGCCAGCTATGAATGAGGGAACGGACGGGCACTACAAGGAGCAGTTTTCTGCTTAACTGGCCTCTCTATAGCATCACAGGTCTATCTGGATACAACGGGAACAGGAAACACAGCCTAGGCTACCCCTACACCATACAAGTCACCACAGCTTGTAGCCTTCTTTTTTTACATGTCTCAATTTCTTTGCAACTAAGAACATAGTCTTAGAGAGTTCCTTAAATAAGGTTTTAGATAGGGGAAAAAAGAATACAAGACATTAAAGGAAATAACAGCAGGTAAAAAAGCACCCTACCGTTTATATGTATTTTTACATTTGGTTTTGATAAATCCATGCAGTCAACAGAGCATAGCACGGAAGCCAGTGGGAGCTCTCCTGTGCTAGGCATCAAGAGATTAACAAGACATGTTATGGACTCCTAAAAATGTAATGTATTTCATCATAAGCATAATGCAGAATAGATAACGGAGACGAAATTCAACCCTGCTGGGAACGGGAAGCAATCCCAATCCAGCCAACATAAAACAAATTTCAGCAGCAGAGCCCTGGAACAGAGACTATAAAACAGCTGGACCAGAGAATAAGGCAGTTCAGTGGATCTAATGAGCCTGATGGATGGTTAGAAGAATAAAGAGGACCACAGGACAGACACCAAGATACTGAATCTCAGAAATTGAATTTGTATTGAAACCAGGTGTAGCCCGAGTACGTACCACCACTCTCAGGCATAGTGAAGGAACCAGCACATCAAATGTCGGGCCCCAGATGGCACCTTACCACCCCGTGCCCTGTGTGAGTCAGAGTCCAATCTCAGTCACCTTAAATCTGACTGGATCAAATCCTTGCTTTCCTCTCCATTTGGTTTTCCTAGCTTATCTTCTTAGGCAGCAGAAGGCTTCATCTCATGTTAATGCTTGTATTTCACGTTGAAACACAAGATTTTCTTTCACCTCTTGCCAACTGGCTCTACAGACATGCCGCTCAGTCAGCGACAAACAACGTTTTTGATTTAAACCACTCCTTTAACCCTGTGTGCTACACAAGATGGCTGAACATGGAGCAGCGGCTTTTAGAAAGACACTGAATTTCTGACAAGCACATTCTAAACAACACGTAAACGTTGGGTTACGTTCAGATACAAGATTTTACCTTTACCTATATACCTACAAGTGAGTGCCACGCTGCATATCTCTGTCTTGCTCAGACAACACAGAAACTTCCAAAATAACTAGCCAAATGGAACAACCTCATGCAAGAAATAAGATATTTAAAGAACTGATTAAATTGAGCAGTTATTCCTTGGAGACTGACAAGAAAGTGGATATTAAGTAATCTGCCCTATGCTGTAAGCCTTCCTTGCAAACCCTCGCATTCCCTCTTAACAAAATATTACCACACCCTTTCTTCTTCCTCACAAACCTGTCGTGGCCAGGTACAGCTCTCAGATCCTCAGGGCTGTACTCCCTGCTGGTTAAACCGGCAGAGCTTCAGTGAAGCCAGGGCTTTGTTCCTGACTGAGACTGGGCCTTTATTAACTAACCGAAAAATTTCAAGTCTTTGCCAAGGAACAAGATTCGCTACATCTCCTTTCAATGGTTTTCATCATGGATGCAGTAAACCACCAGCTTTTCTACTTGCTAGCCTGCAAAGCAATGCCAGTCATCAAGCTTGCCAAAAAGGAGGAAAAAAATGTATTTTAAAGTTAAGCCAGAATAATGGATTAGACTTCAAGGGTCTGATACAATACAAGGTGTGCTGAATTGAAAGCCAAATGTTGGGCTCTAGCGTCCAGTGGTGCCATCGCTGACAAACCAGAAAGTTGGCCAGAAATGGCATTCAGATGACCTTCAAGGGCTGCTGTACCCTCTAACTCTTGACTTTGGCATTTCAAAACTTGTGCTTAGTTGTGATGCAGCCTGGTGGGCTCCCATTCCTACAAACACCTCTGTTTCCTGGGCATTTAGAGCAGCTCTAGGGCTGAGACTGCTGTGAGCAGTGTCCTCAAACGAGCTGTTCTCCTGCCTGATGAGCAGGGCCAGAGACCCGGGGGCACGCTCACCGCACACTGAACCTGCAACGCGAGCTGAGAAAGGGCTTTGGAGATATGGCGGCTCCATTTCCACCTCAAATCACACACTACATGCTGCCTTTCTTGAGATGGCCTGTATTCAAGGCAGCGTCAGGCAGGCAAAGTTTCAACTCAATTCTCCCCCTTCCCAGACAAAGGCTCCCACCATCCTATGTGGATACTCAAGCCAACAGCAGTGCCACAAAGGTGGTCGCTGGTAGAGTTGAACCATCAGCTTCTCACTAGAGTTATCGCCTGTCCAGGGAACTGCGCTCACAGCGGTCCTCGCTCCCCAGCTCGCAGGACTTTGTGTGGCACCGCATGGCTTTGTGCAGGACAACCAGCTGCAGGCACCACAGGCTGTCTCCACATCAGCCACCCCAGCAACCTCAGCCTTCACATATGTACCAGGAACAGGTCTGCAGTACCTCCTGGGATGCTACCAGAACCACCCAAGCAGCAGTGTGAAAAGTCTCTCCCAAACAACTAGCGACAGGACAAGAGGACACAGCCTCAAGCTTCGCCAGGGGAGGTTCAGGTTGGACATTAGGAAGCATTTCTTCTCAGCAAGGGTCATTAGCCATTGGAAGGGGCTGCCAGGGAGGTGGTGGAGTCACCATCTCTGGAGGGGTTTAAGAAAAGACTGGACATGGCACTTAGTGCCATGGTCTAGTTGCCATGGTGGTGTCAGGGCAATGGTTGGACTCAATGATCCCAGAGGGCTCTTCCAACCTGATTGATTCTGTGATTCTGTGCAGACCACCCCGCTGTGACCGTGGTGAAATGGAAACGTTTCACAGCGCAAGGGGCATATGCTGTAGATGTTAGCTCTGCTATCACTCTAAACGAAGGACAGTCCAAATAAATTGACACTGTGACGCGAGAAGGACAGAGGAGGTTAGCTTTGATGCCTGTCCAGGGAGAGTCAAAGCAAGAGGGTGGAAGGTAAGAGCAGTGAGAAAGTTCAAGGTGGGGCTGTAAGAGACAAAACGAATCCCGTGGCGCAGACAATAGAATGCCAAGGGCTAAGTTCTGTTCTTCTTCACAGGCCTTCAAACAGGTGGTACAGGTGCAAGTGGAGCTGTTGGAGTGAGTCCAGAGGATGCTCAGAGGGCTGGAGCACCTCTGCTATGGAGACAGGCTGAGAGAGCTGGGGCTGTTCAGCCTGGAGAAGAGAAGGCTCCGGGGAGACCTTCTACCACCTTCCAGTACCTGAAGGGGCTACAGGAAAGCGGGAGAGGGGCTTTTTACAAGGGCAAGTAGTGACAGGATGAGGGGGAACGGTTTTAAACTGAAAGAGGGGAGATTAGATGAGATATGAGGAAGAAATTCTTTGCTGTGAGGGTGGTGAGACCCTGGCCCAGGTTGCCCAGAGAAGCTGTGGCTGCCCCCTCCCTAGCAGTGTTCAAGGCCAGGTTGGATGGGGCTGGGAGCAACCTGGTCTCATGGAAGGTGTGCCTGCCCGTGGCAGGGGGGTTGGAACTGGATGATCTTCAAGGTCCCTTCCAACCCAAACCATTCTCTGATTCTATGACTGTAATTTTGACCATGGTAATTGTCCTTTCCTCAAAACCTATTTTTCAAAACCATTCTAGAATGGAGTATAGCTTCTTTAAAAAAAAAAAAAAAAGACAAAGCAATTGACCTTAAAAATCTTTTTTTTTCCTACAGTTTTGAGAAAGAAAACATCTATAATTGGCATACCTCATTAACCAACTCAGCTATGCTATGATAGTAATAAGTGTGCAGTGAAGTGAGACAAACATTTTAATTAAGTCCTTCTCATTTCTAGGCTAATTTTCTTTATATTATGTGAACCTCTGAGGGTTACAGAAGCCTGTCCTATGGTCAAAGCCATGCTAAAAGCACCATTCCTCAGCCAAATCTCTCTGGGTTACGTGCCCACTGCTTTTGCTGAGAGTATTTTTAACTCTTTTATCCAGACTCTCCCTTTGCGTTCGCATCTAACCAAAACATATCACTTGTGGCAACCCATCTCAGGGCCCTGGCTTCTTCCAGCCTGGAAAGACGACATCATGACTGATCTCCCCAGGTACCCTCTTCAGGATAATGCTTACCAGGCAGGTGGTTACTGGAAATGAGAGTAGCTTGGATGCCTGATCTGTCTCCACTCAGCAGCAGATAAGCTGCGCTTCCGACCACAGGTGTTGGGACTGGTATAAAGGCACCAGAGCAGTCACGTATCACACTCAACATCACCCTGACAGCGGCAGCCCCAGGAGCTCATGGGCAGCAGCAGGCTGCAGGATAATGAACTTACCTACAGCTTCTTCCTGGCCCCTGGACAGAGAGGTAAAGACTCATGACCTAAATGCATCAGAGTACTCATCCCTCCCGCTTCTGTCAAGCTGATTTATATCCCCACCATTTGCTTCCTGGCCAAATCACCAAGAAGCATTAGCAGCTCTTCAACGTAAGACTACACATTTGAGCAAGCTCCAGCTCTTCTGTTGTCTCAGAGAAGCTAATTTGATTTGATTGTCTTTCTGTTATGTTGTGAGACTGGGGAACAAGGCTCGCAAAGCAGAGTGGAAGGTGGCAGAAAAAAAACCACAAGCATATACTAAGGGCTGACTCAAACCAGCCAAACACACACTTGGGTGGAAGAGAAATGCATAAACTGGTGTTCACTGCATGTCAGCACGGACGGCGTAAGTACTTATAGATAGACGCAGGAACTCTACTGTGAAAATGTCCCCTGGAAAGCACCTGAAATCAAGGTGAGGTAGTCCATTTAATTGATTATTTATTTTAGGCATTAGCCACCTTTATGTTAAGCAAGAACTTATGTTCTGGGGTCGGTTACAGCACTTGTAAATCCCGGGTCAAACCTTGATCCCACTGAATCCGTAGAAGCTTTGACATTAAGGTCAAGAGAATCAAAGATCTATCAAATTCTATGAAAAACACCGGAGCAGTAAGGGGAAAGATAGTCTGAGAAATCTCTTCCAGCATCGCTTCTCCAAGATGGGAATGAGTGACATCAAAAGATCTAGCATTTAACTTGAACCGTGGATACCCACAGACTCCAGTTTGCAATTTATTTCTTGTTTCTATTTCTTCTTCAGCGCTGTAACAATGGCCAAGATGGGAGTTGAGACATCATTAGCAGAATTAAGATTTCTAAAAAACAAATAATTTTTAAGTAATACAGCCATTAGAAATAACTGCTGAACCTGAGCAAACCAGAAACGAGAGAAAAGCTCAATCACTTTTCTATTTGGCTTAATTTGACCCCACTCAATCCACCTAATGCTGTGTAGTACATAAAACTCAGGCCACCTGCACAGGGTTGTATTTCAGCTTTCAGATGGCACACGCCATCCTCTGCTATAAACCCGTGTAACTCCACTGGCTGCAACAAACCAGGCTAGCATCGACAGATCAGTACCATGAACTGTACCTTCATGCTCAGGCAGAAAGAGAGGGGAAAGAAACATATGCTTCTCTGGAAGATTCCTGTGAAGCTTTGACACCTTTTTAGAGGATGTTCCTGAGATAAGACATGCATTACAGTGTTTGAAAGACCAACGAATGAAACTCCCTGCCTGTTTGCACAGGTCAAACCAAGAGCACCTTCCATGTGCAGAAGTAGAAGAGAGCTAAAAGTGCTGTAGACACACCTGTAAGAAGCTGCACGGCCTTAATCCTGATATAACAGCTCTGCAGTATAGGACTGGTCTAGAAATAGGACATTCTGTGTTAACACATGCATGAGTACAGACCCCAGGACCAAGTGGGGGGACCTCATCTTCTGCTCAGCCTGGAAGGTACGAAGAAAAGAGGACGGCAACAGAGACAAGTCTCATCCCCATCACGCTTGTCAACAGCAACTGATGCTCGCAGATCCACCATCATTTACACCATGTCGTTCCCTTCCTCCTCCGCCCCCACTTCACATCACATCGCTTGCCTTCTGCCCTCCCACTCAACGTCCAGCTCTGTCTGTGGTAGCTCATATTGTCATACGTGGATACACTGTGCACACACTAAATGTGGAGTTTTGCACAGGGTAACAGCTACACCCTCCCAGCACCACAGCACTTGTTTGCAACCTGTCACCGCTCGACTGTTCAGCTACTGTTTACAGCAAACTGGTAACACGGGGCACGAACTGCTCCTGCTACGCTAATGCAGAAGGAGAGAGAACTTCTGAAAATTAGTTTCTAATTCCCATCTGTCACTCCCCTGAACTGAAATATTTCCATTACCTCCTCTCCTCCACAGCTCATCAGCAAAACCTTCCAGCAGAGGAATTGTTTGAAGGCTTAAAAGCAAAGCATTTTAAAAAGCACCAATCTTGAATCACTGATGATTTGACCAAAACTTTGAGTCTCTCATGGAGGCTGTTAAGGCTTAAACTCAAAACTGCAATTACTACCAAGAACGCCTTAACTAATACTTGCAAGTAATCTCAGTTTACTCTCCTGACCTAACGCGGTTACTGAGGAAGTTTCAGTCTCCTCCTTCTGTCATCACCACAGGTAGATGGAATCAAAACTGTAAGAGACAAAAGTAAATAAGGATTGAGAAGACCAGTATATTAAGGAAGGCCAAGGCTGGACACCCCAGCAAGGTCAGAGAACACCAGACTCCTCCAGCAGCCAAGCTGGGGAGAAACATGAAAAGGACCTGACTTTTGCCAGCCAGGCTGTTGAAGGCTTCGCCACCGAACACACACAAGTAAACAAACCCCAGAAGAGCTGCTCGACTCATAAAGTCCCACCAAAGAAGTCACATAATGCAGAAAAAGCTTGCAGTTAAGGTCCATGAAATGTTGTTGAGGAGGATAAAGGAGATGAACATGACTGGTCTGAGTCCTGAGATGGACACCTCACGTACCTGGCTTCAGGGCAAAGGACGTGGACAGAGGAGAATAAATGTCTTTTTCTATTACAAGAGAACGGCAGAGGGGACAAGGGACAAAGCACCACGTGAAGAAAACAGGCTGGCCTGAGGTCTAGGAGGGCTCAGGTATCCTGACCTCCTACCATCTCTCTTCCTCTCTGCCCACAGAGCCATTCAGTGCCCATCAAAACCCATTTAGGTATTGACACTACCTCTTCGTTGAGGTGCACAATGCAAAAATATCAAAATGTGCTTTTCTCTCCTGTGGCTTATATGAGCTTTACCTGAAACTCCCACCGTGCCCCTTCCGTTCTCATTAGGATAGCGTTTACTGCCTGACTCACTCACCTCTCCTCACAAACCAGTGTAGATGTTATTCCTGCCTCCCTGTTTCCCTTGGTGAATGCTTTATAATAGAGATGCTTTTCCCTGTTTCCCTTTTTTTTTATTTATTATTACCTGCATCAGTGACTGGCTTCTGCTGAAGATCACCGAGCGAAATGAAATTCTACAAGCAGCAATACTCAGCGTTTTGCTACGGCTATCTACCCCTGCCTTGAATAACAAGGAAGAGGAACGGCAGTTTTAAAATGATTGCTTTCTGTTGTTCCACAATTCAGTAAGATTTTTTTTAAATCATTCCACGTCACATCACTGCAAATAGCAAGTGTGCTCTCCATGCACCCCATGGTAAAATTTAGGATGAGACCTGTGTAATGGGATTTAAAGCTGAACAGCTGGTTTGCTAGCCCTCTACACCAGAGCAAACACCTTGGAAACAGGAATCAGCATGATCTCAGCAGGAATTTAGGATTCAGACAAACATGTATCGAAAGAATAGTGAAAAGTAGCCTCTACTCAACAAATCATTCTGTTCTTTTCACAATTACCATTTTTTAAGTCCTCCTGTCTTTGGAACTCGTGTCGCTCACGCTTACAAGCATATTTTCCTGCCCCATAAAAGAAGTAATGCAACCAAACATCTACTCTCTGGTGCGTGCATTTTAGATCTGTGAAGCCATTTCACTGAGTTATTCAGCCAAGAACCCCATGAATAACTTCGGACCAGATTAAGTCATCTTCAAGGACTTAGAGAGACATCCATCACACCAAGTCTCTGACAGCAGCAGAAACTGTCTCTACTGTATAAATGAGGCCAGGGAAGGAATTCTTCTTAAGATAAACGAAGCCTTACCATTATAAAAGGATGGCAACATTAATAATTTAAGAAAGTGTTATGAAGATGTTAGTTTCCCAAGAAGACGTGACTGAGGAAGAAAGGGTTGTATGTCAGCCAAGGTGAGTTCTGGCAACCAAACTAAGACTTACAGAAAAAACCCAGTCTGTCCTAAAACACTGTCAAGTAACTATTTCTAGTATCAAAAAATAACTTAAAAAACTTAAAAAAACCCTGCAAATTTGGTCAGGAATTTCCTTCCTGGTAATGCTGAACTGAAGTCCACAGTGGATAACGTCAGTCACTGGGTGTGCACCATCATCATCACTGCCGTGTTCTCCTAAGGAAAGCGGCATATTCTCCCGTTTGTCTGTCAAACTCTCTTTGCAATGCTGCATCAGACAGAGACCAATGAGCAAGTGCTGTCCTAAGAGGGCACTGACGCTGCAAACTATCGTCTTCAGCTACTACCAGGAGTATGGCGACGAGCAACACAATCATTTTCAAAGCAAGTATCTCCCACAGCCCAGTTCAACAGTGTAAGTGAGGGTAATGATGACCTGCACATTGATGGTATCCTGGACACGGATGAGTAATACAGATTTCAAACATATTCCAACTTTTGTCCTAACTCCAGATCACCAGGAATGGTACTAACATCCATGCCTACGTTAACTTTGTCTAATCAGAGACAGAATACAGTTTATGTCAACTATTAATACTATCAGTATTAATTATTCTCAAATAATATCAGTTATCTGATAATAATTAAAATTTCTGAGCACTGAAAGAATGTTTGTAGGGCTGCTGGGCTGAAAGACATTGAGCTCCTTCTCAAAATGGATTAGTCGATCTCCTAAGAGCTTTGCTTTTCCTTTGAGCACCCTTGTGGTGTCGATTCCAAAGACATGAGCATTTGATTGGATAAATGAGTGCAGATTAATTGCAGATCACTATGTGGTGGAAAATACAGACTATCATGCCAGAAAATGCAGAGCTATCAGTATTGGAAAAACGTCAGCAAGTTTATTTACCGTTTCCTTGACCTATATATTCCTATTTAGAGAACAAAGCCAGCAGGAGGACAACAAGGTCAATGGTATTTACTCATTTTTTTTTGCCATTCCAGCCAGGACCTCTTTCTGTTACTCTTTGTTTAGCCTGACATTAATATTTCTTCATGCAAACAGCTTATTCATGACTCTCGCAGTGATCAGAAATGAGGTCTGATGTCATACTTAGGCAACAAGCTTGTTACAGGTCAACAACTCCAACAGGTAGTTTCAAAATTGAACTCTGGTTAAATGAA
Source organism: Nyctibius grandis (assembly GCF_013368605.1). Lineage (NCBI taxonomy): Eukaryota > Metazoa > Chordata > Aves > Nyctibiiformes > Nyctibiidae > Nyctibius > Nyctibius grandis. The sequence continues at coordinate 86,697,549 of NC_090695.1, forward strand.
AGAATTTTTTTACAAAAAGAAACTTCAAACCATAAAGAGATAAAATAGTGGTACAAAGCAAACAAAGTATTTCATTCCATCTGAAATGACACTCCATTTTCTTCCTGTTAGCAAGAAAAACAGCTTATGGCTTTGGTCAACCCAAAACGATTTCTTTCCTGGTTCCCTGCTCTCCTACTTTACCTCTTATTTCCATCACAGAACCACAAACTCAAGAAAATCTCTATACGAATCCAATTAATGAACACAGATATGTACACAGAGTTGGCAGACGTGGGGGACCTTCACTGGATTCTTAATCTCTTTTTGTTACTTCAAGCTCCACATCCCTTCTCTTACTCTAGATACCAAAGTCAAACGTGGAATCTTCTCTGTCAAACTCAAGACACTAACACAACACAGAAAAAAAGGCAAACTCTCACACTCTCAACTGAAAATAAAAAAAGTAAAAAAAAAAACCCTCATGCAGCTCAAAATTGCAATTTTAAGCAAACACAGAACAAACTCTCCAAAACACATCTCTACAGAAAAAAAAAATTGTATGCATAATATTTCTGCTCAATATTTTGGGCCAAAACTGAGTAATTTTTGGCAGAAATCTCTATGTTCCAGAATTTTATTTTGCTATGGAAACTGCCTGCATAAGAGGAACAAAGTCATAGACCCACGAGTTCTAGTCAAAATTTCCTCGACTCTCACACAAATCACACAAGCGGATGATTGGCACGCAGTGCCTGAACAGCTCTTCTTTAAAGATCATTCCTTGTAGAACAGACACTGCTCTTCTCGCCAAACACCTGTGAATTAGTTATATTCTGCGGCTGCCTCTCATCACCCGTCGTGCGCCGTCCAGCTCCAACACCCCCGAGTGAGCTGAACCAGGGACAGCCCCGGGTGGTCCAGGTGCTGTTCTGCTCATGTGAATTACACCTCCTCTCGGATGGGTGGCAGGGCAGACCAACGTGGCCTTATGCTATCTCTGCATTGCCATTATGGCTTCCACAAAGCTCCAGTCAAGTACCACCAAACCTCTCATCTTCTTTCACAGAATCACAGAATCAATCAGGTTGGAAGAGACCTCTGGGATCATTGAGTCCAACCATTGCCCTGACACCACCATGGCAACTAGACCATGGCACTAAGTGCCATGTCCAGGCTTTTCTTAAACCCCTCCAGAGATGGTGACTCCACCACCTCCCTGGGCAGCCCCTTCCAATGGCTAATGACCCTTGCTGAGAAGAAATGCTTCCTAATGTCTAACCTGAACCTCCCCTGGCGAAGCTTGAGGCTGTGTCCTCTTGTCCTATTGCTAGTTGCCTGGGAGAAGAGGCAGGACGGGTGGCAGGGCAGACCAATGTGGCCTTATGCTATCTCTGCATTGCCATTATAGCTTCCATAAAGCTCCAGTCGAGTACCACCAAACCTCTCATCTCCTTTCCTTTCAGTTGCCTCTGTCCTTATTTCACCTAAGATATCCGCCGTTTCTCAGATGTCTGGGTCACCAGCTTCCTGCACAAGGGCACGCATGAGAGCAGAAGCAGACATTCTATATGGGACAACCTCACATAAACAACGGCCTCTCTCCACTCACTGCCGTAGCCTGAAATGATGATGCAACAACTTCTCTCCCACGTTCCTGGCAGCCTCACAGCAGCAGCGTGGTTGCAGCGCACAACCCATGACCCACGTCTAGTCTTCCCAATACCACAGGCTGCCACGCAGGGCTGGCCTCTGCTTGATGCTCATCAGCACTGAAAACCAACTCGCAACCGCGCAGCCAGGAGACCACTTCACGTCTGCGTACTGCCTGCATTTGGGGTACACAGCCCCGTGCAGCCGGCAAGCAGCAGGTTCTCAATGACAGCCTCAGGAAGCTGGGTACTTCTTGAATGGTATGTTATTTTTCTGGTATTTTATTTGCTGAAAGACATTACCTGCTCCCAATGGCTTTCATGGCTGACAAATTGTGTTACATCTTCTCATGTCTTTCCAAATAACATCCACTGTATTCTCAAGTTAACCGAGACTAATTTGTCTGAGTGATGCAAGGAGGTGAAACCTTCATCAGTTTGTGTCTTACATTTGCACGGGGGAGACCTGAAATTCCCTTGATTCAGCCCAGTGTCAGCAGCGTAACTCTGGAGACTGGTGTCTTCCGACTGACCCAGTCCAGCTCTGAAGAAACGTACCCACTGTCACCACATATTTCTTAGGGTGGACCCCTTTCTACCACCAGCTCAAACCCCTGAATACCCCAGTGGCAAAGATGATCCACTGTCAATTAGTTTTTTGCACCCAGTTCTTTAAAACCTGTTCCACTTACAAAGAATGGTTTGGGTTGGAAGGGACCTTAAAGACCATCCAGTTCCAAGCCCCCTGCCACAGGCAGGGACACCTTCCACCAGACCAGGTTGCTCCAAGCCCCATCCAACCTGCCCTTGAACACTGCCAGGGAGGGGGCAGCCGCAGCTTCTCTGGGCAACCTGGGCCAGGGTCTCACCACGCTCACAGCAAAGAATTTCTTCCTTATATCTCATCTCAATCTCCCCTCTTTTAGCTTAAAACCATTCCCCCTCGTCCTGTCACTCCATGCCCTTGTAAAAAGTCCCTCTCCAGCTTTCCTGTAGCCCCTTCAGGTACTGGAAGGTGCTAGAAGGTCTCCCTGGAGCCTTCTCTTCTCCAGGCTGAACAGTCCCAACTCTCTCAGCCTGTCTCCATAGCAGAGGGGCTCCAGCCCTCTGAGCATCTTCGTGGTCTCCTCTGGACTCGCTCCAACAGCTCCATGTCCTCTGATGCTGGGGGCCCCAGAGCTGGACATAGCATTGCAGGTGGGGTCTACCTACTTTCAGCTTGGTGGATTACAGCCAATGGTTCTGCAACCTAGCAAAGGTTTTGAGCTACCTGACGTATCTCTCAGTCGCACCAAAAAGATGTGCAAACGCCCCTGTTCAACAAACACGTGTATTTTCCCTCCTCCATCGACAGCGTTCCCAGCACGGTGACTGGTGAGACACCTCCCCAGGGCACCTCTCCATCAGGAGCAGCCAGCGGGCATGATCGTTACAAAAAAATAAATGGCATTTGGGGTCACCTTGCAGTCTACTGCAGCCATCACCGCCCTGCAGCCCTGCTTGCCCTCAGGTCTGCCTGCTGAACTGGCACGCTACCTCACAAGCAGGGCCAAGGCCAGCCCGAGAGGTGCGAAAGAGTTTTAGCAGAGGAGAGCGCGAGTTTGTACAGCAGGTTTGGTCTGCGAGGGCCAGACTCCTGCATGGGACTGTGTAAACAGTTCTTCTGGCTTCGTTTATCCAGACACAGCATTGCCACCAGAACTGCGTTATTCTGGCAGGTTACTGAGTGTGTTTCATCGGTGTGACAAGCAAGCTTTGAGCACAGAGGAGCACGACTTGGGTGTTTTAGGGAAGAAGAGGCTTGAATGAAGATGACTCTTCATTCTTCGACCACTTTTCCTTTCTCCCGTAAATGGTTCTCACGGGATGCTCCAAAAAACCCAGCTGCACTTTATGAAACTATGTTTTTGAAGCTTCTTGCTAAATATCTCAGCCAATTTAAAAAACAAATAGCTAACCAAGCTTCTTTTCAGTTCATAGAACCATAGAACCATTTAGGTTGGAAAAGACCCTTAAGATCGTCGAGTCCAACTGTTAATCCAGCACTGCCAAGGCCACCACTAAACCACGTCCCTCAGCACCACATCTACAGGTCTTTTAAATCCCTCCAGAGATGGTGACTCCACCACTGCCCTGGGCAGCCTGTGCCAGTGCTTGACAACCCTTTCAGTGAAGAATTTTTTCCTAATATCCAATCTAAACCTCCCCTGGCACAACTTGAGGCCATTTCCCCTTGTCCTACCCCCCTCCACGCACAAGGAATGGAAGGGCTGGAATAAGCAGAAAAATAGAGCCACCAGTAATTACTCAGCACATACAATAAATTATTGTATACTTGGAAATTAAACATACTTCATTTAGTTGTCAGTGAGTATTTTACAAGCGTGGGTGACAGCAGCATGCAGCAGAATATAAATGTGATACAACTGCCTTTTGCAGTATGTGTGTTTCCATCAAAGTTGGATTTTTCTCTCCTCCTCCTCTCCTTTTGATTGATTTAAGCTGATGGATGGTGAAGCAGGAGTCTGAATTCAGTGGTGCCTCAGCAAAGCAGTAAAAAGCAGCACGAGAAACATCTTATGAAAATCCATGCCGAAATCTCATGGTCACATTTGGGTTACTGAACAGGGCAGCTCTTCTGAGAGGGCCCAGTGCTCAGCTTCTCTGGAAACCCATCAGCTTTGACAAACTCTAAGGTGTCCGCTCAGATGAGACTATGCCAGGGACACCAGCCATGATATCCAGCCATATTTCTTGAGACTTATACAGCATCTGCCCTCGGAGAGGCTTAGGAACGAGGCTCGGTTTTGCAATTGTGCAGAGTTTAACTTCAATTTTAAAATCAGTTCTGCCTTCTGAGACTGTAATAGTGGACTTAGAGCCATTAATAAATAGAGTCAGTGTCTCACAGACCTTTGCCACGAATTCTGCAAACCCTCTTTGCCATCAATAATAACAGCCATTAACTCTAAATGTTGCTCCTCCATAGGATAACTCTTCTGAGCAAAGAAACAGCCTTCCCCTTGCTAGAGCACAACAAAGAGAAAATAAAAACCAAAGGAGGGGTGCATTGCCAAGGCTATTTAAACAAATGGCGTGTGGCAAGGTAACCACCCTGTGTTGTCATGAATAAAGGTGACACCTTTAAAACAAGAAAAGGGGAAACCTTACTGCAAACGCAAAGGCTGCCCAAGCCCATGGGTGACTCTAACCCTCTACCTGGCAGACACCGTTCTGTTAGCTGGCAACAACGGCATGCCTTTACATTGACGCTGGTCCTCAGATCCCCAGAGAACGTCGTAAATCAATGATTAGCACATTTGTGCGCCTGGATCTGCCTTGAAGCTAATTCCCGTTCTGGTTAAGATATAACACAGCATGAATCCTTCAGAAAAACAGATCAAAACACTGTCTTATACATATAAGCCCATCCTGTCCCCACTCCCCCACCTGTGGCCACCCCTTTCCGATTAATTATGTCCTCAGTCACTCCTGTATCATTTTCACTATAACCAGAAGGACAGCAGCTGCACAAGACACACCAGACACTGTCACGGGATGTCCTGAATCCCACACTAGCCAAGTTTGACGCTTTGGAAATAAAACGCAGAAACCCACTTGGGTAAGGAAAGTCACCTTGTATTTCAAGAGGATGGACAGACTGTGGTCCACTTGCTTATCAGAAAAAAAAAGTCAAGCAGCACAATAAAGATCAGCACACGGACGACGTGAATGTTGACCCCACATCCAACAACCCAGCTAACGGTTACTCAGAGTAGCTGCTCCTTGCGTAGCCTCCCTTTTTCAACCCTTGTTCAAGCCATCCAACAGACGCTGATGGTAGCACGGTTTTAAGAAGAGCACGAGATTCTCAGAATCAGGACGTGCATCGTGAACAGCAATGCCACTCACAACTGTTCCCTCAGCTGCTGCCAAGCACTTCTGAAAAGCACCATTGAAAAGCAAGCTTCGCCCTGGATATGCAAGCCCATCAAACCATGCCTAAGTAGGTAAAAGAGGACAGGTGAGCAAGCTGCAACACCAATTTCACACACTAGTAGCCATAAACACGTTGGTCATCGGTTTTGTGTTTATGCCCCATCCAAACATCCACCTATTAACAACCCCAACAGCTCTGGGTGTTCTTCAGAGAACGATGGGTTTGCAGATACAATGTTTGCACCCAGTCTTTTCTGTCTCTGATGGGGTCAAAAAAAAAAAAAAAAACCCAAGAGAAAGAAAAATCCTAAAGCAAGCAAGCACGGCCTGTGAAGAGCACAGGGCTAAGTGTGCAAAACCCAGTGTAACATCAAGCCAGGCTATCTGAAGAGCGTGGATTTCCTCCAGAGCTGGGAAATCCAAAGCACAGAGCATCACAGACCCCTCGGTTGGAGCCACAAGAGACATCACACAGCAACTTCTGGAGAACCAGCCTCCGTCTGCCATCCAAGCTGACAGAACAAAACTGAACCTGATTAATTCACTTGGGAATCTCGCCTGGGAAAGAATGGACTAAAAACCCAGCAAAGGCTTCAAGGCTTCAGCTGTCCCAAGCAAGGGTGCTCTCACTTCCTAAGAAATAACCACTCTGATTTCAGTCTCAGAACGACGTGGCACAGCTGATCTTCACAGGCCTGTGTGAAAACTAGTGGAGAACTGATTTATGTCCCAGATTTGGTTTGCATGAACCAGGAGAGAGAGAAGAGAGAGGCTCACAAAGGCTTCTGGCACCAGCACTACAGAATTGTATCTGTTCTACCTTTATTTTCAGGAAACAATGATGGGGAAAAATAATCTTGAAGACGGATCTTACTCTTGAAGGGTCGCCAAGTTAAGTCTTTCGCCACAACTTCAACCAGTACCAAGAGGCCAGCATTAGTGGGTTAAAAAAATGTTTCTTTTTTTATCGTCTAAGCATTGACGATATGTAGATGTTTTCCATTAGAGAAGTTCACATATCTTGAGGGCCCAGTTCCACGGTAAGTGACAATTCCACAATAAAATCCCAGTCCAAGTGATATTCGCAATAGGTCCCCCTGAACACAACTGGAAAAACACCCTTCCTCCATGTTGCTGTATTATCTACAGAACTGAAGATATTTGTGGCTGCAGAAACTATTAAGAAGAAAAATTAGAGCACTAGAAAGTAAGCTAATCAGTTTGACATACTATCTGATGAAGTTAAAATTATGGAAATGTTTTCCAATTTAAAAAAGAATCCCTCAAAACAACCAAGTGCATCTAGACTCCTACCAGTGAACAAAGAGGCAGGGAAGAGTGAGCAAAGAGAAAAAAAATGGAAAGCTATTCATTATGATCAAAGCTGTCAAAGAAAATTAAGGTACAATATTAAAAAAAAAAAAAGACACCTATGATGCAATGGCAAATCCAAAAATCTCCTTCTTTTGTTACTGAACTCTCTCAATTCAGTCAAAATATGCCTCCAGTTACGGACCCAGCAAAAGGCTCTGTAGCTGAGCAGATGTGACTGCATGGCTGGGGAATTAAGGACACGGTTCCCCATCAGCTTTCTCTCCTGTCTCATCAATCAGGAAAAAAAAAACAAACCCATGGTCTTTATTGTGTGTCTTGAAACAGGTTAATAAGCACCAACAACTAGCACAGTTTTGCCCAGTAAGTCTACATATTCTGAAACAAGTTCACAGCCACCATCAAAGGAGAAATGGCACTAATACCATCCCTGTCGATACACAGGGGTTTAGCATGTTTTTCAGCATCAATGGTTTTCTAGCCAGGGTGAGCATGAGCCTACACTGAAATATGTCACGTGAGAGCGAGCAATGAAAGGTGAGGAGAAGAGGAAGGAATACAAATAAATCAGAGGAGGTAGTAGGGAGCTGTTGTCATAGCTCCCAGCACTTGACAGATCCTCAGTTGATGTAAATTTTGTCCTTTTTCCTCCTCTGTGTCAAGCCTCCAAAGCAGGTTCTCCTCCTGTACAGTACGTTCAAACTTACCTATGGACAAATGCAGAAAAGACTTTCCCGAAGGTCCTACCTGTCTTTATTTTTAGAAATAGCCACCCAAAAAAATCACACCAGAGAGCAGTGAGATGACTTAAAAAAGAGGGAGGTCCACAGCAATGTCCTCGAACTAAACTGGATCTTGAAATTCAAAGGCTGAGGGCAGTCACACCAAGCAGCCTCTGCCTCAGAGGTAACCGCTTCTGCAGTGACCCCTCCGAAAACCCGCTTTCCCCAGTCAAGCACATTGTACAAAACTGAAAGGTTTGGAAAAAAAACCTCCTTCCTTGTGCCCAAGGAGAAAGAGGTGGAAACCTGAACACAAAGCCCACGAGATGGGCTTTCCCTCACCATACCCATCTCATCTGCAGCAGTGAGGATGTCACCTGAGGCCCCTGCTCTGTCCCAGGCGTCTTCATGCCCCCACAAAGACCACACAGGACCGGTACTGTTGCCCTGACTGATTTATTTCTTAAGCACTCACCCAGAGGTACCAAGAGAACATCATCAGTTCTCAGCTAGGAAACCTCCTCCCTCCACCTGCAAGCTTTAGCCGGCCGCTGACCAACACCCCTGCGTTCTCCCCTTCTGGTACCACCGAGCTTTCCCCGAGATGCAAGAAGACCCAGCGCCAGGTCTCTCAAAACGCCCAGACCCCACCGGGCCACGGCATTCAGCGACATTCTTCCACCCCTGCCCCGCATCGCCCCTTCCCTGCGCGCAGCCCGTCCCCCCCCCCGCCCCGCTGCAGCGCGCAGCCCTCTCCCCAGCGCCCGTCCGGCTCCGCAGCACCGCGGGGGACCCGCGGGGACGGGCCCGGCGAACGGAGCGGCAGGAGCTCGGTGCCCGCCCCCCCGGCAGCCGCCCCTCGCGGGATGCTCGCCGCAACCACCGCGCTGTTCCCGCTCCCCACGCGTGTCCGCGACAGGCACGGCCGGGCGGTGCCAGGGGCTGCCCCGGCAGCGAGCTGGGGCGAGGGGAAGGGGTTTGCTCCCCCAGGGACCCCGGCCCCAGCGAGGTGCCAGCCCGCACAGCTCCCTCCACCGAGGGCGGGGGCGGCGGTGCGGGACCCCCCTCTCGGGGGGAGTCACGCGTGGAAGGGCAGCACCGCGGCAGGGCAACGGGCTGCCGGCACCTTCTGGGGGGAAACGTGCCCCCCCCCCATCACCCCCCCCGAAAATGAACCGCGGTCACCGCGGCGCTGCCTCCCAGCGCGCTGCTCGCCCCAGCGGGCCACCCCTCGTCCTCCGCTCGCCATGTGGCGACCGGCGAGCCCGCACCGGCCCCGCACGGACCCTGGCTGGTGCCGGCTCCCCGGGCTCTGCCCCCGCACTGCTTCCAGGGCACCCCAGGGATGCTGAAGCTCTAGAACACAGACCCGCAAGCTCCCGCATCCCAGCCCATCTCGGCTCGCAGAAGCCGGGTGCGGGAAGCGGGGAAGCAGCCGCGTCGCCCCGGCTCCCGCAGCCCCAACGGCCCCAGGGCCGTGCCGGGCTCCTGCCGCCTCCCCGAGACCCGCCCCCCGGGACACGGTGCCGCACGGGTGGGCCGCAGGCATCCCCGGCACGGGCTCCCCACCGCCCCTCGCCGCACCCCGCGGCCCCCCGCACCCCCCCGCAGCCGGCTCACCCCGCGGCCCCCCGCACCCCCCCGCAACCGGCTCACCCCGCGGCCCCCCGCACCCCCCGCAGCCGGCTCACCCCGCGCCCCCCGCACCCCCCGCAGCCGGCTCACCCCGCGGCGCGGCGCGGCAGCCCCGCTACGGGCGCCGGTCTCCATGCGGGCGGAGGGGCAGCACCCGCCAGCCGGGCATCGTGGTCCGCCCGCCCTCCTCGGCGGGGCGGGGCGCGGGCCGCGGACGCCCCCCCTTCTCCTCCTGCCGCTGTTTCGCCCCTTCTTCTCCCTAACGACGCCCGCAGGACAACCGCCGCGGCTCCCTCGCCACCGCCCGCCGCTCCGCCTCTGCCTCCCCTGCGCCGGGGCCGGCTCTCAGCCCCCCGCCGCGGCTGCGGAGCGCAGGGAGGGGCCGGGGCCGGCCGGGGAGGGGCGGACGGAGCGGGATCCCCCGGGCACGGCCGCGGCTCCCCCCGCCCGGCCCGGCGCTGCCGCGGCCCCGGCCGGCCACGGCGCCCTCCTTTGTGCTGGAGCCTCCGGCCCCCGGGGCTGGCCCCGCTGCCGCACGCGCCCCCCCCCCACCCCGGGGACAATCTCTGCCTGTAATTCGGCACTCGCCAGGCAGAGGCAGGACGCGGCCCGCAGCCCCCGTCCTGCGGTGCCTCCCCCGGCCCCGCCGTGGGGAGCGAACAGCCCCGGGGGCTTCAGCCGGCGTAGAATCGTGGGATCACAGAGTCAGTCATGGAATGGTTGGGGTTGGGAGGGACCTTGAAGATCATCCAGTTCCACTCCCCCTGCCACGAGCAGGGACACCTTCCACCAGACCAGGTTGCTCCCAGCCCCATCCAACCTGGCCTTGAACACTGCCAGGGAGGGGGCAGCCACAGCTTCTCTGGGCAACCTGGGCCAGTGTCTCACCACCCTCACAGCCAAGAATTTCTTCCTCAGATCTCATCTCAATCTCTCCTCTTTCAGTTTAAAACCGTTCCCCCTCGTCCTGTCACTCCATGCCCTTGTAAAAAGCCCCTCTCCAGCTTTCCTGTAGCCCCTTAAGGCACTGGAAGGTGCTAGAAGGTCTCCCTGGAGCCTTCTCTTCTCCATGCTGAACAGCCCCAGCTCTCTCAGACGGTCTGTGCTCAAAAACCCCGCGTTGCCCCATGCCCCTGAGCAGCCACTCTGAACTCACGGTACCCGACATAACCTTTCCTCAGCAAACTATCACTTGCAAGCTCAGTGAGAACACCAAGGGAGTAGCCTGCACTCGCTCTGCGTTAGGCTCAGGTTTGCCTCCCAATCACAGATGTGTTGTTATAAGTGAGAATGGTACCACCCCAACTACTTCTATGTAAGCCAAATTCCTAGTCAGCAGGGCAAAGAAAGCACGACCCAGGAGTTTTTCTACTGCAAATGAGCGCAGAGTCCTGGCTTCCCACAAGCGTGCAAAGTCCTCTTGCCGATACATCCTAACAGTAAAATGGAAAAACATAGCATCCACAGGCTAGCGTAAATCATGAAAACAAAATTTTTAGCTGTGGATCGATGGAGCTTCGTTCCTCAGTCACCAACGTAGCTGCAGAAGCATTTCTGGGTACTTCACCACCCTACCGTTTCACAGACGGGGAGCACAGTGCCACACGGCAGCGGGTGACTTGCCCAAGATCACCAGAAAGCCCAGACCCCCAGCTTCCATCATGGGCCCCATGGAGTGAGGGGCACAAGCAGACAAGTAGTGTGAAGTTACCCACTTAAGGCTGAGAAGTATCAAGTTTTGTCTGCTGCAGCGCAGAAGAAAACCTGTGTATCCAGAGCCCTTTGTCAGGCATTAGGAGCACAGGCACAGCCCACTGAAGACACCTCAGTTGCAGGACAGAGGAATTCCTGTTCGTTTAAGCAGTGCAACAGCATGGGCAGCATTGGTCTGATCGTACCCAAAGACCGGTATTTACCCAACAGACCAAGTTAATTTGAAGAGTGACTGCTTGGAAACTAACGTGAAAATGTTTCGTCTTTTCTTTCATGTCTCTCCATGAGGGACGTGGCATCTACTGTCCTTGGTAGGTGTGGAGGAGGCAGAGGGAAACCAAAACACCAACACGCCTTTCTGCTGTTCCCCCGCTTTCCATCACCAGCAAGCCCAGCAGAAGCAGAGCAGCAAGGCAGGGTTTGTTTTTCTTCCTGCTTTTTGGTCGTATGGATTTCTGACCTGCTTGTCATCTTGGGGAAGCTCAGCAGGGCACGAGGTTTTCTTTCCTAGTGTGGATGTTGCGTGGCTCGCGTGGAGCTACAGCAGTAGCAACAGGGGCTATTTTTAGCCTAAAGTAGGCCAGGCAGTTCCAGAAGACATACTAATAGGAGGAACATTTGAGAACAAAACAAGCAAACAAAGCAGAAAACAAACCGAGAAATGTAAACAAGAACCATCTTTTACCAGAAAGCACTTGCTAAATAGTAAACATGTAGAAACTGGGTCCTGCATCTCAGGGGACACGGCCCCACCCCACAAAAACCAAACACATGCAGCCTCCACAGTATGAGTTGCCTTCAGAACAACCGAAGTACCTTGTTTTAGCGCCGTATGTCTGGACTGGGATTTTTAGAGATGCCCAGTTCCACAGTTTTCAGCGTGCATGCATTTCAGAAAAAGCATACAGAGCCCAATAAGTAGATAATGATCTCCTCCTCAGAGTTTGGTCCACAGCTCTGTAGCTGGTACCCCAAGTGCATTGAAACTGGTTGCCCGACTTGCTGGGGGAGCACATGCCCACATTTGTTAGTGAAATCTGGAGAGCGAGGTGCTGCTCTCTACGTGCAGCTCTCTACAGCAGACAGAAAAAAAAGAGGTAAGGGCATGTGCTATGCAAGAAAGATCCATTTTTTTTGCTGCTAAAAGCAACAAATTTTAGTTTTCAATCAATTATAATTTCAGTGGTGGGCACAGATATCTGTCAGCTCCTTCATCTAGTATTGGAGTTGGAAGAATAGATTGCAGTAATTCAGCAGCCTGTAAATCTTCACGGGAGAATGAGTGTAATGACATTCACCACAACCATGTGTACTTCCCACATGGACTCACATAGATTGTTTTTACTGATTTTTTTTTGGCTCCTGGTAGTAGTTTCTCCTCTTTCCAGAAAAAGTCCCAGTAAGAGATCTCGTGTTCTGACTCTTAAAGCGTGAGTCATTCCATTGAAGCCTATTGCAGGACACATTCAAAGCTGTTTGCTTGCCTGAACGTTTGGGTACACCCAATCCAGAAACCCAGAACAGTCTGTGTCAGCATAAGCCTTTAAGAGCTGAGCTTGTGTAGCACCACAGATAGGTTGGAAGCAGTTTCCCCTTCGTACAGGAGATGACAATGAAGCTTCATGTCTCTATCAGGAGACATACGGCTACCAAAGTCCTACAATCATACTTTATTCCATCACATCTTGTGGGAGGATGCTCATAATGACAACAAAAGTGTTTGCTATATTTAGCATGCATTTGCTTGCTGTTAATTTCATGAGATGATTTCCTCAAAAAGAAGAATCAGCACTTTTTTTCTTTATTCCTCTAATTCATAAACATCTCCTTGATGTCCCTGTCTGACTTGTTTTCCACACCAGTATGAATACATACAAGGTTTCAGATGAATTCATGTCAGAGTTTAGTGCATAAGAATTCAACATAAGGCCTCACTGTTATCATCTGTCAATAGATTTGCCCCAATACTCTCTTCAGTGTGCAAAAGGATAGACTTTCTGCAAAGCTTTTTGAATCCAGGTAGACTTTTAAGTGTTCCACTGACCAGAACACCTCCATCTAATTCATGCCCACACCTATCTGTGCAGGGAGCAAGAAGATCATAGAATCAGAGAATGGTTTGGGTTGGAAGGGACCTTAAAGATCATCTAGTTCCAACCCCCTGCCACACACAGGGACACCTTCCACCAGACCAGGTTGCTCCAAGCCCCATCCAACCTGCCCTTGAACACTGCCAGGGAGGGGGCAGCCACAGCTTCTCTGGGCAACCTGGGCCAGTGTCTCACCACCCTCACAGCAAAGAATTTCGTCCTAATATCTCATCTCAGTCTCCCCTCTTTCAGTTTAAAACCATTCCCCCTCATCCTGTCACTCCATGCCCTTGTAAAAAGTCCCTCTCCAGCTTTCCTGTAGCCCCTTTGGGTACTGGAAGGTGGTAGAAGGTCTCCCCGGAGCCTTCTCTTCTCCAGGCTGAACAGCCCCAGCTCTCTCAGCCTGTCTCCATAGCAGAGGGGCTCCAGCCCTCTGAGCATCTGACCATGTTCACTATGGTTTATTTTCTCCTGCTGTCTTGAAATGACATTACACACCCCTCATCGCTAGCCAGACACTTAGCCATACCAGTCTTTACGGTGTCAGATGTTTCTGGCTGAAAATTCAGTGCACTTATTTGTAAGTATGCCAGCCATTGTAGTGTCCACAGCAGGGCACGCTGCCAAAGCCCTGAAATACATCAGGACCATTTTTTGCTGGACGCTGTCTGACCAACAAGCTCTCGAGCACTGCGGTCTGCAGCGGTGTGCTGCACAGGCAGAAGACCTGGGGGGAAGAGACAGCAGCAGAGAGGCATCAAGGATTTCCTCTCACTCTTTGCAGACCAGGCACTGCATAGCTAATTAGTCGCAGGAAAAAAAAAAGCACCATCTGTTTCGCCAATGTGAGACGACAGTATTCCACTTCAGGGAAGACCGGTTTCATAAACAACGCCATACCCAAACCTCCTGTAAAGTGAGCTCTTTTGGCCATGTGGATGGGAGATGCTATTGCTCATTAGACACTCGTTAGGTTAAATGCAAAGACCCATTTCTTATGTGGGAACAAAGGATTCAAGCATGAAGTACAAGTTAAAGCCCACAGAGAGGGAGTAGACCAATTTCTAACACATTACATTGCTACTACAGGTATGAAAGTCTTTTAGCTGCCAGTGACAGAGAATAAACCTTCACCATGGAGAAGATTATGAAGTCTGATGAGGAGCAGCTGAGGGAGCTGGGGTTGTTTGGTGTGCAGAAGAGGAGGCTGAGGGGAGACCTTATCACCCTCTACAACTACCTGATAGGAGGTTGTGGTGAGGTGGAGTTCGGTCTCTTCTCCCGGGTAACCAGTGATAGGACAAGAGGAAATGGCCTCAAGTTACACCAGGGGAGGTTCAGGTTGGACATTAGGAAGAATTTCTTCACTGAAAGAGTCATTAGACAATGGAAGCGGCTGCCCAGGGAGGTGGTGGAGTCACCATCTCTGGAGGTGTTCAAAAAACATCTAGATGTGGTGTTTCAGGACATGCTTCTTCTACTGGAGAGAGTCCAACGGAGGGCTACAAGGATGATGAAGGGACTGGAACACCTGCGTTATAAGGAAAGGTTGAGAGACCTGGGGCTTTTTAGTCTGGAGGAGAGAAGGCTGAGAGGGGATGTGATTAAGGTGTATAAATAGATGAGGGCTGGGTGTCAAGAGGAAAGGGGCAACCTCTTTTCACTTGTGCCCTGCGATAGGACAAGGGGCAATGGATGCAAGCTAGAGCACAGGAAGGTCAACCTCAACATGAAGAAGAACTTCTTTACTGTAAGGGTGACAGAGCACTGGAACAGGCTCCCCAGAGAGGTTGTGGAGTGTCCTTCTCTGGAGACTTTCAAGCCCCGTGTGGATGCGTTCCTGTGTGAGCTGCCCTAGATTGGTCCTGCTCTGGCAGGGGGGTTGGACTCGATGATCTCCAGAGGTCCCTTCCAACCCCTGACATTCTAGGATTCTAGGATTCTATGGTTTAGCGGGCATGGTGGCATTGGGTCAATGGTTGGACTTGATGATCTTTTAGGTCTTTTCCAACCTTAACAATTCTATGATTCTATGATAAGATTCATGGGGAATGGGAACAAGGCAACCGGGCCATGTAAAGACAATGAGCAACGCACCCTGCAACACTTCCGTCCAAATTACTCACTCGGATTGGTGCTTTCTAGCAAAAAACACTCTATACACATACATACACACCATCACCAAGGCTGCTGATCGATAGGGTAGGATACACCTAAGTTTGGGAAAATCACCTCGTAGCTTTATGATAGCAAATTACACTTGCATAATGAAATGTGCTGGCAAGCAAGCTCAAGCTAAGTGGGTGTAGGCAGGTAGTATGCTCCAGCAGTAACTTAGAAAGCTGTTTCCTTAGTGCATGTGAGGGGTTTATGTGCCTTTTTTTTTTTTTTTTTTTCCAGTTTTCTTACATTTTCTGGCATCTCCCTACTGACAAGAGAGGAGATACTTGCTCCATATGGGTAACGGCAAATTCCTAATTGCTGTACAGGAAGCAATGAACAAACCAGAACTTGCACCCAAGTGTACATGCCCTGTATTTTTTCTGGTGTGGGCCTAAAACCAGCACTCTCAACAAAGAGTGCTTGGAGATCAGACTAAAATGCACTTAGAAGAGCTGTTGCTTGTGCTTTTCTTCTAGGATGAAGAGGTCCAGTGATAAGTCGATGGATTTAATGATCGGAAAGACTTTCTCGACTTGTGAGTGCTGCTGGACTTTAACTTAAGGTGCAATTGCAGCATGAACAAATGCTGAACAGAATCGCAGAGTCACAGAATCAATGAGGTTGGGAGAGCCCTCTGGGATCATCGAGTCCAACCATTGCCCTGACACCACCATGTCAACTAGACCATGGCACTAAGTGCCATGTCCAGTCTTTTCTTGGAGACCTTCAGAGATGGTGACTCCACCACCTCCCTGGGCAGCCCCTTCCAATAGCTAATGATCCTTACTGAGAAGAAATGCTTCCTCATGTCCACACCAGTGTCTGAAAACTATCGTGACAACCGTGAAAGTGACTCACTGGAAATCTATAGTTTGTGCTTTCTCTTCCTTTCTAAGAAAATTGTGCATCTTTAGTGGAAAAAAACACAAGATGCAGTCTGGTTTTTGCAGCATCTAATTTTCTGTAGAAACGAAAGACAACAGAACGCACTGTGTAACAAGAAGGATGGCTGCTTGGTTAATCAGAGAGAAGAAATGAGGAAACAGTGACTTTTGATTCTCACCCGATTCAGCCGCTCTGATTAAAAAAGGGATATGCATTTGACTGTCTCCTCTTTTGGGGAAAAAGCGGACCAGTCCAGCTCATCACCAGGCAGGGATTGCATGCCACCCTGAACAACAGTGTGATGGTGAATCATAGAATCACAGAAGCAAAGAATATTTTGGGTTGGAAGGGACTTTTAAAGGTCATCCAGTCCTACCCCCCTGCAATGAGCAGGGACATCTTCACCTAGATCACATTGCTCAGAGCCCCGTCCAGCCTGGCCTTGATCGTACTGTGACTGGCCAAAGTGTGCATTTAAGAACAAGGAGGATCCACCATTAACTTGATTAGAGAGGCTTCCAGGGGTGTTTCCAAAGTGTGACCAGATCTCTCCGCCTTATTCACTCCAGTAATTCTGTTGATTTCAGAGGGTCATCCCCAATGTTTGGAAGGAAAGAGAGGAGAAAACAATGAGAATCTGGCTCCACTGAAGCCTCAGTTAAAAAATGCTTCCTCTGTGAAACACGTAGTGGCTATGTACTGTCCCTGCCACTTCTCTTTGATGAGTATTGGGATGGAAGACAGAGAAGGGAGGGTGGAAAAGAACCAACACATTTTTCATCACTGCCTTGTGCCCTGCTAGGTTTAATACAAGATACAGGAGCATCAAGTAGGACAGAATAGGATTTTTATCAGGTACAAACACTTTTACTTTGAATTGACTTCATTAGATTTAGTCTATCCAAAGAGTTTAGAAATATTAGGAAAAACATTTAGTTTATGTAATTATTATATACATGTGATTCCTTTCTCTGTTCTCGAGAGGACCATGTTTAGCTCTCCAAGCACGATGATGCTACATACTTACATTGCACAGGCAGGCACAGCCCATTTTGAGATCAGCCGCTATTGTGCTCTTGAAGGGGCAGATGCACAATCTGGTCCAGAGGAATTGTTTCCCTGTACATGGGCAGATGTGTCACAGGGGTGTGTAGAATCTCCTGTGACAGCACCGACGTGCAACAGAAGCAGGGTCCTACAGACCCATCACAAGTGCTGGTGACTCACGCGTGACAATTAGAAATGTAACACCCCCTACTCAACAGTCTGAGCAGAGCGGCTGTTTCCGAACGTCGATTCTTACAGCAATTTCGGGATACACACCAAAACCTGATACCCTAGTGCCTTGTAATACCTCAGGGCTCTAAAGGGAATTGTCTTCTTTAGGTCATTGCAATCAGATTTGTCTGTGGAGCTTCCAGAGACCCTGGCCATGATCAGGTATTTCATGACTGTTGGAATCGGAGACACCAGAATCAGCAGAGGACTTGAGATTATCAGATCAAAGGATCAACACAAGCCCTACAGCTACTAGATATATAATCATTTACATATAAATTGTCCTCCATCAGTGGAAAGCCAGGGTCCAGTCAAGACTTGGGTCTAGATTTCAAGCCTTGAAAAGCCTGGAGCTCTGTGGTAGTGTCTGACTGGGGGAGGAAAGACAGGGCCTTGGGAGGGTTGAAAGGAAATAGCAGCTGGTCAAAGAGACACAGGAGTGGTGTTTCTGGACAATGTCATTTCGGCCCTAAATCAGTTGCTGTCCTAAAATGAATGGATATTAAATGTCAATTTTTAAAGAAAGGAAAACAGAACCAAAAAATGAAAGTTAACACACACAGTGTCCTTAAGTAGTGGCTCCTCAGATATGAGTTCCCAGAACTCTGGACTTGCTTTGAACTTGCTTTGAAAAGGCAGGACAACACAGTTCGTGCAATGACAAGCTCAATTCACACCCAGTGAGTGCTCCTGTGTCTGCTTCTCTTAAAACTTTCAGAGTTTGTGTTTGTTGCCACTCCCTACAAAACAGAGTTATTTGCGAAATTCAGATTTAGAGTTTGTTAAAAATGCAGGGAATTAAATGTTCCTCCACAAAAATCAGGTGTTGGAAGATTGGAATTTCAGTGGTTTTAAAAGAAAACGATGTTACCCAGGTTGGTGGCACCGATGTTTTTGTCTGCCTACTAGGAGATGATCTTAGTTAACACCTATCTAAACAAAAATGGAACCTGAATCACAGAAAAGGCTTTCTTTTCTTTGTGAATTCTTAAGCTGGGACTATTTTAAAAATGAGGGTTTTGTAATCCCTTGGTGTATTTTTAAGTCTAGGTACGTCAAATACTGTTTGAAATTGCTGAGTACGGAAAGACTCTCTGGAGAAAACAGAATTGTTAATATATCATTTGTTTGCACTGTGCATGTGAGTTGAATGATAAAAGCAGATGCAGACTGTAAGGCACGTTGCTAAAGGCTGAAATAAAGCCATAGCATTGCTTTGAAGTCAGTGAAGTCACCCTTCTGGGTTTTATTCTGTTTTGGCAATTTTGGCCATCTATTTACTTACTTGAACTGTGAAATGAATGATAAATTAATAAAATTGCTCTTTATACAATAAATACTTGGTTCTTTCTTGAAGATTTGCCCTTACCAGGTCTCAGCATTTATTACAGTTTTTGGTATTATTCCTATCCTACAAGTATGAGGGAAAAACCCTGAACACAAATTGGTGCAGGAACTTGCTCAATGTCATCCTGTGCATGTAGCAGACATGTTCCCCTGCCCCAGGCAACTGTTAGACCCACCAGCACATGGGAATCACCACTGAACATTTAATTTGCTGTCTCTGAAATACAGAGATTGAGGAAAGAGGATTTACCTTTGATAATTTACGGCTGTTAAAAGATCTAGAGTTGGAGAGATGCAGAAATCTGTTATTAAGCTCTTTCAGTGAAATGATTTGAGGATTCAGATATTGCTGAACGTAGTATGCAAACCAGGACCCACCCGTCAAAGGAAAATCAAATGCCAAAAAGAGTGCAAACAAAGCCCATATCTTAATTCTTATTACTTATGGATATGCAAATATATCTTTGTAGGCAAGAAAGGTCTGCAATAAACCTGTGCTCAAAAGGCACTCGTACAGGACTGTTTTCCACCTTATCGTGTTCTTCCTTCCCCTACACCCCCAACAGGGATTCAACCTAAATGGGTCAAGAATTGACTAACTTTGATGTGAATGGTAAACCCTTCATCTCCTACTCTACAAAGTGTTGGTTAATATTTATAGGAATATTAAGTTATTTGAGAAGGAGCATATATATTCCCACGAATACAGGGGAGGCAAGGAGGGAAGAGATTGTCGAAGTTTACAAAGACATCAGATTGTGAAGGGCTTTGTGAAGACATTAGACGGTGAATGAGCTAGTTATTTACAAAAGGAACTCAGTCATTTTAATGAACACATTTCATGAAAGATTAATAGTCTTATGTTGTGCATCTTAAATCTCAGTCTCCTGAAACAAGGTGATTACGTGTGAATCTCTGCTTTACTTTTTTCATCCAACATTGTTGTTAAAAGCATTATCCCTAACAACTCAAAGGGAAAGCAGAGAGCTTTCGGATGTAGAGCTTCCAGACTTCTGATTTATGCAAGCTTCTTGGTTTTAGAAAGTTTTGCTTCATCTCTGAAAGTGCTGACACTGGGCTTTTGTTGGAGCCCTGACTGACGTGATAAGTAGTAAAGCTTATCAGAGTTCTGGGACTTTTTTCTCAAAAAAAAAATGAATGAAGCATGCAGACAGAGAGTGTAGCTGTTACGGTGCCTTAGCCTGGCACAGAGCAGAGATCAGGCAACAGGAGCTCCACATTCACCAAAGGAGGAAAGCTCTAAGTCTTCATCTTCGTCTCGCCCTCAGCCCTTTTCCACCCCAGTACCCTGTGGATATCCCCACATTCCTTGTATTTCTAACCTGCTGGGCACTGGGGTTTTTGGTTTTACTCTTCCCCTTTCCATTTTTCCTCTCTCTTCATGCACAGGGGTTGTTTACCTCTGTTCTCTGACGTTTGAAGAGGAGATGTTATTCCACCTAGTACTCCGCCTGCTACATCTTACTGCTTAATGCCCCATCGTGCCCTAGTTGGAGTAATTTGTGCTGCAGCATGTTGGAAGATTTTTATATGCTTTCCACTGCCAGATTACTGTTTTCTTTTTCACATCGCCTTTGGTCTCATCCCTCCTCAGTTGTGCAGATGGAGATGGGGAAGAGTTGTATAATTAAACGTGAACGTGGCAGCATATACATTTGTCGGTTGGTGAGGTGTGCCATGGACATGTGTCTTAGCGCACAGGCTGTTCGCAGCAGCAGCTGCTGAGTACGAGTCTTAGATTATCAGTACTACAGACTGCTTTGGAAGATATCAGTAAACATTGAAATGATGGTAATAGCAATCTGAGGTGTGGGAAGGTAGAAGTAATCCAACCGATACGTTTAGTTCAATTCCCTGCTTTTCCATCATCTTCACGTGCCTTCATCTAAGTACTGTGTGGCTCTAGCCCAGTGTGCCTATAACATATCTGCCCTCAAGGGCAACCTGGTTCATGAAGTGCAAGATGGAAGACAAGCTCAAGATCCATTGAGGAAAAAAAGGAGGCTGAACCTGGGTTTCTTCACATCTTGAGATAGCCCTAACATCCAAGGTAGAGTATAAGGTGGGAAAGGTGGGGGTACAGGTACTATGTTGTGCTTTATTTTGAGAGGCAGATGGTCACACCAGCCCTCTCTCTATAAGGATGCTCCAAGTTGCCTCTCTTCGTTAGAAGTAGGAACTTCCTGGCAGCACCTAAATCCTCTTGTGAATCTAGCCCTCACTCCGAGCTAGTAGCTAAGAGCTACTAGAGCTCGAAGCTCACAACAGTAGCAAAGAACTGGAAGCTCCTCAGATAGTGTAGCCATAATAACCAGTCACAGAAGCTCCAGCTCCAACAGGCCCTAATCCTTTCAGGTGGGCTAAGAGGGCTTCTGATAGTAAAGTCCATAATGCCTGGCAGGTCTGGGGGAGCTTTAAATCACATGGGTTATTTAAGTTTTGATCTCTAGGGGTTGGAAGAAGGATATGTGATTCAGTTTGCAATAACTCTACAAGGACCTGGCACAAGTATAATTTTCTCCTGCAGAGAGCCTTTGTTTAGTGAACATACATATCTTGTCACAATTTCCACATGAGAAATACACGCAGTTATTGAACACTGTTGGCTGTTTGTGCTGGCCTGGGGAGGAAAGAAATCTTTGCGTTTAGCTCTGTGATGGAGGTAATACTGGAAGTTTGCAGAGACATGCATAAAAATGCCCTCAAGACCTCAAAACAGCTCTGCTACCTGTAAATTGCAAGTATCAGTTTTTTATCAGCTGTTCAAACGAAACAGAAAGAGTAAAAAAAGACCACTATGTCCTTTGCTCAGAAGCATCTGCAACCTCCCCAGCTAACCTAGAATTTCTGCTGCTCCCCAGTATGGAGCCTTCTCCAGGCTAAACAGACCCAGCTCCCTCAGCCGTTCCTCGTAGGTCAGACCCTCCTGGATCTGCTCCTCCTTGGAGCAGATCTTCAGCATCCCACAGCTGGACTACTGCATTAGAGAGACCAGGGCTCTCTAACCTCACGATCAGCTCTTTGGGGATGATGTGCAGGACGCAGGAGCCCGGGGCCACTTCCTGGGGCTGGACCCCAGCTGCACTTTGGTTAGAGGGACATTCAAGCCCCTTCCTCATATTCTAATTTCTGTGAAAGGAAGATAATCTAAACAGGTAAGCAGGGAGCTTTGATGGACTCCAGAACAGCTCGTATTGTTGCTGATGCTCCATCAGAGAACTGACTGCACAGGGCAGCACGGCTTCTCTGAGGCCAGCAGGAAGGACACGGTTTGTTTTGCTTTTAGCTATTTTTCCAGCTAATACAGAAAAATCTCTGTATTGTGTGAACTCTATATTAAGGCACTGAAAGAAAAACAATAATCGTAGCTTATGTTGAGGAACCTTAAGATAGAATGGAAATGCTTATGGCACTGTGAAAGAAAATTTCCAGAATCAGAATGCTTTATACTGTAGTAAGGACATACAGAAGAGAAGCTAAGAAACCCCTTCTATGATGGGGTTACAGCGCTGGTGGATAGGGGAAGAGCAACTGATGTCATCTACCTGGACTTGTGCAAAGCATTTAACACTGTCCCGCACGACATCCTTGTCTCTAACTTGGAGAGACATGGACTTGATAGATGGCCCACTGGGTGGATAAAGAATTGGCTGGATGGTTGCACTCAAAGAGTTAGAGTCAACAGCTCAATGTCCAAGTGGAGACCAGTGACGAGTGGCGTTCCTCAGGGGTCAGTATTGGGACTGGTCCTGTTTAACATCTCTGTCGGCAACATGGACAGTGGGATCGAGTGCAGCCCAGAGGAGAAGGACTTGGGGGTGATGGGTGACGAGAAGCTCACCATGAGCCAGCAACATGCGCTGGCAGCCCAGAAAGCCAACAGTATCCTGGGCTGCATCCCCAGCAGCGTGGCCAGCAGGGCAAGGGAGGGGATTCTGCCCCTCTGCTCTGCTCTCGTGAGACCCCCCCTGCAGTGCTGCGTCCAGCTCTGGGGCCTCCAACAGAAGAAGGACATGGAGCTGTTGGAGCGAGTCCAGAGGAGGCCACAGAGATGCTCAGAGGGCTGGAGCCCCTCTGCTCTGGAGACAGGCTGAGAGAGTTGGGGCTGTTCAGCCTGGAGAAGAGAAGGCTCCGGGGAGACCTTCTAGTACCTTCCAGTGCCTGAAAGGGCTACAGGAAAGCTGGAGAGGGACTTTTTACAAGGGCATGGAGTGACAGGACGAGGGGGAATGGTTCTAAACTGAAAGAGGGGAGATTGAGATATTAGGAAGAAATTCTTCCCTGTGAGGGTGGTGAGACACTGGCCCAGGTTGCCCAGAGAAGCTGTGGCTGCCCCCTCCCTGGCAGTGTTCAAGGCCAGGTTGGATGGGGCTTGGAGCAACCTGGTCTGGTGGAAGGTGTCCCTGCCCGTGGCAGGGGGGGTGGAACTGGATGGTCTTTAAGGTCCCTTCCAACCCAAACCAGTCTATGATTTTATGATTCTATGAAATGAGGAAGCTCTAGCTACAAAACATTTCCCAGCTGGCTATATACCTACTAAGGGTCAGATCTGAGAGAGAAACAGTTATTTTCTTCATAAGAAGTACCAGGCAAAAGTAACTGCCAACACTAGGTGTTTAAAGGCGCCCTCCAGCTCAGCCCAGACTCTCCCCTTTGAACAGGCAGCACCATTTCTCCAAGGAAAATAAATTCACCGTATCAAATCCCTTTCATCCGCCCACTCTGAGGAAAGCTTCCTTCTCAACCATACCCCACTCCACTCTTTGTTGTCCCAAACTCTATCCCCAAAGAGCCTCCTCACAACTCGCCCTCCTCTCTGAGGGGCTCCCAGGAGACTGGGTGATCTTCCCACCATCGTCCAGTTGTTCACCCCAGCTGGTAGGAAAGGAATTGTCCCTGACTGGGCCAAGCCCAGTGGTTCTTCCTGGGCCAGCTGGTTTTTTGATGGGTCTTGTCTGCAAACACCACACAGCTTCCTCTGCTCAGGAAGGGGAACGGCACGTGCTTCCGAGAGCAGACACGAGGCTAAAACGTACGATCCCCAAGCAGTCACGGAAAAAACAGAAAGTCTCATAAATACGTCTGATCTGGAAGGGCAACGTCTTGTGATTGAAAGGCAGGCAAGAAAAAGTGCAGATGTCATTTTCATGTAGTATTTTTTCTGACTTTTTCCAACTACAGGTAGAAAATCGCCCGCCTCGGCTTTCTCATACATATCATCACCCTAATGGCAGAATTGCCTTTCTGCTGTTGATTGGACATTTCTGATGTGCTGAGTGGACATCTTCTTATACATTTGCCTTTTTCTGTTCCCATAATTAATTTGTTGCCACAGGCTAGGTTGAAGAGGGACAGGTTTTGTACATTTGCCACTTAGGTATGACCTAGCAAGCTACCTGAAAATACTCACTGTGTGAAATTCCTGAGCAGTCCCTCAGAGTTAGAGTTGACATGGCTACAGTGGAACAAAAATTTCATGCCCTTACTGATACTAAGCATATTCTTCTTCCAGTCAGTGTTGATTAGCCTACTCAGGAAACAAGATGATGACATGAATATGAATATTTCCATCCTCCTATATAGATTAAAGAGAAGATTTTTAGAAGAGATTGGAGATTTTTTTCTTTTTTGCATGAAACCATGTAGAGGGATTGATTTCTTTTTCTTTTAATCAAAGACTAAAACACCAGCCTCTGGAAAATAAGGTCCTGTGAAATGAAAAGACTGACATCGTGAATGACTTCTGAAAAAGGTGATCTGACCACGCTAACAGTACCAGAGCTGGATTCTCAAGCTGTTCATACCAACATCATTTATTTTGCTCTGCAGTCCACATTCATAATGTCCACTTTTATTGACTCTGTACAACTTGTCAATCAGGAAATGGGTTCATTCTATAATTCCATACCAGACAAATGGGTCCCTCATAAATGTATTTATAGAGTACTTTTATATGCAAATATTTATTTTTGCAGACAAACAACAAGGAAATGCCACAGTACTTCAGCAGCTGCAGAGCAGATTAGAAGCGTGGTTTCCAGGACAGAAGATGCCAAGAGAGAGCAAGGCAAGGGGACTTGCTTTCAGAACTGTTTATCTTCCTCTGATAGTCCCATAGTAAAAGAAAACGAAAACTAACTCTATGAGCAGCGAGGATCTCAGATTCACAGTAGCACTAAGGATACCGTTGAGCCAAGGTGGGTCTGCCAGAGCATCGTCAACCCAGCATGAGTAATTTCAGGATTGCTTCTGGCCACCCAGCAGCTAACCAGTGCTTGCTTCATTGCTGTGTGAGGGTACCTAGCAACTTGCTAGGCTGTGGGACCAGTGATAAATTACACTGTGGTTTCCACAACTGCAGAAGAAGGGTAAAGAACAAGAAGAAAGTGGTGTGTCATGAACATGTCTTTACAGAAGGGATATGGGAGAGTGAACTTAGGAGTGTGTGATTGAAGTAACCATCTAAGTAGGCAAACACCTGTGAAGGTCTGGAGATACCAGAAAATGGAGATTTAGATTGTACCTCTCCCTGGTATTTACTGAGCATAACAGTAAGTTATAACTAACTAAACAACTGGATTTATTATAAATCTAATTTACAACTACCATCACTTTCTCAGAACCTAGAATAAAGCAGAGGGAGCTACACTGATTTATAGCAGATAGAGATTTGCCCTAGGAATTCAGCCCTACTGGTACCTTTCTGTTGACCACGCTTGAGAAAGGCTTAGAAACTGAAGACAAATCACTCCTGGATTGTTTGAAACAGCATTTGCTAACCTTCTCAAACCTAGCATCATTATAAGGCCTTATTTTTCATTGATACAGCTGTAACTGGTTTATGTTTTATATGCGTCTCTTTGCTTTTAGACTAAAAGATACTCCAATTTTCATCAGCTTTCTTCTTTTTTTCATGCTCTGCACATAAGCGAGACAACTGAAACAGCATTTGTATCTTTTTTCACTTCCCATGGATCTATCTATGACTGCACATTTTTTAGCATTGTTTATCAAGGTGCAGAAAAACCAGTAGCCTATGACTTCTTGCATGCTTTTTCTAACTCTTACCCTTTTTTGCTGAGGAGTATTCATAGATCAGTTAGATATCAGCGACTAGTGATTTATTAACGCGTACACTCTTTGTTTCTCACTCAGAATGGTAGGAATAACTATTTTTGGAAATGAGGCAGAGAAGCCATATAGTAAATTTCCAGTGTCCTTGTTTTAGTGGATACAAGCACATGGCATCCCTGTTTTTACAGTGGAAAAGAGATACTGAACTTAGATTTGGGTGTTCTGCTGAAGTGGGTGAATGATGTATCCTTAATTTAAAAACTCAAGTAGCAGCAGACATGCCTGACAAGTGAGTTGCAGTAAGGCAAAAGACACCTGAGCTCACACTACTTAATGTTTTTGGGGAGAAAATAACCGTTTTGTTAATACTGCGATTCAGCAACTTTTCAATTTTATCCACGCACTTATTTTTCTGGTTCATTTTGTGATCGTTTGTCCGTTCTGCTTACCTGCCATTTTCCGTCTGATATCCAGATGATCAACTCTTTTGAAAGGAAGATGCCTATACCATCTGTCTGATCAGCATTCAGCACAATGAGACCCTGCTTGAGCTGGGAATCCCTCACTCATCTAGACGAATACTTGACCTTGAAGCCAGATGCTAAAAGGGCATTACCAATTGAGCAAGGGATGATATATGTGTTTTAAATTAATAAATGTACAGTTCTGGCTTCCCTCAAGAGAACTTAATGCAGGAGAGAGGTAAAGTGTAAATGAAATCCATCATAGATGTGAATTTTCCTGTGATGAGCTGGAGTGCCTCGTAACATCTCAAGAGATAAAATGAAAGCTCTGCTGCAATCTAACGCCTGTGCTTCGTTAGTAGACATTAGGCCAACTCTAAACTTGTGCCGAAGAGGGACAACGGAAGTGCTAAACTGAACGGCTTTTGACCAAGAACCATTCCCCAGCTTCGTAACCCGAGTTCCCTAATTGCAGTATGATTATGGCAAACCACACCTACCTATAGGTGCAGGAAGTGCTAATGGACACCACAGCAACACCACATGGTTGACCATGTAAGCTTGGGTGCTGGTGTGTCTGGGAGAGGGAAGCTGTGATGTTGATGTGACTTTGTATCTCACCAGCTGAACAAAATTCACCCGTAACCAACCGATGACTTTGTTGGGCTGTTTTCCCTTTAGCTGACCTTGCCCTGGCTAGTGATGTGAATGCCAGGCTGGTGAAGGCTTGTTCCTTTCTCTGCTCCTGCTCAGCCCCTTGAGAGGTCAAGGTTGCAGAGGATGGTGTGTGGACACAAAACTGCATCCACAGCTCACTGAGGTCAGGGGAGAGACACAGCCTCTTCGTGGCTGTCGGATCAAGCAGTAAGCTCAGCTTTGCTTTACCTGCAAGATGTGCTTAGCCAGCTAAAACACCGGTGGAAAAGTCCCCTGCCTGTAACACGCATTTTAGTCCCCACAAGAAGAGCATTCTGTGGTCTGACAGCAGACTGTGGTCTCAGCGCAGGCTATCTGGATGAGCCTGGTATGTAGATATCAGATTTGGTAGTCACATCTGGCTTGAAGCTCTGAAACTGGGATGGCGAATTGTTGGTCTGTTTGGTGCCGCAGGGTCTGATACTGCTCTGGTGGAGAGACCAAGAAAGCTTCTGCACAGGCTGCCAGTCCTACTGGCTGCTGCCACAGCCCATCTGGGGCCTCGTCACTGGAAACTGGGGTTTTATTGGGATGTGACTGATGCGATAGAAAACGGCCTCGTCATGTACATGTACATCATGGTGCAACATCTGCCATCTGAAGTCTGTCCTTCATTCATTTTCTAGAATAGCCAAATGCAGGTTTGCATCTCCTGGAAGGCCCAAATCACCTCCTTATGATGTTATGTGCACTGCCATTCCCGATCTCCAGTGGTTGTGGTGTCCCTGCTAACAGCACAGAGGTGAAGGAAATTTTGACTGCAGCACATGTGGGGTTTTTAGCCCACCTGGTAGAGCTTCAGGGGCTTCCAAGGCAGTCCAGAGAGGACACAGAACAGACACTGCAGTCCTCTGAAAAGAGAGTATTGCCTCGGCCAAGCCGCCTACTTGTCCGTGAGCACGTTTTGGCTGGAAGAAAGCTGCTGTGTTTATAGCCTAAATGTGTGTTTTACTTCAAGAACAGTCAAGTGGAAATGTCACTTCTCGAGTCTCAGTTGTGTGACAGATCGTCACCTGGGGTGCCCTGAGGCGTGAACTGGAGAAGTTGGTGTCCAGTGGGAAGGGGCTTGCGCTAACCCCACGCAGAGGAAAGGTCTTCTGCTGAGGTGAAGTGGGGACAGGCGTCTTTCTGAAAGGCCCTAAGGGACTGGTCTATGTTGTGGCGTGGCAATGGAAAGAGGAACTGATAGCTTTGCTTAACCAAAATTGTATAAAGTTAATCTTTTTTGGGGGTTGAGTGTAATATTTTTACTTGTGGCTCTTTGTTTGCCCTGTGTGTTGAACAGTGGTTGGAGAAAAGTTACTAAAGCCATTTGTTTATGTTGCTAATGTGATGACTTATTGTTTTTAACTATTATTTTTAGGGGATAAATGCAGAGCACAACAAAACCATCCCTCCTTTCTGGGCAATACACATACAGTACAACTGACACAGGGGCTTGAATACATTCAGTGATGCTAAAGCCAAGAGCTCTTTTCTATTATTTAATATTATTTACATCTTCTGTAACTGTACATAGTCTGTGCAGCCTCTGTGCCACCGTATGTCGAGAGAATGAAGCCTCACTAGAATAGATCCTTCATAAACTGAAAGGTCCTTGTAACAAGGACTTCACCACTTTACAAAAAAGCTGTGAAATATTACCATATTTTATTTCTGACACTGTGATCACATTTTCGTAGTAACAAGCAAAGCAAAAGGCAAACTACTGCAGAACAAAGAATAAAACATTTTCCTTATGTGTATGTGAAAGAGTTATCAAGCATGCAAGAAAAGCTAGAAGTTATCAAGAATTTCAAGGGTTATGCTACAAAAGGCAAATGTAAAAACTGCTTAGTAATCACAGATGTAACGTCTCGTGTGCACTTGGACATGTGTAAATGGAATAGAATAATAGAATAGATGTTGGTGGCTCACCAGTACAATAAAATGCAATTTTTTTTTGTATTAAAAACTTCTATACTGTGTGTTAAACGTAAAAACAGAATAAAACAGGTTCTCCGAAAATACTTGATTTCTGTCAAAGGCTCAGGATCCCAAAAGAGGCTGTAAGATTTTTCAAGTGGAAGTTGCTTTGCAATGGATGTTCTTTAAAAGCGTTGGCTTTCAAGCCTTCACCCAAGTATTATGTACGAATTCTCTACACATTTTTTTTTCCTGAACACCATTTGACTTTGTAAAGCAGGAAGAAGTAATTAAAAATCTCTCCGGGATGCGCTTATGCTTATCCAAACTAATCTCAAACTAATCTTGAATTTTACACTCTGCAGAGTGGCAAAAGCAAGCTGTGAAAAGAAATAACAGCTCCAGACCAGAGGCTTCTGTCTCCTCAAATCTCGCATTGCTAGAACTGTGTTTGGGGAGGATGGGAGAGATCTGTAGCCGTTAACAGCACATTAAATTATCCCATTAGGCTAAAGTGTAGAAACATGACCTATTACACTTCTATTTTTATTATGGCCATCCTCACGCCTGGAAGGATGATATGTGAGCTGCAGAAATACCAGCCTACGAGCTGTAACAAATTATCACAAATAAAGGGGCTTCCGAAGAGCCAAGAAAGCTCTTAATGGCAGCCTCCTCTCTAAACAGGGGTCGCGCTCCTGTTTGGATGTCAACAGCATAACTGACACTCTGAACGGGGGGTTTTTGGTGTTGGTCTACAGGCAGCCTTAGAAACATCCCGAAATCTCTGTAGGAAGACTGCTATTTTTGTATGGTGTTGATCAATAATCACGACCAGCGCTCCTCTCTACTGTCATTTACGAAAAAAATCACAAAAGGACTGCAGCACAGCTACCGCCTCCTGCCAAGAGGCAAAGGCACAAAAACTTGGCATCGACTGTGTGCGGCAGGAAAAATGCCTTCCATGAGTCCTGGACCCCAGGACAGACCACGTAATGTGGGTATGGGTACGTGACAAAGGTGACGAGACGCTTACCACCCCAAAATAAAATGGGGAAATACCTTCCCGGAATGACACCTCCCATGACCCAACCAAAGAATACTCAGAGGTCAATGCACAGAGCAGGAGTCACCCCAACCATGTAGCACATTGCAGCAACGTGGCAGTTTATCTTTTTCCCACATAAGTTTTAATGTCTTAATTAATCTACCTCTGAAAGAGGGTAGATTTAGATGAGATATTAGGAAGAAATTCTTTGCTGTGAGGGTGGTGAGACCCTGGCCCAAGTTGCCCAGAGAAGCTGTGGCTGCCCCCTCCCTGGCAGTGTTCAAGGCCAGGTTGGATGGGGCTTGGAGCAACCTGGTCTGGTGGAAGGTGTCCATGCCCATGGCAGAGGGGTTGGAACTAGATGATCTTTAAGGTCCCTTCCAACCAAAACCACTCTGTGATTCTATGTTATGAATTTCTGTGGCCACATAACCTTTGAGAGTGGCCCTGAGGAAACATGCCCTGCAGATGAGTCTCTGAAGGAGCAGGTAGAAAGACCAGATCTCCGGCTGTAACTTCAAATTCAGCCTAATTGTCTTAATCAGCACGGGCTCATTCAATGCCAAGCTTTTAAAAGCTCTGGGCACACTATGGTCGTCGAGATAAACACAGTAAAGTGAGGTTCACAGAAATCTGCCCTTGGTTTGGGCCCTGCTCCTTCTTCAGGGACAACGACCGAGGATGGGTGGCTGCAGCTCCAGGAGGAGGAAGTCTGCGCGTTCCTCTCCTTGTCTCAATGAGCGACTGTGTGCACACTGGTGGTGAATGTTAAACACAGGCTTTCCTACACTTGCTTCCAGAAAACATAAATTCTGCGAACTGCAGCATAAGCATTCTCCTGACTTCTCCTGATAATTGGTTTAATGGATACTAAGACCTGGAGAAGCAATGTAGCCTGCACAATTTATTGCTATAGCTAATTACAGAGAGTGCACACGTGCAGTGTGTTACAAAGAAGGAAACTTATACAAGTGCACACATGTACAAAGCATCCCTAAATCCTCCTTCTAATGAAAGCTCCAAATGGAATTTCCTGAAGTAGTTCTAATCAAAGCCTTTGAAGAAGCAACCCAATCTTAATGTAGTTAGTATCCTTCCTAACTAACATTTTACGTCCAACTTAGAAGTATTTGGTTAGGTGTCAGCACTTACTTTTAATTACTCTGAACATTTTGAGCCACAAATTCTAAAATCCTTCAAACAAAGTAGAAATGTAGTATTCTGATTCCTCACTCCAGGAAAGAGGGGAGCTTCACCAACGGCTTGATAAAAAAGCATCAGCATTGGTTATGTCAATCAGAAATTATTTGTGTTGGTTGCTTCTCGCTCATGCAAAGGATCTATTTCCTAAGGTTACCAAGCCAACCTTCTTCCTCTGAAAATGATGAAACCTAAGTGATTGGCAAGTGCCCATTTCATCCTGCTGTATTTTTTGATCGCAGCCTGGTGTTCTTTAATTACCTTTTAAATTAAACAATTGTTTCTCCGATATCAACAGGTCTATAACACATAGAATGAGTCATAGAGTCACAGAATCACAGAATCAATGAGGTTGGAAGAGACCTCTGGGATCATCAAGTCCAATCATTGCCCTGACACCACCATGTCAACTAGACCATGACACTAAGTGCCATGTCCAGACTTTTCTTAAACCCCTCCAGAGATGGTGACTCCACCACCTCCCTGGGCACCCCCTTCCAATGGCTAATGACCCTTCCTGAGAAGAAATGCTTCCTAATGTCCAACCTGAACCTCCCCTGGCAAAGCTTGAGGCTATGTCCTCTTGTCCTATCGCTAGTTGCCTGGGAGAAGAGTCATAGAATGAGACATTCCCATTTTCAGATCAACAGACTCAGTATGGCTAAAACCAGCAAGTAATGCCTCCCAACAGCTGGATCTCCGCTTGAATTTGTTGCTGGCTGGTTGCACAGCTGGAAAGGCGGTCTGGCTGTGGCTTTGCTTTGTTACAGGTAAACCAAAGAGCCGCTGTTGGCATGCTCCAAGGACTGCATTGCAAGGGCAGCAGATGTGAAAGGAAGTTACCAGTCAGGGGCAGCAGGATTACCAATACGAGCAGGAAAAGTTAGCTGCATCTTGGGAGAAAAGGAGGGAATCAATATGGTTACTCTAAACTAATGAATTTCATCCACCATCTGCTTTCTCCTCCCTTCCAAACTATTCATCTGTATGCCCTTTTTTTAGATCTTTTTTCACTTTCCCTTCCATCTGTCTTTCTGGATCAAGTCAGTTTATTACGGAGATAATTGTTATCGTCAATAAAGCAGCGCTTCAGCACTTACTAATCTTCACAAAGGACTGAAGCAGAAAGTAATGAAGGAATGGGATGAGGAGTTCAGGACAGCACTGTGCAGGCAGGGACTAACACTGCGTGAAACCAGTTCCTGGAGGCACTGCCTTGGAAAGCAGGAAGCTCCTGTTCACACAGTCCATCAGCAGCCCGGGGTCCAGAGAGGCCATGTTGAGAAGTGCCTTCTGCTTCAGCTGCTGTGGCTGCAGAACGTCCTGCCACCCTTCCCACATATCTCCTCCTTCACGGAAAAGAGGGAACTGCTTTCGGCAGAGAAAACAGACGCTACCTGTCCTCTTTCAAAGCTGGGGTCAGATGTTTTTTTCAGACGTGCAGGGCGGATTGTCAAACAGAACTTGGCTTCAAAAGATGCAACGAAATGCTTAGTACAATTTCAGAAGGAAGTCACCCTTCAATAGGAGGCTCGATACTTTTGAAAATCAAGTGCTTGTTTTCTGCTGGAGTCAAGTGGATTCAGATATGAATTGGTCAAAATTTGTATTGCCCAGACTAGCCTGGCTTCTGCTGTACCAGGTGTTATGTGTGAATGAGACAACAAAATTCAGCCCCTGCCAGATATTTCTGATAACATCAAAGATCAGTCTTAGCAGAATAACAACGACACTACAGATGATGAGGGGCAGGTGTTGGGTGGCACAAACGTCATAGGATGTGTCCCAAATCTATCAGATCAGGCCTCCTGCCCCTCAGTAATAATCATACGCTGCGCCAATCTATACCAGCAGCTCGTTAACATCAAAGGGAGTATTTTGCTTCTTTGTGCAGTTGGAGGACCAAGTATGGCTCTTCTGATGGAATTTATTTCCAGCCTGGAGTTCCCCTGACATGAATGACAGACTGGTAAGCCAACTGTGGAGCAAGCTCTGGGTCCCTAACCATGGAAACGGCAGCTCTTTTTGCCAGCTGTTTGCACTGAAATGTAAGAGAGAAAATTTGCTTTGAGAGAAAACCTTTGTGGGCTACTCACCTCCGACAGTTTGCTCTTTGTAAACCTGCTGCAGCTATAAAGTAGACTCACGCAGAAGCCATTTCAGATAGGCAGGCTGCTCGTCTGTGTTATAAACGGTTTACGGCCAGTTGCACAATGAAGCAGGAACTGGGGGGAATGTAGATGTACCCAAGTTTCTAGTCTGAGTCTGTGGGAAGAGAAAAAAAGATGTCATGAACAATTATAACGCCTGACTGGAACCATAGAAATTGTGAGAGTGGAAGAAAAGATGCTCCACCGCTGTTTCCTTGTCTTTCCCCTGCTATTGGCAATTTTTTTAACCTCAGCCAGTGGAAATCAGCATCTTCTGTTGCCTTCAGCTGAACAAGGTCAGTTGAAAACAAGTAAGCAACTGGCCCTGTTATTTAGGGAAGAGGTAGGGAAAGGGCCTGGAAAGTGGGTGTCTGAGGTCCTTTGGAAATGAGTGTGCTTGTCTTCGTCCTGGGGCTGTTCACAGCATCAAACAGCCCTCTGCTTTTGTTTGGAAGCAGGTTTCAAAACGAACGACGGGATAAACACTCCCTGGCAGAGAGGTTATTCTGACACACTTTACCCTGCTGTAAAGTTCAAGGGCATAGTCGTGTTTTCTCATAGGCAATAAACATCAGCAATCTGGAGATGCGTTAGTGGTGTCAGAGTGAAAAAAAGGTGCAAGAGCCTGGCTGTTCAGTACCAGCAGCGGGTTTGACAGCTCTCTGTGGAAGAAGGTAATGAAGGGTACATTTTCTCAACGGTTGAGACTAAGCCTGCCAAGAGGCTCTAAATTCTTGACCAACAAACACCGGGGCTGGGACTGCAGGCAAAGGACTTCACTGGCATCAGAAATCCCGACGGAGCGAACGGGAAAACGGATAGCTGTAATGCTACCCTGCGACTGCTTGCAAGATCAAGGCTCACCATCTGCACAGAGCAGCTTTAAAACCCGTATCGATCTGCTGTGTCCTTGCCACCTTCCCATGCCCTTGCTCATCAAGGGGAGCACGGCCGTTTTAACACCCCAGCGCACTCTCATTGAAAATCTATGGCGATGGCCATGGGTCAGCGGGCTGATGAAGCCGGCACCCCACGTCGCACTGGTGGCACTTCTGTCAGTCCAAGAGCATTCGTTGCTGGCTGGGGGAGCGCGGTGCTCGAGGTGGGCATTGCTGAACCTGCTGAAGGCAGCAAAAATCACAGAGACAGCGGCTCCGCACGCCTTGTGCACTGCTGGAAGAGAGAAGGATTTCTGCGGTGCATCTGCATAAACTCAGACCTTTGGCGAGTCTCGGTGGAGTGGAGAGAAGCAGTCTGACTCACATCGCTTCTCCCCCAGCGCTACGCAGTTTATACACACACACAGAATGCGTGCAAGCAACATTTTCTAATGGACTTGCATTTATTTCCAATCACAAACACCTTGCAGGTGACCTTGAGCTAAGGAAATTATAGCAGAAAAACAGCACAGACCCCCAGGACTGACTCCAAAACACAAGTGGCATCGCTGTGGAGGGAATTTCTGAAGTCCACTGAAGTTAGGGTCACCTTTCAAACACCTCCATTAACGTGGGCTGAGAGGCATCAGCGTTTCACAGCAATTTCCATTTGCTGCAGAGCCAGTCTGCAGAACAGCTGACACGTCTACACGCCACGCACTGTTCTTTCCTTCCCCAAACCCTTCTCCAAAGGCTGCCGACAAACCTGAAGCTATGCAACAGCGGTGCATTACTTTTTTTTCCCAGATGCCACCCAGATGAGGCAGGGCTGCAAAGGTACCTGAGAGCCTCCTCTGCTTCATGTGATGGTGCCATGAGCTACAGCTTCTCCTGGGGAACCGAGCAGCACCGTTTTACTATACAGCTATTGACAGATCCCAGTTGAGTCTTTTTCAAATTTCAGTTGCTGCATTTATTTTTAAGAAATTGAACCTCTGATATTCTGCCCAGCACAAAAGATCAGAATACATCCATTTCATCCTTGCAGGGAATTGAATTATCCCGCACAACAAGAGATGAGACACAGCAGTTTCAATGGATGGTGAGCAAGAACAGCTGCTCCCTTTATCTGAAATGAAAAAGTTTTCAAAGTGTCATCGCAATCAGCATCCAAAGAATTTATCCATTTTCAGGCATTCTTTTCAACACCCATTTATTTTACAAAAGGGAAAAACCTCCAGTTCCCTGTTTAGTATTTAAAGAAAAAGACCTTTTGTGGCAGGTGAGAAATCCAAATTCCATTCAGTGTAATTTTAAAAAGGACAGATCATCTGGCTGTGAAGTCAAGGGCAGCCTCCTATAAATCTCACGCACATCCGCGTTTGAAGCCTACCAGTTACCATGGTTACCATGACATTGCTAGTCTTATTTATAGCCCTGTGCTATATATATTGCTTTCCAGAAGGAATAAAAGGGCTAGCTTACTGTGAAGGAATCTGGGAACTGCACATTAAAAAAGAGATGTAGAGGGGGAAAGAATCTAATTAAAGGGGGGCTGCTGAGGTTAGATGTCGGCTTTTGGAGCGCGGGACCGTGGCTGCACCCTCACATCAGAGGAGGCAGGAGGGATGCAGGCGGCCTCATGGGTCCTCCACCCCGAGACCACCCAAAGGACACCCACGGTGGGGGAAAGCCAGAGTGCCGCTTGGCGTCCCTGCAGACTGCTGGGGCAGGATTTCCTGGTGCTGGTCCATGTTCCGAGGGACAGAAGGGAGCCTGTGGGTGGCAATGCAGGTGGGAGAAGGGCTGGGGACAGACAGTGGCAACCTCAGATGTCTGCTGCGCCCCAGAGACAGGCAGCTGCGGATGTCTGCAGGGACACATTGCCCCCCTCTCCCAAGAGGACCACATTTGGCTCTTCTTCCTCTCTGAAGCATAACAAACATGCATGTAGTAATATATATATATGCATATATATATGCCAAGTGTTCTGAAGAATATACATTTTATGCAAAAACCAAAATCCAGTGGCCACATGTATGCAAGGACTGCCTTGTAACATGGGATAAAGACAAGCCTGCAGGTCTGTAGAGAAGAGAAAGATATAGAAAGAGAGTTGAAGGTAGATAAAGAAGGATGGAAGGGCACAAGGAAGCAAGCAAGCACGGAAGGAGGGAAGGAGAGAAAGAGAAGGAAAGAAGGAAAGAAGGAAAGAAAGAAGGAAAGAAGGAAAGAAGGAAGGAAGGAAAGAAGGAAAGAGAAAGAGAGAAAAAGAGAAAGAAAGAAAGAAAGAAAGAAAGAAAGAAAGAAAGAAAGAAAGAAAGAAAGAAAGAGAAAGGAAGAAAGAAAGAAAGGAAGGAAGAAAGACAGAAAGAAAGAAATAAAAAGAAAGAAAGAAAGAAAGAAAGAGAAAAAAGAAAGAAGGAAAGAAAGAAAGATAAAAGGAGGAAGGGAGGCAGATGAGATAGAGGGAGGGAAGGAGGTAAGGGACAGAGGAAGGGATGAATTTTTAATAAAATGCTTCCCCAGTTATTAATCTAATTCCACTTACGAGAGCCAGGTTGCTGCCCAGGTCGTCTGTCAGCCCCAAGGGCAGTTTCAGCCACCCAAGGGTAGATCAATAATTTAAATAGAAAATGTAAAGGTAAAAGACCCGCAAATGGGAAACAACAAGCTTGACAGCTGAAATGGAAGCCAACAAGAAAAAAGAAAGTTTATTAAAAATAGCTGATATGAGGGGCCTAAGTGGTGTCTCCTATAAACCATTCAGGATTGATAATATGGGTACAATTACAAGCAAAAATTCTGAGGAGGGACGGTCTGCCCAGACTACAGCTGAGCTGAAACCTCTTTGGGAGGCAGCTGAAAATGAGGCCAGATTACATTTCATAAGAGCACGCGCCACAGTTTCAAGCCCGTTGCTTTAATGGTGAGTGTTTTGCTGATTAAAGACCTGTGGGAGTGAACGTAAACTGGTGCCTGTAGAAAAAATGGGCTCAAGTCTGACCTAAACAAGACAGGCGAGGTATTCTGTGACTCTGCTAATGACTTTGAGATGTCCCTTTCACTAACTGTATGAACCTCAAGTGGCACCGGTCCTGACAAAATGTTCATTTAAAATATTTTAAAATACATTATTTAAAATTATTTTCAGAAGTTCAGTTATAAATTCTTCCCACTTAGCTGCCAGTGGAACTGTAAGGATGGGTAATCCAAAGCTCTTAGACCATTTGACAGGGGAAAACAAGCAAGCAGACAAGCAAACCTCCTCGTGAACAGGCATTTAATAAGACAATCACTGCTCTGGAAACACGGGTGCACTTGGAAATCACTCACCACTTCATTTTCAGTCCCCTCTTCCCCTTTGATGACGCCTACAGGCTGAGATTGAATTTAGTCCGTCATTGGAATTATGGGCAGGTTTAGTTAGGGAGTAGGGAGAAAAACCACCTCAAAACAACAGAGAAAAGGGAAAAGAACACATAGAAGGGACAAAACCAGAATTAGGTCCTGTTCTCCTCGCTCATTTTAGAGAGATTTTTCCAAAAAGCAAGTATTTTCCCTATTAAGTAATGTAAGCCAGAAAATGAATGTCCCAATAAAATACTGTGCATGAGTTGTAATCGAGTTTCAGTATAAATTACAATGTCATGGCTGTGCCTCTACAGATATTTTGCCCCTCGGCAGTTACGCCAGTCCTGTAGAGAAGCAGCCATCACAATGTCAATATACTTTCGCTGTTGTCTGCAAATTACTAGATGGCCTAATGCCACTGCAAGCTTTTGTACTATTATTTTTCTTTGTATTGATTAAATGTAAATGATTGAGGAAACTGAGAGAATTCCAAGGTAGTGGGGATGACAGTCTCTGTAACTAAACCTCTCTGTCACTGAACGTGATACTTCTGACCTGATAATTTGGTATAGTGCTTATAATCCAGGATACTCATCTAAGAGTCTATTATTTAGGATCTAGTTTGTTTAAATGCCCAGCTAGGAACATTAGAGAAGCGGTGGGAAAATCCATTTGCCAAAAGGAGAACAGATGAATCTTGAGGTGGCAGCAACCACAACAATATTTCTGTTCAGTTGTACCTGTGGAAGAAAAGAGAGGAGGGGAAATCACTGAAGTTGGAAATCAAAGGGCTTTACACCAGTCTAAGTTGATTTTTTTTTTTTTAATTTTTATTTTTACAGGGAAACCCTATGGGAAGTAACATTCCAATAGGATTCTATGGAAAAGTGATTCCTGTAGCAACTGTTCCAAAATAATATTGACTTTCTGATAAAGAATGGTGTTTTGCTTTACATTTTGAGTTGCGTATGTATGAGTCCTTCTAATCTCCACAATTCTGATTATAAAAGAAAGTGGACTTTTTACGGAATCCTTGAGGGGGCAAGGTGCCGCTTCTTGAGGAGCTTGGTCAGCAAAACTCTGGCCCCAACCCTGCAAACACGGGTCATGCCTGTCCTCCTGGGGCATAGGGTTTCTCCCTTCCACTTCTTTAACACTCCTACTGATTTTGATCAGGAGTAACAGGAGGCAGCTTTCAGATGCAAAAGTTCAAATGCAAAAAAAAAAAAAAGAGAATGTGGAGGATGTGCTTAAGTTTTATAACACAATAGCTGTAGGTTATTTAACCTATAACAAGAGTGCTTTTCCATTTCCTTGCTTTGGAGCCAGAACTTTGGTATATTGCTGTCTTCTCCTCAGTACTACACGCCAAGAAAGTAACTTTGCCTTCTCACTGTTCTTCTCAGGTATCTTCCCATCTGCACCTGTGTATCAAGCTCTCGGCTTTCCTGGACCATCTCTGTTTTGCATCTCCAAAGGTTTCCACTTGGTCCTCAGAGCGGAGCATTCAGGATAAGTCGAACAGAAAGCTGGTCTTGTTGCTCCCCAACCAAACCTTTTTAACAAAGCATAACACAGTAAACAGCGAGCACCTGTCATGGTCAGCTCCAAGACTAAAATACAGGCAGGCATGCACCATTTCAAACACTATGAAAGCAATCACATAGTAAAACAAGTGTATTACTACCAGCAAATCTGAAATGTTAAGCTACTCAAATACTGTTATAAGCAGACAATAGTATGTGAAGCAAACTCGCATGTAAATGTCACTTCTACAGCTGAAATGGTTTAAACCGATGTAGATAACACAAGAACAGTGCCAGAAAATGTTAAGGAGGCTGAATGAAAACGAAGCACGTTTCTCACCTCTTGGAAACTGTGGGAAAAACACATATTTAAACAGAATTCCTTGCAACTAGCAGCTCCAGGGCACAGTGGCTGTTCTTGTAGGACCTGATTTTTTTCTTCTAAGTGTTCCTCAAAGTGGTACTTTACACTTGCAGAACTACAGCTGTTCTCTGCCTTTGCCATCACCCCTTTCACAAGAGTCAACTCTTCAGCATTAACTAATATTCAGCAGAATTTGGACTTTTACAGTATTTGTAAGCATCCTTAGAACAAATGAACGAGATTATCCAATATAATTTACTTATACAGTGGCCCTTTTCCATTTCTAGTCAATCTCCCTTTCAGCCTACTTGGCAAGCAGTTTTTTCAATCATCAGAAGCTGATACTGGGCACCCAAAGTGCCTTTTATCTGCCAGGCAGTACAAAGAGACTGATCTAACCTTTGGTGCAAATTAAAGCAGCCTCAGGGCATGCAAATTTATGTTGCCAGGAAGGGTTCCCTGAGGACCTGCTGAAGATCCCCAGGTCCCCATTGTGCTCCAGCTCTGTATCTGATGAACGTCAAACTGCTCCTGTGACAATCTCTGCCAAAATTCTCTGAAGCGTCCTAGAAGGGATTATATGTACCTGTCACTCTACAGGCAACAGGAATATGCTGTAAAACATGTGACTTTGTCACTTGGGTTAGAAAATTAGTCATAAGTTGATTAATCTGAATTTCCTAAAGTGTTTTTTCCTGCCACCTTTTAAAATATGTCTAGCAATTATTAATATTCAGCACGGTAATAAAGACTTTGAAACTCATAGTAAGTTTTTGTCAGGACTGTTATCCTGAGAGCAAAGGTGAAAGCACTCTGCTCTGGGTTACTGCATATGCAGCACCAAGGCAAAGGTATTTAAAGTCCCTTTTCCAAAAGATTTATTTTTCTAACTGGATCTGTGAGAAAAGCTTCCCAGTTTGACAGCTAGATACAGGCAGTTTGTCAAACCTCTTTCGATTGGTATCAGAACCCAAATGGTGTATTTTGACAGGGGAGAAAGAAGAGGGCAGCATGGAAACTTTCCAAATTTTGGGAGAAGACTAAGGACAATTATGAAATTGGGTCATCCCTAGGAAGAATGAGTGACTGAAACACCATATATTAGACTGGGGAAGTGCAGGTGCCTGGTGTATGAAGCAGCCCTGTTCTCACATCTCTTCTGGCGCAGTGATTTGCTGCAAATTGACTTTCCTTATCACGTGAATCCCTGCAAGCTGCCTTTCTCACATTACCAGGTATCGTTTTCTTTCTGTCTTCCACGGAAATTTCTGCTTCTCATTCCCTTGTGCATAAAGTCAAACAGGAGCTTTGCTGTGCATATACCTCACTAATGAAAACTCCAGTGCTTCCGTGAAACATTGACACCACACACTACTCAGAGCAAGAAAAGAAAATTTTGCAAAGACGGGGACTCTGTGTTCAGAAGGGCAGTAGTGGAAAATAAGACTTCACCACAGAAAAGGATTAAGGGCAGTTGATTAATAATAACAACTTGTTAGGCAATAAAGTGATCAAAGGACCTAGTTAGCAACAGAAGTAATTGCTTTCTGTTTGTCTAAGCACAGGCTGTGGCTGCTGTGTCCTATAAAGAGTGATTGCAAATGGCATGATTTTAACCTCCAGTCTCCTGAGACATCATTGAAAGTAAGGTTGTGCAGTGCCTTACCCTTGACAAAAACACACGTTTTAAGCAGGAAGCTTTAGACTGCAACTGTGCCCCCTACGAAGGTCACCGAGAAGTGGAGTCAATTCATTCAGCAGGTTGGTTTGAGCTCTCAGGAAAGGAGGAGTGCAGCTCTCAGTTTTACTCCCCAGGGTTTACTCAATGCAGCTGATGCTGCGAGCACGCAACTACCAGCCCGCAGAAAGACTGCCACAGATGCTGTAGCTGAGAGTCGGGTATACAGAAGAGAGAAAAGACAAGAAGGTGCTTTCCTAGGCAAGTAGCTGAATTCTCTGTGTATCTTAATTATTTTAGGAGCATCAGTGACTTAATCAAGATGACCATGTAAAGTATTTCACCGTATTTATTAAATGGAGACACTAACATTTTTTCGTATTAAGTGCAGTGGCAAACAACGGAGGGAGGGAAACAACTAAGCCCTTTGCAACACCTCGTTCCCCAGTCTTTTGTCTTTGGCCCATAGAGTATGAGCTACTCTGTGCTGCGGCTGGTATCTGACAGTTGTGCAGTTAGCAGAGGCAGAATCCCTTTCTTCCTGTGCAGGGTTTCTCTCACTTCTAGAAAAAAAAAGTGCTACTTCATAGTGCATCCCTTAGTGCACGTATTAGGTCAAGCAAATCAAATTCTGATTTATTGGACTGCATGAAGTAGAGAAGGAAGAAGCGGGGAAGAGAACAGTGTGGGAAGAAGGAAGACACAGGAGAATTATTCCTTCATGAGATACTGGTCAGTGCTAATATATGCTACTAGGAAAGGAGGGGAGTTGATTGTGGTCTCAAGGCTAGGAAAGCCAAAATTATTGCCTGGGACAAGTTGGGGAAAGCTGGGTGTTTATCAGACTCTAGGATGATGTTAATAATCAAATATTTTCATGCAAGAAGATTACATCTTCCTTGTGCTCTCTAGATTTTAGTTCAGCATCCTTTTAACTAGCCTGTGCCCTGCTTCTATACCTCATGGCTCCTGCGAGGATAAGGCACCTTTCTTGTCCTCTGAGACGCGTTCAGGTACGGCTTTGATGAAAAGGTGCACATACGAATCCTTTGCTTGTTTCTGACTTACTTCCCTGCTTACTGATTTATGTATTCTCCAGTCCTTCAGCTGGGTCTTTCCAGTTTCTCAGACATAGAAGTTTCCATGGTAACCTCGTGAGTGAAGGTAAAACCGTGGTAGAAATCAGCATTAAGCCAAGCAGCCAGCGATGTGCAGAAAAACTGCTCAGGATCAGGTTACGAAACTTTCTGGCACGGTAAGCGTAGACCCTGTCTGAGGCATTTGTGGATTTCTGAGCTGTATTTGTGCCTTTTTTCCTTTTCCCTGTTGGCCTGGCTCCTCCTCTCTCTAGACCTATGTAGCAGCGTAACTACGTTGTTAGA
This sequence comes from Nyctibius grandis, assembly GCF_013368605.1. NCBI lineage: Eukaryota > Metazoa > Chordata > Aves > Nyctibiiformes > Nyctibiidae > Nyctibius > Nyctibius grandis. Next base: position 86,740,024 of record NC_090695.1, read on the forward strand.
ACATAACAGTAAAACTGAACGAAAGCTAACTGAAAAGCTCTGTGGCATAGTTTGGAGAACGGCAGCAGTGGAGATATAAAACCAGTTCTGCAGTTAAGCAGGATTATCAAAATCAGGGTGTCTACAACCACTCCTGCAGACAAGCCAGATTATGGGTTTAAGAAGTATGTAGCCCTGTGCCATAAACCCAGCTTTTGCCCCCAGACTTATTCTGGTAGCTCAGGCAAAGTCACCATGTTCAAAGATCACTCTGGTACTCTCCATCATCTCCAGTCACAGCTTGAGGATGGGTGTTTGTCCTCTTTCCAGAAAGTAGTGAAGTGGGAGTCAGCCTGTTCTCCCAGACAACTAGCAATAGGACAAGAGGACACAGCCTCAAGCTTTGCCAGGGGAGGTTCAGGTTGGACATCAGGAAGCATTTCTTCTCAGCAAGGGTCATTAGCCATTGGAAGGGGCTGCCCAGGGAGGTGGTGGAGCCACCATCTCTGGAGGTGTTTAAGAAAAGCCTGGACATGGCACTTAGTGCCCTGGTCTAGTTGCCATGGTGGTGTCAGGGCAATGGTTGGACTCGATGAACCCAGAGGGGTCTTCCAACCTGGTTGATTCTGGGATTCTGTGATTCTGTAAACTGTGCAGCCTGGTGCTGGTGCAGGAGTGCTTGTGAGTGAAGAGGGCAGGAGAGAAGGAAACAGCATCAGTCCAAGGCTAAGGATGACACTAAGAGCACATGGGGCTGGGAATGGAAGAGGCAAGCAATAGTGTTTATTCTTACAGGGGGACCAGCGGCAGTGCAGCAGCCTGGTGAGAGCCTCTGAAGCACTATCTGCAGGAGCTGGCCTCAGCCCGTACGCAGATGTTTTAGAGAACAATTGCATCATCAACAAGAATAAGGAGTTTGGCTGAAAATGTTATCGACTACGGTTGGACTCAATGATCTTAAATGTCTTTTCCAACCTAAATGATTCTATGATTATATGATTCTTGACTGGGCTGGGAGAATGCAGAAGACTCCGTACTGCTACTTACACAGACAGAAAAAAACAGATAGATAGACACATACATAAATACATATATCCACCTTGAAATAAAACAAAACCCCACCACATTTATATGCAGACCCCTGCAAGGAGGAGGTATTGCACAATGCGGAGGGCCCCAGAGCTGGCACCACCCCTGCTGAACTGCAGCTTGTCATTTTAGCCCAAGGTTGGACTCCTGCTTCACTTTGACGCTGATGTTGCAAAGCACAGGGTGTGATCCTCCTCTTGCCTTGCTGTAGGTGGAAGGACTGTCACCTTATGGCAGTGTGCAATGAGACCCTGAGCCAGAGAGGAGCCAGTGGCTGGCGGTCGTGTTTCCCAGGTCTATGTACTCCTGCTAATAGACTCAGCTCATCATCCACTCTTGGCAGATAGGCATTAACTTTGAAAATCTTCTTTCCACAGCTCTGTCAGAACTCAAGGGGAGCAAGCGTGTGGATTTGAAGCTGCATCTCCTTGTGCTTCTGCTCCAAAGGATTGCTGTGGGCTGAGCACGCATCCTGCCCAGCATGGTAGGACTTTCCTGGCTGAGCTTTCTGTTACTGAATGAAATTTTTTGACAAATGCTCTGGGCATCCCAAAGGAATGGTAGAATTTATTAAAACAAGAAAACAGCCCAGACTGTCCAAGTGAAACATACTAGTAGCTCTCCCCCAGCAAAACCTGACACAGCAACACCATCAATAGCAGAGTGACCAGAAAGCAATAATTATTGGCCTGAGTGACGGTGCCAAGCAGACCTACTTGTTCAACCACTAACAGGAAGGCTGAGTTGTGAAGGGAGCTGCTGCCTCTTTCCAAATACACTTTTTCACACTTTAGATACAAGGTGGTTTCCTCAAAGCACAGTGGATCGTGATGGAAGTGGTTGCAGTTTCACAGGGACTACAGAGTTGTTCCCAACTCTGGCTTCCTACTGCTTGTCTGTGACTAGTGAGAACATGTGCAATCAGTGGAAGAGGAACCATATCTATTCTGGTATTTATTCTTTCATAAAACTCTATTTTATTTTCTAGTAACAATGCAAAGACTTTTATGATCCTTCTGATTTTATGAGGTCAATCAGCAGCAGTGTTCTCAGGGTTTCTTTTTAAAGCTTTTTATCTGCAGGTTTACTAATTTTGCATGATCTGCTTAAACTCATAAATCTGGAGTAATTTCAAGAAAAACATCAGTTAAAGGTGAATTTGTGGAACTCTGGGGGACAAATGGAGGCATGTAACTCAGATTTATTTTATCTCTTAATTCTTAGTGCTTTGTCTGTATGCTATGCCACAGGCAAGAGCACACCTAGTTGTGGAGCAGTCCTGGAATATCCCCTTCCCTACCCCTGCAGGTCTGGGTGCCAGTTACCAGCAGACATCACCGACAGTCACACTTGGTTTTCAAAGATCCCCTTTGTTATGGGAGCAAGTTATGAAGCCGAAGACCAGTTTTCCTGGTCTGGAACATACTGGTAGGAAAAAAGCCCTCACCAAACCATGAAAGAAGTACTTTGTCCTGATTTCTTCAGGTGCATAAACTGGCTAATCAGCTCTGAAGAGGGATGGAGTGTTAACAGCTTTTAAACTTACTCATCACTGGACCTGCTTCTTCCAGAAAGGGAAAGGTCTGACAGCTATCATGGTCTGCAATATTTGGGAAAATATCTGACCGCATGAGAGGCAGGCAGTGAGAAAGACTTGCTGTGGTCAGTGGGGAAAGCCTGGAGCAGAAGACCTGACAAGAACATGTCTATATAGTGAAAGAAAAGAGTGTCTGTGAGGCATTATCTGACTGCTTTGTTACTCATTGGTTCTGTGCTCCTGATGTGTAACGCATTTGCTCTGCATTTGGTACTACCACACAACCAACACAATAAAGAATTACTAAGGCACTAAGCTGCAAACTTGTGTCTCCATCTGCCAGGGATTAACCGCCAGAAAAGACAACTGTTTTTGCATTAAAGGCTAGAACAGTAATTACTTCTTACAATAAAGGCTGGAAAAATCAGACTGCATTTTGCTCCTCTCATGAGTGACAAGTTTCTTGCTAGCATTGCCCTGATTACTCAGCCACAAGCTGCATTTTTATGGCTCTCTTGGTCTGTGCCCTTGAACAGTCTGGATGAATACGTGCAAAACGTTGTGTGATGCAACCTGGAGACTGCAAAGCAAGGATCTGATTTTGTTTATTGTGAGAACAGATTTATGCAACTGACAGGATGACAGAGACAGAAATACACCAAGTGATCTGACAGAGAAACATCCTATTGGTGTAGGCGTACATCAGTGGACTCCTTTGTTTCTGTCGACATCGGTACACTTTGTGTTGCACTGGGAATAGGTGTGTAACACACTTCAAAGAGCAGGCCTAAATGATCACTGCCTTTTCAGTTTGGTCCTAATTTATATTTCTAAAAGGTAGATGAAAGAGAGAGTCATTCTGGCTGCATCACGTGTAGCAGCACTGGTACGAAGTCACAAGTGCAAAGCAAGGGAATTCTGCCTACAGACCTGAATTATTCTCCCTGGATACAGTCACTGGAGGTTTCTCTTTCCAGAGTCAGTGTCTCACGGCTACCCAGTCATCTGAAGTAGCGTTTTGTCCTCTGATACTCTCTGTCTGGTTCCTAAAATTAGAAAAAATAAAAGCAGCCTGATGAAGTTCTGCCTCCTCAGAATGTTTCTTGGTCTACTCTGACACGCCCAGCACTTAACCTCAGCAGTGGGAAATGCTAAGCAGTTTGTCAGTGTTGGCGCAAAAGCTGTTTTACAGGATGGTTTGAGTTTTTTTTCTTTCTGGCCCCTTCTTGTGGAAGTTTTGCTGTAACAGACCATAAATAAATGTAGAGGTAGAGTCTACACCGAAGCTGCCTGAAGCTCAAAGCTGCTCGTGGTAGTAACAAATCGTTTTCCTGCTTCTTAATCAGTATTCTTCTAACCTTAACAGCCAATTAAGAGACCACACAGTGTACATGCATCAATTTGCAGGATGCTTTTTCGGTGCTTGACTTAGCAGGGCACACAGGAAGTGGCTGATGAACGAGTTAATCTGTTGCCCAGGCGTTACGTTTACATCCATTTCTGGAGCTTTTTGTGGTTACCTTTCTGCCTGGAAGGATACACAGGCCTGAAAGGAAAACGTCCTTCTGAACCACAGCTCTGACTTCTGTAGTTACTCCGTGCTTTAGCAGTTGCAGGAGGAGGTTCTATTCTGTGCCACTGCTACTTTGTTTGGAGCCTGCCTAAATTTGCCTGACAACTGAGGTGAGGAGCTTGATTTTGCCGTATCAGAACAAACAGGGGTGGTTTGGGTTGCGTGCCAGATCTCCCAGATAGAGAATGTCAGCCAGAGGTTTTGTACGGTGCTTATTGCTGTGCAAGCAAAGCAAAGTGGGGACTTGTCCCCAGGCGATTGCAGTCTCAGACGGGTACAGGCAGCGCGCTACGAACAAGTGATAGTTCAATAAACAGCGGAATTGACAGCGCTTGGCTTCCTGAGGATTTCTCCACAAGCTGATGGATGTAGACAGATATGGAGGATGAAGTAGGTATTGGCAAAATCTTTGTTTGCAGTTAAGAGTGTTTATAAAGTCTTTTCACCACCTGGATCTTGCTCCAGCGTGTTCTTCCTGCGGTCAGCATCCTTTTAGCAGGGGCTGTGTGTTTTTGTACTCCTGCACAGCTGCCTGCTTTCCTGTAGCGACTAATCACCTTTTTGGCTCTCCTGTCAAAGCAAAAATGACAACAGATGCAGAGGAAGTCAGGGATTTATCTACAGTCCTTAGTTCTCTAGGAAATCTGGCTAGGGCAGGTAGAGTGGAAGCACAGAAGGTTAATAGGTATGTTTGAACTGGGAGTTATAATTGTGTTTTGAATTTTTGTTGCTCTCAGCTGCTTCTTTCTGGTCTCCAGGGGTCTTCCATGTTTTCATCAGGCAGAGGCAATTGAAGGAAGCAAAATAAATTAGTCTGTGTTGAACTCTTTGCTACTCTTGCATAGAGGAGAGTGAGGAATCACAAACAATTCTTTTGATCTTGATGGGAATTTTCCTGGAAATAAAACATTGGTTTAGTGTTGTTCAAATCGAGGATGTTAAAGCGAGCGGTTGCATGGGATTACTTAGAGGAGTTAGGGTGAAAGGAGGGTGTCCTTAACTAGTAAGAACCATCATGTGAGATCTTGACTTGTGTTATTGCAAGGAATGGCACAGACCTGTGCATGAAGTCACGGACTCGTCAGCCAGAGCTGGGACATCAGAATCTGAGTATAAATCATGTCAGATAGAAAAGTCAAAATCAAAACAAACAAAAAAATGACTGCAAAGCAGGTGGGATTAAGCTGGAAATGACACTGATGGACTTGTTGAATGTAGCTTTACGGAGACGTATTCTCTACACATAAAATTCGCTGCAGTATTGGATGATACCTGGAAACTTCCCCACCTTCCGGGGTAAGGAGCAAATGCAGTTTGCACTGACAGCCAGCTGCACAACAATCAGTTTTCACCGTGAAGGTTAAAATTGGGAAAGCTTTTACAAAGCCAGAGGAGCCCATTCGCACCCAGACACGTGAGCAGTATGGCTGGGGAGGAAGCCAGCTGTCCTTGCCATCCCAAAAGATTAGCCTGGGGAAACAACAGAGAGGCTACAAATGAGCAACCTTCAGTAAAAAACGCTGGTAAACAAAATGCCACATTCTTTGACAATGTAGTCTGATACTTACCAGGCTGGTGTAAGAGCAAAGCCCATCTCTAAAACCTCCTTGTTTTGCCCCTGGTTAAAGCTATCTCTGCTACCGACATATAGAGCAGTGTCATGCAGAGCATTCCGGGCTCCTGATGTTAAATGCTGACAAATCTGAAACATATTCAGGATTTTCATTGGAAAAGGGGATGAAAAACAAGCTTTTTATAGGTTTTAGTTTGTGCATGCCAGTTGGGCGTGTACTATATAAAGCTAGCTTAAAAAAGACCTAAACAAATATTAGTTCCAACCTCCCCTCTTGCTACTTGCAGAGGAAAATATGGCACAGATGCTGCCAGCCTGCAAGTGTCAAGGCAAAAAATGTGTCTACACACTACTAAGACAAAGCTGTGAGAAATGTGCTGTTTACTTGTCCATTTTATTTTTAAATTCATATTCTAAACCATTTTAACATTTTTTACCCATCTTTATTGACCTTGAAGATCTTTTAGCATAAAACCCAATTACTGCAGAGCAAAAATCAGCTCTTGAACAGAACACAACCTGCTACGTTGCAAAATAAATTACTAGGTAATTAAAAGCAGACTCTAACCAGATTGTTTGGAGCACATTCTTCACACAGGTAGTAGTGGCTGGCATATGAATGAGGGGTGAGGTGCTCCATACTGCCTTGTTAGTATAATCATGTTAGAATGAGTGGGTTTTTTCTTCTTTTGTGGTGGACCTAGGTGGCAGCAGGAGGAAACATTTAAATGCACAGGCAAGGCTTAGGGATCTGCATCACTGTAGGAGTAAGTTTCTTCTTCATCATGATTTCCCTACAGTGTTTTCACTTCATCTGTCTTTCCAAAATATCCCACACTATTATGCAGGACCTGGCTCCTGTAATCTGTCTAATCCACTGAAAGGTGAAAGTATCTATCAGGAAGACAACCCACGTTCATTCCTGTGGGTCAGCAGTAGCTGGAGAAGGACTAATAATGCTCAGCCTGGGAACAGTCCATCAGGCTGTTATTACAGAGACATCTTGCATTTTATGCCCACATCTTCCAGCAAGTGCTGGTGAGATGTTAACACCTCATGAACTCACACCATCAGAGTTTCAGGTGTAAAGTTGTGAAAGACCTATACCATCCTGTGTTGAATGGGCAGTTGCTGCCAATTTTGCTGCTAATGTGGCATCTCGGTGCTCTCAAGTTCCAAAGCTGGAGGACTGGAGGAGCTGATTGCCCTAAACATGATGTCTTGAAGACTTCAGAGCTATGACCTTCTCACATGTACTGCACCAAATGCATTCTGAAGCCTCTGTTCATTTTAAATTTCATTGTTGCACTGCAGCTTTCCATAAACTGAAACTGTCCTTTAGAGTTCTGTCACCCTCTGTGCTTTATTCATGGCTCACGAAGTGTTGCCCTGGGTCTGGAGTTTATCTTCTAGCTGGATAAAATTGAGGAGAAAACAGACGGTCCTGGTTTTGTGGGGATAAAATTTATGGAATAACTTTTCTGCTCCATTGTGTTTCAGCTGTGGGTTGGTGATCAAGGCCATTAGCAGTTAAATCCAGGACAGCTGCCCCAGGCTGGCCCACAGGTGTGTTCTGTAACATTAACCTCAGGTTCACTATAAATGGGAAAGCTGCGGGGAGGGCTGGGCCTCTTTTTGCTCTGTTCTTTCCTCTCTTCCATCTTTCTCCTTCTTCTCAACAATTGCTATCCCTGGAGTGACTTGCCACCATTCTGTGGGCTGAATATTACTTTGTGTCTTTTGTATTAGCATTGATATTGGTTTTCTTATTTTATTAAATCTGTTTAAATTTCAACCCACGAGTCTCCCTCCTTTTCCCAGTTCCCTTTCTCACTTGGGGAAGGGACATTGGGAGATAGAACAACTGCTTACTGTTTACCCCTGGGTGTGGGCTAAACGAAGGCACAGACTTAACAGCTCTCCATTTTTTTTAGCAAATGCAGAAGTAGTATTTTTGCATGGAGAATGTGATACACAGCCACTCCACCACACATGGTCATCTGGTGTACAGTACAGCTCCAGCCAGTGGAGACTGAGGAATCTTAACAGGGGTGACCAGAAATGCTGTATCTGAATGTGTGCATGAGAGCCCTTGTCCCTGCACTCAGATCTGCACGTGCCTGCAGATATTTGTACAGAACAATGTCTGGGAAACAGGCTTGAGGAATATGTGCTTTCATCAACCAAACCCTGAGGAAACATACTTCTCTGGTAGCTTCTTCAAAAGCACCTTTAATGGTGTTTCACTAACCAGTATCACTGTTTGAGAAACTTTGAGAGAAGCCAGTGTAAAAATCCTGTGAATATTTGATAGAAAAAGGGTATGTGATGGCAAGGTAAATGTTAGATGAAGGGAATGTAAGTGGTGCAAAGAAATTTGACATCTTTTAAAGATACACAACGTCTCTCAGCACTGAATACTGCATTCCACCACTTCAAACATAAGACTAAAAAGTAACAGTGTATTTGGTCTATGGCCCAGGTCCTTCTTTTACTTAATAAGTTGGCTTAGTTCCAAGGGTTTCAGCAGAGTTATATCGATTTCTGTTTCTTGAGAATCTAGGCTACCACATTTGATCACATTGCTCTGGTTTTGTGATTTATTTAGTATTTCATGTCTGAGGTTTCTCAGTCTTCTGAGAAAGAGCAAGAGTACAAAGTGCCTTAAGGAGTATCTCAAATTGTGCCGGGTGTTATTTTTAGGAGGAAGGAAAGCCTTCGGGAAGCCTGAGAGAAAAGGAAAATTCTTGTTTTTCAAGAGAAGCCGCTGTTTTAATGCACTCTGGCCAGTGGCAGAGGCCAGAGTCTCCTGAGCAGAGAAAGGAAGGAGACAGTCCTTCCAGGCTGAAGGGGGACAGTGCTCCTTCCCAGTCCGTTTTAGAAAACAGCATATCTCTAAAGGCGAGAAATTGGACAGCATTGCATGTTAGCTGAGTTCACAGGCCTGGGAAGGCATCCAAAGCGTCTCTTCATTTTTCCATCCTTCTCATTACCTTTGCATTCTGAGACAGAAAAGATGCCACTTTTGCAGGTGGCAGAAGAGCCTGCTCTTCCCCTTGTCTGTGATTGTAGCACTTTATAGACTATAAAAATCTATTTGCGTGGCCTCAGTGCTTTTTAGGTGTCAGCTCCTACAATGCAGGTCTTTCCCAGGCAGATTGTTTTTCTGTTATTCAACACCAAAACAAAGATACTCTGCATCACCTCAGGCTGGAGGCCTGATCACCAAGGAGAACGTGGAAAAGTGTGGCTCGTTCTGTATCCCAGAAGGGGAAGGAGAGCTGGGAGGAGCAGGGACCTATATGGCTTTCAAATAGCTAGTATTATTCTACAGAGTTCCATCACAACAAATTTCAAGTGTTTTACAGGTTTATTGAGCCTGGCAAAGGCAGCGCCTGAGGGTGGTGCGGAAACACCAGGCCGCGCGGCCTGCCAACCCCTTCCCACACAGGCCGGCCTCGATGGCGGGGCAGCGCCGTCACCGTCCCTGTCCGCTGTTTCGCAGCTGCGGTGTCTTTGTAGGCACTCGCTTGTCCTCCTTCCACGGGTGACACCAGAGGGACACCTGTCCCCGCGCAGGTGCCACTGCGGGCCCCGCGCCTCGCCCCACGGGCCCCATCTTGTGGGCAGGCGGCCATCGGCGTGGGCGAGCTGGTCGCGTGCCCCCTTCTCCTCCAGAGGGGTCCCGGGGGCTGCGGGGGTTTTGTGGGTGCACCGTGAGCTCGGGCCGTGGTGGAGGAGTCGGCACCCCGCTCTGCAGAGGGCCTGGGTAACACGCAGCAGTGCCGAGGATGACTGAGGGACCCGCCTGTCCCCACAGCGCAGGGTGGCGGTGGTTCGTCTGCTTTCCAACGGTGCACGGCCTCGAGGGGCAACGAATCCTCGTCCAGGGCCCACCACGTCCCAGCGTCTTGACGCAGCGACTGCAAGACTGACTGCAAGACTGGCACACGTTGGGGGTAGAGGCCTCCTTGCTGTAAGCCGTGCGTGGCTGGCCGTCGGTGGCTGTCAGGAAGCCTGTTCTTCATCGCAGTGTGTCCTTCAGCGAGAGGCCTGGGTGAAGGCAATGTCCGATGCTACTTAATAGACAAGCTGAAGCATGAGCACCCACAGTGTGTCACGACAAGAAGAAATGCAGCCGTGGTTCTGGTCAAGAGCGTAGTGACGCAGTGGTGCCTTTGAAATCCTCTACATCTGCACTGATGTGAGTTTCATGTGTGTTTTTTTTTAAAAAAACAACTAATTTAATCTCTTGTTTCTCTTTAAATATGGACTGAACATCTCCGTACTGCATGGGTGTTAATGAGGTACAGCTTGGTACACTTGTAAAGCAGATGTGGAAAATGTCTGCAGGCATGGGAGTGAAAGAGATGACACTTAGGGGACGGAAGTCTGTGGGACTCAGTTTGCTGCTCCTGCTGCTGATGGGGAGGTGAACGCAGGGGAGAGCTGTAGGATGGGGCACCTTCTCACGCCAGCGCTTTGTGCATGCTCTGAACGTTTCTCAGGAGCAACATGACGGCTGGGTTTCATAGAATCACAGAATGGCTTGGGTTGGAAGGCACCTTAAAGATCATCTAGTTCCAACCCCCCTGCCATGGGCAGGGACACCTTCCACTAGACCAGGTTGCTCCCAGCCCCATCCAACCTGGCTAGCACAGGCAGAGCAAGCAGTAGGATTGTGGCCTCCTGGGGGTAGTGGTACCATTTCAGAGCAACAACCTGAGGAGGCTTCTGGCAAAGTCCCCGTTCTCTATTGACCAAAAGCATTGCTCAGCCTGGCGAGATTTCTTCCCTCTTTCTTTTTCCTTACCCCTCTCCCCCGAATCAGATGATTAAGTGATTTAGACTGATCTAATAGCAATGACCATTAGCAAGAGTCAGAAAGGGAATTGCTAAGCAAAACAAACAAATTTTCAGCAGCAGTTCATTTTTAATATACTCTGCAGCACGTTTAATAATGTAATTCTCCAGTGCATCTGAATCTTTAAATATACCTGTGAAGGGGAAAAGTCACTAGCTCATGCAAAATTGCTCTGAAGTATATCATTAATTTTGATACACTGAAAATTCAGCAGGCCTACACTGAGTTATAATGTTGGGCTTTTTATAGGTAATTTAGTGCAAATGAGAAACTTTTTCCTGCACGCAGATTTTTATCTAAGGTGGTGGGTCTTGGTTTAGTCAATGCAAACTTCTTGTCATTTGGAGCATATACCCATTTCTGACGTTATCTCCAGAATAGCAAAAGATTTTATTAACATTGTGTGAGGTCCCAGGAGAAGCCTAAACACTGAAAAAAATACAGATTTTTAAAATAAATTCCTAATTTCCTTGTCTGTGAGTAAAATGCAAGTTTCCAGGACCTGGGCAGATGGCTTTTATATTTTCAGAACCTATCAGGTTTTTGTTTGGAAAGTGAAGAGTTTGGAATTTTTCTTGACCTTTCATATTTGTCTCTGTTCCATTCTTCACGCTTGTGAGGCACCCCTGATATTATGTGGAAATACTAATTTCTGTTTCAGAAGCTGCTTTGTGCCCTCCACACAGTATTGAACTGTGTCCAGTCAAAGATCCGCTGTGTGTGAGACTTGACAGTAAGCATTTGTCCTCTGAGTAACTTAGGCAGCTGCGAGGGTTTTTAGTTGGTGCTCTTTGCAATCAGCTGTATGAGTATCAGTACACCAAAATACAGAAAATACATGGATACAGCACAGGATTATGTTACAGTCAGGATATGGGTGTAGCTCATGCAAGCATGGCCAGAACAGTTTGAAGACAGCTAAGCCATCTTCTTGTAACAGCATAACTGTAAAATATCAAATCCAGGTAAGCAGCTTGGTTTGTACCCTGCTGCTGCCTTCCTGTTGCATCTGTGTTTCCGTGGGTATCTGGATTAGCAAATTTTGAGGTAGCTCAGGCGTATCTTGCAGACAACATGCTCTGTCTTCATCAGAACCTTGCAGAAGCACAGCTGAGGAGTTTCCAGGCTGTGGTATATGTGGCACCATTGCTATGGGGACTGTTGGCAGCCAGCCCGATGCAGAGCCCAGCTGCAGGAGATGCCTCACCTTCCCTCATTTCTTGGCAGACTGACTGAATCTTGTGTTTAATGGTATTGGCATGCCCAGCCCTCTCTTCTGACTGTGTGACCTTTGAACACTTACAATCCAGTGGTACAGTTTATCACATTTTATCTCAGGCCACCACCTCCCAGGGCTTTGGAGAGAGCAGTCTGTGGTGGGACAGCACCACAACAAGGAAGCAGTGGCAACGTCTCTCTCCTGTCCTGGGAACACTGTGGCTGAGACTAACAGGATCAATTCAAGCGTTTCTTCCAAAGGTGTTTTCTCTGTTGAATAAGGCATGTGCTGAGCACTTGCTCTGCCTGCCCCAGCCATTTCTCTCCCTCTCCTTGCTCTGGAGGGAGGGTGAGGTGAACCAGCCCCCTGCCCTGTGCTGCGTTTCCATCCCTATGAAGCCCATGGTATTTCTGTCAAATCTGGGAGGACTCGGTCACTCCCATCTGGTCAGAGCTGAGATCACATTGTAAGAACTAAGAACTTACCAAAACCAAACAATGTTAGGTGAGGGCTAAAAGCTGGTGCTAAGGAACCGAGTTCACAGTTTGCCATTGCTCTCTGCTTTTGTGGTATTTGTACCACTGCAGATGAGGCAGGAGAGCTTCACGCTGCTTGTTCTGAGGTGAGTGTGAGGCAGGGGCAGTGTAGCTCTCCATTCACAAAGCCCAGCTTCGTTGCAAAGAGGAGTACTAAAGAAAAGTGGGCTGATTAATTAGACTCTTTCAGTGTGGACTAGGAAAAGTGGGAGTATATTTTAATGTCAAAGAAGAACGAAATGTTTCCATCTGAAATTGCTGTCTACAGAGAAAGAGTGAAGATTAGGGCACTAAGTGAATCAAGAGCAGTAGCAATGTCACGGTGCAGTGAAATGCGGCAGTACCTCGTTACTGGGCAATAATGTTTCTGTTAATGTCAGCAGCATAGAACATTAGTAAGAATGAAAAAAATTATTAATACAAAACAACTTTTCTTCCAAGGCAATGTACCTGATCTCCAGTGCAAGACAATCTACTGGAAGATAATAGTTAGAAGCTGTGTCCTATAGGCAGACCAAAAAGGGGCTGTGAGCCATGATGGAGGGAGAATTGCCTTTCCATCTGGAGTTATTAATTGAAGGAACTCTTTTGAGGCAAAGAGATTTTAAGCAAATATACAGTAAGGCACCTAGAAGTAATAGTAGATTTCCTTTTTTTTTTTTCCTTCTCAGACAATATGTTTCTGGTGGAGCCTGCAGAAATTATTACCATTGGTGAAATTAATACAGCTGCTGCACTCATGTGTGTATCTATATAAGGCTTCTTTCACATGAAATAGGTGTTTTTCTCTAAAATTCTGGGCTTTAAGGCATGACCACTGTACTCCCATCTGGGAAGCATAAGAGAAAACTTTTCCTTGAAATCCCTTTGCTGATCTCAGCAAAATGCCAAGCCCCTGCTAATGGTGGAAATGAAGCAGTAAACCAGGCTCACCAGTCAGATGTGCTTGTGGATCTGACAGGCCCTGAACACCTCACTCCTCTTCAGACCTGTTGTGGACCGATGAAGAAGCCATAAGAAAACCAAGAAGAGGTATCTGTTTCCTGCCCTGCCTCCTGAGGAAATTATCTGCATGTCTCTCTGAGTCTTTCCTCATTTACAGAAAGGGAATTGAATTCCTTCCATCCCAAAGCTCTTTTCATCAGCACAGGAGTGTGCTAGGTGAAACACAATACATCCAGGGACTGCCCAAGGCCATTTTCCTCAGGATGTCAGCAAGGACTGAATCAGAGTCTGACGATTTGAAACTCTGGCACTGAGCAAAAGTTTGGAGCCCGTAGGATCTTACACTGTCATCTAAAAAGTTGCTGTGTCTGCAACGGATCCCGATGCTGTATGGTAACCTTGCTGTCCATAGGAAATGTTCCTAAATAGCTACTAAATGCCATTTTCTCCACCCAGAAGCTTGTGGAAACATTAATGGTTGGTTTGCAGCAACCGAAAAAAAGTAATTCTGTCAAAGGATGTGAGTGTTCTTGATTTTTAATTGCAATTCTAAAGCAATTACAGTGTCATTACAAACCATGTTTGACAGCCTCTTTTCCTTCATGGGCTGCCTTTCTCATTTTCAACAGGAAAGGAGGCAGTACGTGGAGGAAAGTTCTGCAGCTCCTCTCCTGGTGTTTTGTTTGGCTGTCTGTTTCATGCTGTCAGGACAACTTGGAGAACTTAACTAATACTGCAGCATCTGTCAGTATCGACAGAGAGCCTGAGACTTGTCTAGAACCAGGAGCAATCTCACTTTATTCAGTGACTTTTGATTTGTATGCCAGTGGTATTTTCTGCATACGTGTTGCTTCATTCTTCAAAACGTCAACAGCAAATGAAGTATTTGACTGCAAAACTCTCAAATGATCTTGAAAACCATTAGCAAAAGGCAGACAGGCTGAGAAAAGTTGTGGATTGATTAATTTTTCCAAAGAGGGCCTTGACTTTCATTTGTGAAGTACTAATTTATAGTGAAGCCTGACTTCCTTTTCCTCAGGTGCTGTTAACTGCATAGGGAAGGGTTCGCATTACTTTTGTCAACGGCTATTAATGAGTCAAAGGAGACAAAAAGAATCCAAGTCAAGACTGGAAGCAGACAGGTTCCTTTGGGAGGCCATACCAGAGGAGTGGAATGCCTATGTCATGCCAAAACCACTCCCAAAACACACCCCTAAACCACCCAGATTGCATCCTGCAGGATAAAATAGACTGTGTTTACAGAAGACCTCCAAAGCTGATGAACAGAGGTGGGTTAATGGTTACTAGCAGCCTGCACGAAAATTGTCAGGTCAGTGAATGTGTCTCTCAGTCTTGGGAGAGTGAGGATGGAGACAGCAATGGAAGCAAACTCTTCCTCGGGGTCACACAGCAAATGGGTGGCAGGGCTGTGACCTGAAGGCTAGGCTATGGGAGCAGCACACTTCTGAGAACGGAGAGTTGGTGTAGAAGTGCCATCAAAGACTTTGTGTACAGCAAATTCTGGTGATTCGGGTTTTATACTGGTTCTAGCTGTCGGTCCAAGAATGTTCTCGTGAAAGATACATAGCAGCTGTTTTTTAGGACAAATGGATGTCTTGACCTACTTTGGACTGTTTTGGAGAGTCAGAATACCATGACAGGAGATTATGTATTCTCAATAATCGAGCACACAGTTTTGTCTCTTGTTGTGTAGTCCTAGCATTTTATTCACAGCAACGTGTGCTTGGTGGTACTAACGTCACAGTCCAGGAAAAGAAAGGTATTAATGATTTTAGTGGCATATGTAAAACTGAGTAGCCCAAAGCTCCTGTTGTTTGCACAAGAATAAGCAGGGAGTTTGGTTTTGGCTTACTCAGGTGAAAGAACAGTGTTGTTCACGTGGGAGAATGCAGGTGGTAGAATAGTTCAGCAGCACTAAATTATTCAGCAATGTTGATTCTGTTCTAGCACTTGTTAGCTCAAGGTGTTTGGAAAAATTACCATTCCCTCACAAAATCTGCCAGCATAGCATTTATCTGAGCAGAGATCTTTGAAAAGATCGTTGTTATTTCATAGACCCATTGAGGGTGGTTCCTGGTGGACTGATTCTTTCCATGTTACAAGACAGCAGGGGAGGAGGAAAAGACCCTTCCTACAGGAGGTATTTCTATCTTTTTTTGAAGGATCCTGAGGTTTCACTGAATGTAGCTAAGTCAAAATTCCTCTGCTTAAAGCTGAATGTTATTATAAAAAAGCTATGATAGAATTATACTCAATTGCAACTTGATGGACACATGAATTAATTAACTGTAAGGGGCAGAACTGATGGAGCAACTCAGGTTGGAGAGGACCTCTGGAGGTCTCTGGTCTAATCTCCCTCTCAGAGCTGGGCCTTCTGATTCAGGTTGCTCGGGTCCTTGGGCAGCTGAGTTCAAATATATGTGAGGCTGAAAACTCAACAGATTCTCTGGGCCCCTGTTCTGGTGTTTGACCACCTTTGTGGTGACCAGAGATCTCCTTTTCTCCAGCTGGGACAAGTCTCAGTCTGCCTTCTCCATACCTCCCCTGGACGTAGTTGGGGAAAGTTCAAAGTCACATGAATGACTATCCCAATTAATAGCTCTTCTGCGTGTTTGTTTCATCTAGGTTTGCACTGAATACCTTTGCTTCACTGACTGTAGGTTTGTATCTGCTCATGTCTAAAGGGGAAAAAATAACAATTTTCTGAGAATTTCGTCTAAAGATTCTGATCTTGTGAAACCAAAGGTAAAATATTCAAAGTCTTAATCTTCAGGTGCATTTTTCTTTCCTACATTCTGCCAAATTCTGTTAGCTAAAGCATGGCCACAATGTCACCCTATGTGTGAGAAAAGACGGTGGAGTAACCTTTGCCAGGTGCTGTGTAGGACACTGTGGTGGGTTGGCCCTGGCTGAACACCAGGTGCCCACTGAAGCCGCTCTGTCACTCCCCTCCTCAACTGGACAGGGGAGAGAAAATATGATGAAAGGCTTGTGGGTTGAGATGAGGACAGGGAGAGATCATTCACTAATTACTGTCACGGGCAAAACAGACTTGACTTGGGAAAATTAGTTTATTACCAATCAAATCAGAATAGGATAATGAGAAATAAACCTTTCCCCTACTCTCCCTTCTTCCTAGGTTTAACTTCACTCCCTGTTTCTCTGCTTCCTCTCCACCAGTGGTGCAGGGGGATGGGGAATGGGGTTGTTGTGAGTTCATCACACATTGTCGCTGCTGCTCCTTCCTCCTCAGGGGGAGGACTCCTCACACCCTTCCCCTGCTCCACCGTGGGGTCCCTCCCATGGGAAACAGTCCTCCATGAACTGCTCCAGCGTGGGTCCCTTCCACAGGGTGCAGTCCTTCAGGAACAGGCTGCTCCAGCGTGGGTCCCCCACGGGGTCACATGTCCTGCCAGTAAACCTGCTCCTGTATGGGCTCCTCTTCATGGGCCCACAGGTCCTGCCAGGAGCCTGCTCCAGCACGGGCTTCCCATGGGGTCACAGCCTCCTTTGGGTATCCACCTGCTCCAGTGTGGGGACCTCCACGGGCTGCAGGTGGATATCTGCTCCACCGTGGACCTCCATGGGCTGCAGCGGCACAGCCTGCCCCACCGTGGTCTTCACCAGGGGCTGCAGGGGAATCTCTGCTCCGGCGCCTGGAGCACCTCCTCCTCCTCCTTCTTCCCTGACCTTGGTGTCTGTGGAGTTGTTCCTCTCACATATTCCTACTCCTCTCTCCAGCTGCAGGCTGTTGCACAGGGTTTTTTTCCCCCTTCTTAAATATATTATCACAGAGGCTCTACCACCGTCCCTGATGGGCTCAGACTTGGCCAGCAACAGGTCCATATTTGAGCTGGCTGGCATTGGCTCTGTTGGACATGCTGGAAGCTTCTAGCATCTTCTCACAGAAGCCACCCCTGTAGCCCCACCGCTAGCAAAACCTTGTACAGCTTGGAGAAAAAATGGGGTATCAACTATCTGGGGAAAAAAGGAGCACTTAATGGGTTAGGTGAGAGAGGGGCTATGAGCAATCTCTCATTTCAGTTAAAAAATGTTTATAATCCTGGTTTACTCACTGAAGATACCGTAGTGTTACCAGCAACTCGTTGGTGTCATTCATCACAACTGATAACTGAACTACTTTAAAATTTGAGAGACTGTTCGTCTCAGCTGTGACACAGAGCGGCCTGTGGTTTTCTCTGCAGCAAGGAGCTGCTGCATGGACAAGGGAGAACCGTTGAAACTGCTTCTCTTCAGTTTCCACTGGCAAACAGGGATGTCTTTTTAAAGAATAATGTAAAAAGTTATTGCTAAAATAGCTGGGGAAGACAACATTGCTGTTCATGATTTTGCTGCCTGTGTGTGCATTGCAAGCTGTCATCTCCACAACATCATCACTAGTGGTCACATTAGGATGGATACAGAATCACAGAATCACAAAATCAATCAGGTTGGAAGAGACCTCTGGGATCATCGAGTCCAACCATTGCAAATTGATGATCCAACTGGATCATCAACCAGTCCAACCAGATACGGCACTGGTTAGTGGGAAGCTGTTTGGTCTTTATGCTTCTAGCAGCACTCCTAAAAAGAGATGTAAATTTAGTTCTTCCATTAGCTTTGTCTTGGTCGTGTAGCTTCATCACCTTAAACTGAATCATGTTTGAGCCAGAAAGAAATGGGCTCCTTGCCTTCAAAGGCGTGGCTGGTTGCTGGATCTCCACAAGGTCCTTGGAATGGCTCATGCCATGGGGCTCTTAGACTAAATGTAGAGTTCCACTTCATATGGCTGAGCAGAACATGGTTTATCATTTTTGAGAAATGTCAATTCGTCTTCTCCTTCTGGCTGTACTACAAAGCTGGCTGTACTGGGGCATTGATCCACCTGAAGTCCTGCAGCATAAAAGAAAAAAATGCCTGTGAGAGAGAGACTGCCCAAACCAGCAGTGACACCAAAGACATCCGTTTGTGACCATAACCAAGAAATATCAAGTTCCTGCAAATCCACACCCAGAAGCCACACCTCCTTTCCATTTGGTCCCTGTGTTAACTGATTTTAAAAGATAGTACCTTCTCTCTTTGAGCAATCCAGTCCTTGCCTTCTTTGTACTTCATAAGTTTTGAAACTGAGTTTTCACAAGCTGTGAAAAACAAGTTCTAACTGAAATGAAAGCATTTGGGATGTCATCTGAAGTCAGGGCTTTTCTCCCCCGAAATGACATTTTCTGTTGGAAGTCATTTGTCAAAAGCCAAACAAATCCTCACCAAACAATAACGAACTTGCTTTCTTTTTCTTAGGAAGGACTGATGTTGTCATCAAGGTCTGGTAATTCCCATTAGCACATGAATGCCACAGCTTGAGTGTGAAATACGCATATTGTATCATTTTTAAATTTCACAGCTCTAAACACAGTTGTGTGTTTGGGTTTTTATTCTTTCCCTGAGCTACATGCTGTGTGTTGCCTCTAGCTTACACCTCTCTGTAATGTGGTTTTACTGGTTACTAGATTTCTAAGATCCTGTCATAAATTTAACACTTTTTTTTTTCTTTTCTAAATAGTCAACAGTGTGTCTTAATATTTGGACGTGTAACTGTTCTGACAGAATTTCAGGTATCTGGTAGCTAGTGAGTGAGAATAAAGTGGATTTGTTTAACCTGAGAGAGTCAGTGAAGAAAAACAGATTCTAAGAGAAATGAGTGTTGTCTTTTTGTGAAACATTATTTTGTTTTGTTAGTAGCACTGATTAAAAAACTGTCAAAACTCTTTCATGCCTTACCATGTGGTTCCCAGAATAAGTAATTCTCTTAGAGGAAGAAGTATTCATGAGCAGTTCTGGCATTTCAGAGGACTAGCGTTGTTTCCTGGGCTTCAGTGAAAATCTCGGAAATAGCCTCCTCCGGTTGTTCCTTGCTGATTTTTAGCAGACAGCTTGAAAACATCAAGTCTGCAAAATGTTTTTCTTTTTTTGTAATTGGATGCAAAGTATCTCCTGGCGTCTTCCTCATTTCCTTGTAGTTTGCAAGGGTTTCCAGGTCCCCTGAACGCCTCAGGACTGGTATTCCATTATGTTGGGAGCAAATGCCAGGGAAAAGAGCGTGATGGAGGGAGGAGGTGAAAGAGGTGATGCAGTATAAATCCTGACGTTATAGAATCATAGACTTGTTAAGGTTGGAAAAGGCCTAAAAGATCATCAAGTCCAACCATCGACCCAATGCCACCATGCCCACTAAACCATGTCCTGAAGCGCCACATCTAGATGTTTTTTTAATACCTCCAGGGACGGGTGACAGTAAACAAGACCAGGGGAGCTGCGTTTGAGCCTCAGCGCTGTTTTAAAAACAAAGCAAACCAAAAAACCCCTCAATCTCTATGTCTGGAGAAGATCGCTGCAGGGGACTGTACAGAAAATGGGTGCAGGGAGGGAGCCCCAGGGGTCTTCTCCGGCTCAGAAATGGGGTGAAGCTCCCTGTGGCCCGTGCCGTGTAACGCAGCCGGGCTCCTTGTCTGCGCTCCAGTCACAGAATCACAGAATCAATGAGGTTGGAAGAGCCCTCTGGGATCATCGAGTCCAACCATGGCCCTGACACCACCATGGCAACTAGACCATGGCACTAAGTGCCATGTCCAGTCTTTTCTTAAACCCCTCCAGAGATGGTGACTCCATCACCTACGTTAGTAGCAGGATGCCACTTTATCAGGACTGTTTGTGCAGGCATACACGCTGCTAGGGAGGAAAGGAGATGGTTGCTGTGTTGAGATTTGAAATGGCTATAGCCCAACATTGCCGATGTAGCCCACAACCGGATACCTATTCCCCAACCAAGTCCAGGTGCAGAAGACGGCTTCAGGTTTTTTTCCAATCATCATCTTCTTAGGAGCCACCAGAAGGACCCTTGCTGTTTCAGAAATGGAAAGCACTTACAATGGCACAGACAGACAGAAGAGGAAACCCTCCGTCCTGGAAATCCTAATAACGTACGGCAGTGAATAGAATGCAAAACTGGTGGATGTGCGGTGCTGTGCAAATATACGACTGTGGTTTATCCCACCGCTGTCCACTCAAGTGCTAGCTTCTGGGACACAGAGATTTACCCATGAGGAGCAATCATCCTTTCAGCAGCTGTAGCAGGTAAGGTCTTGCAGGCCAGTGCGTGGCTGTCACCAACCTGAGGCCAGCACTGGCTGTGTTATCTAGAGATGGAGGGTCATATATGCTCTTGCTAGCTGCTGCAGGCACCTGCTTCCTCTTGGAAGTAGAAGAGAGAGGAAACCTTGCTTCTTTATGGACAATCATGCAACTAATGGCATCACTCATACTAATCATCTCCAAAAGTAGCAAAAGTTATCCCACGTTAGTCTGGGACAGGGAGGAAATTTGGAAATGGTGTAAAACAGTGAAGTTCAAAGCAGTACATTTCATTCTTGTGTTCTTGAACTGCCCACGCTACAATGTGTGAAACAACCTGCATTCAAGAAGCCAGTTCCTTTAAAATTTGGACTTTTTCAGATTTGCAGTATCTAAAGCAGTTGGGACAGCATATTTACTGAATGTCACCTCTCTTGCCTCCTGCTGTTTCTGCATAAATCCATGCAGTCTGTCTTGGTTTCTGCGCACAGATGCACCACACTGCAGGTTTAAATGACAGGTTCATCCTCTCCCGGCAAATCTTAATGGACAGGTTCTAAAAATATTTTCATATCTTAGAGTAACTAGAATCCAGTTAAGTAAGTGAGAAAAAGAAAAACAGTTATGTACCGCCTTGCCAGAATAAATGGATTTTTTTGAGAGGGTGTGTGTCTGAGCAACTGGACATTTGACACTAGCCCGTCAGTCACATACAAACTGCTCAGCACAGTGGTGGCCAGCCAGCACAAGCTCTTGCTTGGGCAAAACTTTGCCTGACCTCCACAGGCACTTGAATAACATTCCCTGGGACCCGTTCTGTTGCATCATGCAAAATGGAGGGATTCCTCCAGCTCCTGTTAGCTTAGCAAAACAAAGCTTATTGCCTCAATATGCCACCAGACAGAGAACAATCCTTTCTCTTAAAAACAAGTTGTCAGTGGTATAGATCCACTGTGCCAGGTATATAAGGAGTGTTCTTCAGCAGAGTCACCAGTCACTTTTCATCCAGTGCTGAATCACTCATGAGGTTTAGAGAACTAAGGGAATGGTTTAGCTGCTTTATGTCATTTGTGCAAACCTCTCTCCAAGGTCAAACATCTCAGTGGAGACCAGTGTTCTCTGGGATACTGATGGCCTGACTGGCACAGGGCTGTAACTCACATGGTACAGGTCCAGGATTGCCACAGGCTTTGGTATGGCATCTAAGTGAGTTAGCCAAATACGTGGGTTCAAAGGCAGCCAAAGCTGAACTTCGCTAGGGTAGGAAGGCCCTACAGAGGGATCTGGACAGGTTAGATAGATGGGCTGAGACCAACGGCATGAGGTTCAACAAGAACAAGTGCCGGGTCTTACACTTGGGCCACAACAACCCCATGCAGCTCTACAGGCTGGGGGAAGAGTGGTTAGAAAGCAGCCCGGTGGAAAGAGACCTGGGGGTGCTGATCGACAGCCAGCTAAACATGAGCCAGCAGTGTGCCCAGGTGGCCAAGAAGGCCAATGGCATCCTGGCCTCTATTAGGAATAGTGTAGCCAGCCGGTCTAGGGAAGGGATCGTCCCTCTGTACCCGGCACTGGTGAGGCCGCACCTTGAGTACTGTGTCCAGTTCTGGGCCCCGCACTTCAAGAGAGATGTTGAGGTGTTGGAGCGAGTCCAGAGGAGGGCGACCAAGCTGGTGAAGGGTCTGGAGGGTCTGACCTACGAGGAATGTCTGAGGGAGCTGGGGTTGTTTAGCCTGGAGAAGAGGAGGCTCAGAGGTGACCTTAGTGCAGTCTACAACTACCTGAAGGGAGGTTGTAGTGAAGTGGGAGTCGGCCTCTTCTCCCAGGCAACTAGCGATAGGACAAGAGGACACAGCCTCAAGCTTGGCCAGGGGAGGTTCAGGTTGGACATTAGGAAGAATTTCTTTTCAGAAAGGGTTGTTAGACATTGGAATGGGCTGCCCAGGGAGGTGGTTTTGAAAAAGCTGAAAACTGGAGGGGTTTAAGAAAAGCCTGGACATGGCACTTAGCGCCATGGTCTAGTTGCCATGGTGGTGTCAGGGCAATGGTTGGACTCGATGATCCCTGAGGTCTCTTCCAACCTGGTTGATTCTGTGATTCTGTGATAATGGAGAGTATTGTAGTGTAGTTCAGTTACTCACCCTGGCTTAAATCGGGCAACAGCATGAGTAACTGCCCAGCTTTGATTCTACACTTAGAGTTTGCCATTTTGCCAGTTCCCAGCACATGCAGGATATGTACCTGCTGCTGCCAAGCCTCCACCAAACCATGCAGCATACACTGGTGGGTAGCATGCTGGGGAGGTTTTCCTAGGAAAGCGTTAGTTTCTTTGCTTATCAGCCTCATTTTCTTCTTTCCTGCTTGAAACTGCATTAGGAATCTACACTGAGTTGTATTTAAATGAGTAGTGTGAGAGTCAAGTTGTGAAATGCAGTCACTGAACAGCGACACGAAAAAACAGCGCAGCGAGCTGTAAGCAGTACCTGGCAATTTTCACCCAGAGAAGTGTACCATGTGAACGTGTTATTCGTTTGCAGTCACAAAGGATGCAGGGAGTGTATTGATAATTCTCAGCTTGCAAGGAGGAGGCACAGCCAGCTTCTGTTTTGACACATCAGACTGCCAAATTTAACAAATTGGCAACGAGGGGTTTTTTTTCTAAGATTTCCACAGTAAATTAATTAGCAGTTGTGTTGCACTGTTCTTGCACTCTGCTAATCTCAGAAGTGAGAGGTGCTCTGGATGGTTTTGGGCCAGAGCAGTCTGTGCATTCTCTAAGAGTTACATATGCATTCTGCTATCACTAGACGTGTTTTGGACTACATCTACCAGTCAAGTGTACCTGTGCAAAAGCTGCTTTGATTAAACGCAACCTTTGGGCAAAGCACAAGGTTTAAAGGTTCAATTCACTTGCTTTTGGCTAATAGACTTCATCAGAGAATGTTACATTCTCTCTATGGAAGAGAATTTTGGTCACCTTGCCCTCCCTGAATAGGACTAAACACATTTTAAAAACCCTTCAAAACATGTAGTTAGACCACATGTAAAACAGCCTTCTGAAATGCAAGAAATCGGACATTCTTGCACTGCCTTGTTTTACAGATATGGCCCAAACATGTCTAAAATGTAAATTTCTGTATATAATGGTACTATAAAGATCTGTCAGAAGAATTAGGTATTTGGCTTGGGTAAATATGCGGAGACAGCAAAGTATGAAATCTTAAGATAAGTACTTACAAAGTTCAGACTCATACATTTAAAACTCTGATGCATTCTGCCAAGCTAGTGCCCAAGCTCCACTGCTGTCTACAGGAATGAATCTGACTGTACTCTCACATTCTTATTTCACGCTGCTCTCCATTCTTGTAAGAAAGTGGAGATTCCTGTTCTGTAATTAAGGACAGAATTGTGTCCTAGAGCTGATGCTGTGGTGGAGATGCAAACGGTCATAGCATACGGTGAGGTGTAATACCGACATTGGAGTGGATTGTTGTTGGCATATTACATCAGATGCTCCAGCTAAATACAGAATTAATTCTTCAGAGGTGTATATTATAGTCCTCATATGACTAATTGTCCATCATATAGTCTGTTGGATGTAGTTTCATCTTTTTTCCCCCCATATGAAGCTACAACAAAGAGATTTTACATCTAACACCAAAAGAGGCTACCTTGGGATGCTTCATGCTGGTAAAGGAAGGAAAACAGATACCTGACTGTATATATAACCTTGTTTGTAAGAATGTGAACCTTTTGTGGGGTAAGTTGTGTTTACAACATAAGATGTGATGTAGCTTAGGAGTGTGGTAATAAATGAGTGCTTGCTTTCTGGCAGCTGGGGAGGTAAGGTGCAGCACTCTTCATGCCCAGTAAACGTCAGCTTGAGCTGTATTTGCCTGAACCCATTCTGCTTCACAGCAGTGAGACAGACCAGGAAATGCACTTCAGGGTAATTAGGGTACTTTCTGGGCGATTAAGGTGACTCTGCTTTTGACCTTCATCCTTCCATGTTATCACACCATCCACCGTGTGCTAATAGTCCCACAAAAATCCATGTCTCATTGCTTAAGCAAGTTATGCCACACTCTGCATCTGCTTTTGTTTTGTTCTGTGCTGTGAAATGCTAAACCCTGAAAGCTAAACCCCAATGTTAACGTTAGCAAAGGAGACCCAAGAGAGAATTTCCTCTAGACAGATGACATTCTTTCCTCCAAGTTAGAGCAAAACTGCCCGGTTCTGTTTCCCTGTGCAGCCACGTTCCTCCCGCAGGTTTTCCAAGAGCACTTTTGACATTGCAGGTGGCTTTGAACACGAGTTAGTTATATCTGTGCTTGCCTGTCTATGCTTTTTTTTTTATTATTTTATTTTTTAAAATTTTTTATTAAGAAAGCTAATTAAAGCACTGGAATAATTGCATAAACTAATCACAGGCTACATTTCTTTCCCAAACATATTTGCATTTTTCCTCCAAAACACTGCCCTTTCAGTGCTTATCTGTCTTGTAGACAGAGGTGGGTTCAGGCACAGAAAATAACAGGTCCAGGAGTCTTTAGAAAAGGCCAGATTTTGAGAATAATATCTTGGCAGCCAGAGAGGTTAGCAGGAAAATATGACCTGAAAAATCCAGAGACAGGAATTCCCACTGACCTCCTGCAGGTGCCAATACATCTGAATACCTTAATGGGCAGTGCAGCAAAAATCATTAGAGCACGGAATAAATTGTGAGATTTTCTGAGGTGGTTTACCTGGATTTAATTCCCTTAGGACCTGGCTGGTGCCATGGCAATGTGTGGCTGGGATTCTGAGTTCTCCAGGTGTTGTGGGTTAAGCCCCACAGCTGCTTTCTCACTCACTCATCCCTCTCCCGCAGGACGAGGAGAAAATAGAAGGAAAGCAAGAAGGTTCGTGCATTGAGATAAAGGCAGCTTAACAGGTGAAGCAAAAGCTGCGTGCACAAGGAAAGAAAAGAAGGGATTTATTCACTACTTCCCATCGGCAGGCAGATATTTAGCCACTTGCTGGAAAGCAGGGCCTCAACACATGTGATGGCTGCTTGGCAAGTGGAAGACAAAGGCCATAACCATGAGTGTTGGTACTTCCTCCTCCTTTCTTTGAGCTTTTATTGCAGATTGTGACATTATATGGCATGGAATATCTCTGTATGTCTGTGGTCAGCTCACATCAGCTGTCGCAGCTGCGTCCCCTCCCAGCTTCTTGCCCACAAGAGGGCAAGGTGGCAGCATGAGGAGCAGAGAAAGCCTTGACACTGTGCAAGCACTGCTCAGCAATAGTCAAAATGTTAGTGTGCTATCAAGGCAGTTTTAGTAAGAAATCCAAAACACAGCACGTTATGGACTGTTGTGAAGAAAATTAACTCAGTCCCAGCCAGACCCAGTACAAACTCCACCTCCTATTTCATATCATTTGCATCATGCTCAGGTCCTCCATTATCCAACAGAGCCTCATCAGCCAGCGCCCCCCTTCCCATCCTTTGATACATACACCTATATCCTTCCCTTACGTTATGGTCCACCCTCATCAAATGTCCATAAATTTCCATTGACTTCATTTAGTCCATGGCTTGGGCTCCCTCTGTTACGGTGGTCACTCAGGACCAGAGAGGCAGCATGTTGTGTTGAGTTGCTGGACTCCAGAGCCAGCTGGTCTTGGGTTACCACTGCACTTGTGAGGCTTGTCCTCCATTGGATTGGGTGGTTCCTGCTATAGTGCCTTCTATAATATACAACTCAAACTGTGAGATACAACAGTTCAAGCCTACATTCACCACACTGGCATAGATCTGGCTTCTCCTCTAGTTGTTTAGACTAGATAGGAAGATGACTAGTCAAGCCACAATTGAAATTGTGGCTGCTGCCTCAAACTGCTAGTTACTGGTTGAAGTCTTTTGTCTTCAGAGGCTAAAATTCTTCCACAGTGGGGAAAGGAGTGTGTTTCTGGATTCAGGAATGGTCTTAGACTGGTCTTGTATTTTCATGAATAAAGGACAACTTAGTATATGCATCCCTACAGAAAGAAATTTTCCAAAATGTCACATACATTCTACATGAAGCTAAGCTCAATAAGTGGATACTAAAAACATTACAATGTTACAGTGCCCCAAAGTTGTTAAATTGCAATAATATCAGTGATAGCTATATGAAGTGTTCAAGAATTTCTATTCTCAATATAAGAACTATAGCAAAAAAAAAATCAATGTAGCCTGTGCACAATAAAAGAAAAAAGAAATATTCAGAATCATCAAACATGAAATGAATTTACTTCAGGAATTTTTTTTTTCAGTTTTATTCTTAATGAGTTAAAAGGGAGCTTTGATAACTATATAGATTAAAGATAGTGTAATCTGGAGTTGTTAGAACAGTAAGGAGTGTGAAGGTACACAGCTAAATGCTGTTAAGTAGTCCTTCTGCTAATTTCAGTTATTAAACAAAAAGAAGAGTTTTAGCTTCTTTTATCGACAGAGTTTCTGAGTATATAAGAATAAAATTTCCCAAAGGCAGAGGTGATTTGACTAATGCAGTCACTGACTAAAGTACATTATGAGTTTACAGCTAGGCTTGAGGATACTGCACACAAACCTTTACCCTTAATTAGATTATACCAGAAGTAGATAATGGTTTTACAGTCTGCTCCTCATCATCTTATTAAGCGTAACACCATATGGACTGGAAACAAGGTGGTTTAGTATAATCCTGTGTGGCGTCATATGATGACTTGAGGCAGTCTGTGAATTTGTCTTCAGAGGAACAGGGTTAGGAAGTTTGTGCCGATCCTTTGATCTGTTCTGAAACATTCATGTTTTCAATAGCTTTCGAAATGGGGTTGTGCCACCCAAGCTACCCAGCTGCAAATGAAAACCACACAGAGTCCAGCTGTTCTTGCCTTCCAGTTGTCTTAATGAGGATGGAGAGGGTGGAGAACTGTTGTCATTGATTGCAATTGTACCCACAATTGCATTAGATTTTATAACACAGAAGTTTTTCAACATTTGAAGAAAATAATTGATTTGCTTTTTTAAGTTCAATGAGGAGATTGGGATTGAAGGAACCTAGTACCTTAGTTCCAGTATTTCAGCTCTCATGGGTGTTGGTATAAATAGTTTGGGGAATGTGGAGTGACTGGGAAGAGAACAGAAAGAAACAAGTCAACCCGCTCCACTAGCCTCTTTCTTGGAAGAGGCTGTCAACACCAATAAACAAAATGCTTGCTCATTGCTACCAGGCCCGTTTTAGTCTTGTCCTAAAATGTTAATACAGTATTAGCTCTTGTGATCTCTGTTCTACTGATTTATGATGAGACAGGATGTCTTTTTATTCCAAGAGGAGTTCTGTTCAAGGCGTGATGAGCTCAGAGCATTTGCTAAGTGTTTCAGGCACTGGAGCTGGGGAAGACATGTCTTTAGTGGTTTTCTAATGTAGAGACAAATCTGAATGTGACCCATACAGCAAACCGAGATGCCAACACTTAGGTTTTGTAGTTGCTCCTGCAAATAATATAAGAAGAACTTCATGATTTTTCTAGGAACCAACTCTTTCTTGAGCCTGGGGCACAATGCTCACATGCATCTGATTAGCTTTATAAAAGTGAGCATGCCTTTTCCAAAACTGCTGCTGAGTGGGGCTTGGGCCTGCGATCTTCATACCATGAGCTCTTTGACCCAAGATTCACTGAACACAGGGACAGATCGTTTTCTACTGTCTGGTGAACCTCGTCTGCATATGGGGGTGCATATGAATTTGAGAAGATTATGGCTTTAGCAAGATTGCTACGCAAGCCAACCTTGCACCAAATCACCGTTATAATTACCTTTATATTTCTGCTGCTGTTGTTAAGATAAACATATTTTGTTGTGAATGAACTGGCACTCTTTAGAAGTATTGTGTAATGATTTGATCTTGTGTTTTAACTAAGCAAATGACAATATTAACATTTGTTTTCTGGATGCAGAATCAGACCTTATTCTTCCCCTCTTATCTCCACAAACTTCCCTGAGCTACAGCTATTTTTAAACACTGTGCTGCGCATGAGCTGAGTATCTCCGCTCCTACCTTTTAAACTTTTGTTAGTCTATTAATCAAATTTGGAAATGGTTGGGAGAAAGTGACTCCCTGGTTTAAAAACTGAAAGTGCAGCTGTGAAATTATAACTCCCCAATGAAGAGGAAGAAGTTGACATTTTCAGCCTTTTCAAGTCAAGATTTTGGCACCGGGCCTCATGTTCATGATATCATTTTATTAAAGCTGACCTACTTATGTCAAGAGCTGTGCACGATTTTCATTCAAGTTTCGTTCCCCGAATATATTTCTAAACCTCATGCAAAATGAAAGACAGTTCTCTAATCGTGTATTGGGGATTTCTTTTCTCAGACCCAAGAGCTGACTGTGTATATGGATGGTAAGAGGTAAGCTATTTTCAGATGACAGGAAGGCTCTTTAGACAAGCTTTTCACGTGGCATTGGTGTGAGTCTTGTGTGTGATCATATTCACAGAAAAGACTTGTATGCCATTTTCTCACATTCTACTATAATTGACC
Organism: Nyctibius grandis; assembly: GCF_013368605.1. NCBI lineage: Eukaryota > Metazoa > Chordata > Aves > Nyctibiiformes > Nyctibiidae > Nyctibius > Nyctibius grandis. The sequence goes on from NC_090695.1 coordinate 86,769,039, forward strand.
TGGAATATATAGGTTTATCACTCTGGTATAAATCATATTACCTTCATAAATAAATATTAGTATAGAAGCACATGTGACTACAGAGTATAAATATCCCCCCCATTGTTTTGATTGCAAAAGAAATGAGAGAGCAGTATAGAGGAGTATTCTAAAAACAACGCATAAATTAAAGCAGTAATTCATTAAAAACTACAAAATGTTTATATTGGAGGCAAAAATTAATGGCAATGTGGAATTCTCCTGAGGAAGATAAAAGAAACTCAGAAGAAGATATACAAAATTTTTATCATTTTCTTTTGGTGGAAATGGGTAAATTCGTCAGGGATTTTGGAAAAAATGTCATCAGAAATGTCATGATGTATAACAGGCATTACTTTAACGACTCTATTGTTCTGGCTCCACTCATGAAAGCAGGCTATTTTTATTCTTCCCTGAAGTTTTGATTTACGAAATACGCACACTTTAGGCGACAGAATTCTTGGAACTGTAGTAATGCACACTAGAAGTATATAGGTTCTGGCAAGAAAATTAAAGCTCCGCTGGTTATAAAAGATAAAATTATTACTCTTCAGTAAGCCATCCTGCAGTTTCTGAAACTTGCCAGACAAAAATTTAAACCTCACTTACTTTATGCTGTCGTTAAATCCACCATCCAACTCTGAGTAGCTGATTGACGCTGTCTTGTTGCATTTTCTTGAAGTCCTAGTGGTAAAAGCTAGGAATTTCTGTTTCCTAATCTTCTAAAGTCCGTGATAAAACCTACTATGTATACTTCAACATTTCTCTGAAGTCAAAGACAAGCTGAATTTTAAAGTGTATTACACAGAATTCTAATGTAGATCAGCCCAATTTTGTATGTCTTAACATTTTCTACAAGTTGAAGATACTCACTCTTTGCAACACAGATATGTGCATGATGTGGAAACAACTTATTAATGAGTCAGTAACGGAGCTGAGAATGAAATGCAAACACCCCTGCTCTAATAGCTAAATGAAAGATCCTCCTTAACATGGAAAATGTACAGATGGAGAGGAAACTGTAGCAAGCATCTCTCTGTATGGTGAACAAAATGCGTCAGAGACGCACACGCTTCGGGTCAAACAATATCATTAGCTTTCTTTCAGTGTGCTCTTTGAGACTCAGACATGTTTGTAGAGAAAAAAAGGCCAATTTTGGCATTATACTACCTATTTTCAAAGCACTACCTTTTTTCAAGCACCTAGTCAAAAGGACAAATTGCGTAGCACTCAGTGAGCCCACTCCACTTAATGCATTCTTCAGAATAAATCAAGTGGGATTGTCTTTAAGGAAAAAATGCTCACCATCGCTTCTCAAAACCCTCAATAGTTTCCAGCGATTCTTGAGTCCAGCTGCAATAGCAACAGTATTAAGTCAGCAATAAACAAAATGTCTCATTTGTTTTTCCAGAGAGTGTTTTAAGAACCGTCAGATTCATGTGTGTGTTGTTAATCTCTTCCCCAAGCCCTTCTTCAGTTTTCTCTAGCGCTTTCCCCTCCATTTCTTTCTGTCATTTGGTAATGAGATGTGACTCAGGCCTCAAAAAAACCAGTTAAAGGTCACTAGACACGAAGCCAATTAAAAAAAAGCCTTAGCATCCAAATACCACTGTATTAATGATATTCTAATTAAATATTACACAATGTTTTGTGCTGTATAGATGAAAACAGCGTATGAGTAAGAAAGAGATTAGCTATGGACCGTCACCTGTGTGTTCTCTGGGGGATGAGAGACCTGCTGAGCCTCCACAGCCCCAAGGATTGGCAAGCTTGGCCAGGAAGCTCATGCTGTAAATCCTGGAAAAAGTCATGCATTCGTTTTGGGGCAGCTTTTTTGCCATGCTGTCCTTGGCCAGCTATGCTGTCTTAAAAGGATTACTTGAATACCCTTTTTAAATCAGACTCTTCATTTATATTACACCCCAACTTGCTGAAAAAAAGTTGAGCTGGAGGGTTTTTTGATCAAAATATCAACAAAAGTTCCATGAGCCCTTGCTAAACCCAAGGTAGGGTTTCAGCTAAGCATGATTTTCCTCAAAAACATTGGAATATAAAGTGAAGTAGGAACAAATATTTTCTAGAACTGTAAAATACAACTTGCAAACAGAAGGAAGCGTTTATCCTTCTGGGATTCCCGTGCATGTGATTTCTGGTGCTAAACTACAACCAGCATTAAATAAGTGGTGGTGAGAGTAATCTGGGGAAAGTCAAGACCATAAGAAGTTAAATTTAATTTATCTCCTCTTCTGCTACTGAAGTAAACGGGAACAGGGCCAATGAATGACCTACCCCAGATTCCAGCTTTTTGACCAGATTGCAGTTTCCTTTCCCTTTGTTAAGCAACAAGAAAAGGCATGTAAAGTATTTGGTTGGTTACTTGCTTAATGGAGGTTTACTGGCAAAGACAGTGGATAAGCTGTCTTGGGTCCTATTGCCCAAGCCAAGACATAACAGAGCAACACTGTTCCATAAATTAACTGGTCAGAAAATACCTAGAATTTTCAATCCAGTTTTAAAGCAGAAATTTTAAAGATACTGCTGGGGATAAGTCTCCCAAGTCAAGGCAGACTGTCGTAGAATCATAGAATAGTTAGGGCTGGAAGGTACCTTTAAAGGTCATCTAGTCCAACCCCCCTGCAATGAGCAGGGACACCTTCAACTAGATCAGGTTGCTCAGAGCCCCGTCCAACCTGGCCTTGAGTGTTTCCAGGGATGGGGCATCTGCCACTTTCCTGGGCAACCTGGTGTAAAACCATTGTAAAAAATTTCTTCCTTACATCTAGTCTGAATCTACCCTCTTTTAGTTTAAAAACATTACTGCTTGTCCTATTGCAAAGAGCCGTACTAAAAAGTCTGTCCTCATCTTTCTTATAAGACCCGCTTAAGTATTGAAAGGCCACAAGGTCTCCCTGGAGCCTTCTCTTCTCCAGGCTGAACAACCCCAACTCTCTCAGCCTTTCCTCATAGGAGAGGTGTTCCAGTTGATACAGTTGGCTTCCTGGGCTGCGACCACATATTGCTGGCTCATGTCAGGCTTTTCATCCACCAGTGCCCCCAAGTCCTTCTCCGCAGGGCTGCTCTCAATCCCTTCATCCCCTGGCCTGTATGGATACCAGGGGTTGCCCCAACTCAGGTGCAGAACCTTGCACTTGGCCTTGTTGAACCTCATGAGGTTCACATGGGCCCATTTCTTGAGCTTGTCCAGGTCCCTCTAGATGGCATCCCATCCCTCAGGCATGTCAGCTGCACCGCTCAACTTGGTGTCATCTGCAAACTTGCTGAGGGTGTACTTGATTTCACTGTGTATGTCATTGTTGAAAATAATAAATAGTACTGGTCCCAAAACAGACCCCTGAGGGACACCACTCATCACTGATCTCAATCTGGACAGTGAGCTGTTGACTGCTAACCTCTGGATGCGACCATCCAACCAATTCCTCATCCACCGAATAGTCCACCCATCAAATCCATATCTCTCCAATTTAGAGAGAAGGATGTTGTGGGGGGCGATGTCAAAGGCCTTACAGAAGTCCAGAGAGATGACAGTCAAGGCATGTAGAGTTACTAGCTGAGCTAGTAACTCCGAAAGTGAAAGTTATTTATTTTAACTGGGCAACACCAATGTTGCCAGAAAAGAATGTGCCACTGCACTGTTAGTTCCTGTTATTTGTACTTCTTCAGCCTGCCATGTACTTGTAAATCAACCATGGCTTCCAAGTGCTTCATCTGACACCGTTTCTTGCCTTATAATTAGTAGATGTTCTGAACTGCTTTTACTTTCTCTGGGATACAAGCACCATGCAAACTTAGCCCACAACTTATTCAAACTTAAAAATACACTACCTGCTGTGTTCCATGAAGGTGAGGAGATTCAGTGCTCTCTGAAGTAACAGAAGCTTTTTACGACATTGATTTGACAGTGCATGATAAAATGAAATATTTTGCCTGTCTTCATTTCAAAGAATGGATAATTCCACCGTCATTTACACAAGAATCACAGGGGAGTTAATTAATTAAATGTTATCAGACTTACTGTTGTTGTATAAACAAAACAGTATTGTTTTATGAACTTACTGTTGTTATAGAAACATCAAACCAGAGAAGAGTTTAATCCACAGTTTTTTGGTAAAGCTCAGGTCTCTTAAAAAGCCTTATATGACAACAATTACCTTATAAATTTGCAAAACTGGTAATACCATCTTTTGTTCAAATCCAAGGAGGACAGATCTTACGTTTCCTTTTGACTTTTGTAGTTGGAGATCCGTGTTTAAAGTTATGGCTTTTCTTCTGCTTTGACTTAAGCTCATTGCTACCGACACCACTTTTTCCCCACTAGAGAAGGGCTGAAGTTGACCAGGTTATATCTCTGTCAATTTATATCTGTATCCAGCCAGCAGGGACGATGTTGGACCTTCATAACCACTCAGCTTCCCTGAAGAAATGTTAGTCCTACGCATCTCCCAGGGTGTTGGGAATGCCAGCTCTGAACCAGCATACTGGTTTTCTAGCTCAGGTGACTTTGTTCCTCTCAAGTTTCAGCCTGTGCCAGGAGTCGAAATGACCCTTCTTTTAAAATGTAGAAGAATTCAATGCAGCAAGACTCCTGTCTGGACTTCAAGTTGGATGAGACCTGGGGCTCTGGATACAGTTGTTGGTTTTGTTTCTAGCTGATGTATCCACCCTGCACACAGATCCAGCAGAAGATATGGCAGTTCAACTATTGGTGATGACTTTTCCCATTAAATGACTCCTGTTATTGAGGCAGAAAATGACAGCTGATCTAAACAGTGTTAGAGAAACCTGTGCTTTCCAACAGCCCCATACAAGCAATGTGCTTTTGCTGAAATGCAGGTTTTGTGATGTTCGGTTGTAGGGAGCAGTATCTTCACAGTGGAAATGCCAAGCTAAATGATCTAGTATTTTGTATTACCATGAGCAAATGTTCTACGCACGATCTGTGCAAGGGGCCCAAATGGGACTTCAGAAAATGTTTCACTTGTAAAGGTTGTCTTCCAGCATAAACAACAGCATACTGGAACCACTTGCTGTTCTCCTAATGGCTGCCTTTCTTGTCAGCCAAGGGCCATTCATTTCCCGAGCCATGAATGCAGAACAGTCACTCGGCTTAGTTGAGTCTAATGAAGGAGACGAGTTGCACACATCTGGCCTGTTTCTGGCGTATTAGTAATGGTTACAGTAGAGCTGCTTAGCTGTGGGAGCCTGGGGTTTACCCACCCCTTTTGCCTTTTCTTTCAAAACTCTCATTTGCAAATGTGTTCCCGTGTTTATTTACAAATGCCACGCATAGACAGAACAATCGGTATGTAACGAACATGCAACACACTTGCAAGTATTTTCTGACGTGAAGAGGTTATATTGCACGTGCATTGCAGTTTGTTTCTATAGAGCAACTGAGGTCCTGTTCCCCAGTCACACAGGCTTGACTCCAGTGCCAGCAGAGATGGGTTTCCTTCCCACCCGAAGCAGCGCTTGTGCTGTTGCAGAGGCAGGAGGCTTTGCAAGTCAAAATAGTTTGAAATGGTCAGAATTACATCCCTACTCAGGAACTGGGCTGCACTTCTGGATTCTGCAGTTAGGATACAGCCTCCCCCTGCAGTTGTTTTATTTTTATTACTTAGCATTATTCGTCATTTTAGTTCAGTAGAGGGCCCCTGCAGGAGCTGACAGCTATTCTTTCGTATGTCACATGTCATTATTTATGGCCCTACAAAATTAAAATAGAAAGAGGAAGGCTTCAGCAGCTTTAAAATACATTCTGCATTTATTGTTGGTCACTGGAGACTTGGGACGAAAAGCTAGTGTTGGAAAACTAATAAAATAGGACAAATCACAAATTTAGATCTAAAGCGTCCCCAAGATTGATACATAGGCCTTTTTTTTTTTTACCAAAGTTGTGTAGTAGAAAGAATCAATCAATCAATCAATGAGGTTGGAAGAGCCCTCCAGGATCATCAAGTCCAACCATTGCCCTGACACTACCATGTCAACTAGACCATGGCACTAAGTGCCATGTCCAATCTTTTCTTAAACCCCTCCAGAGATGGTGACTCCACCACCTCCCTGGGCAGCCCCTTCCAATGGCTAATGACCCTTGCTGAGAAGAAATGCTTCCTGATGTGCAACCTGAACCTCCCCTGGAGAAGCTTGAGGCTATGAAGACTTTGAGTGGGAGAACTCTCTGGTTTCTAATAGTTACAGGCACAAATCTGGGTTTCATTAAGGGGTTGCCTCTAACAGAAGAAATGTTCAGAGTCAAAGCAGCTCCTCTTACGTGTTGCACGTAGAGTTACTGTGCACGTGCAGTGTGCCCATGCCTTCTGCATGCCCTGCAGGTACACAAAGTGTAACAAGCAGGCTCCTGGGTGATGAGGAGACCCAGCCTCTGGTTGATTAATTTCCTTTTCAACTTGATTAATCTTCATTGTATTCACTTCACTTTCTGCCACCAAGAGAAGATAAGGATAGCTATCCCGGAGGCATTTTTGTATCTTGCATGTTAGGCAACACTGAAATGTGACTAGCAGTGACTGAATTCCACTGAAACCGCAATCTGTTCCAGCACCCACGTGTGGAAGTCACTCTGGCACTTGGCTGTTCACAGTTCAACCCAAGTTTTGTATGTGTATGTGAGCAATTTTCTTTTGCTAGATATTCACTTCATCTACTTCTGCAAGCACAGACTGTTGGTAATAGAGATCTATCTCCAATATCAAAAGCACAGAAAAGATGTCATTAAAAGATTTTTTTTTCATTCTTCATCTAGATAACCTTCTTAACCTCTCTGCATGATCTAGCAACTAGGATATAGCATCTCTGTTCCTTCCCCCTCAGATTGCCCTTATGATGTTTATTATTATTACGTTATTACTTTTTAAAGAGTGTTGCTTTATAACTTTTAGTTAAAAAAAATATGGGAGGAGAGGTATTACCAGTCTTTAGAAGGGTATTTACTCACTGTATATCCCAAGGGAGTTGTCTCCTAGGAGAAGGTGGTTGGGGAGGGTCAGAAATTAAGGTTGTCTTGTTAAACTCTCTGGCTTGAACAAGCATGCATGCTGGTTAAAATGGCTGAGGTTTACGGTGCATTGGAATGATTTTAAAAAAAAAAAACCAATAGAAACTTGGTTCCTGTTCAAAATCTTTCATGATTTATCCTCATGTCTAGACACTTTGTTCTGTTGTGAATCAATCTGCCTTAGCAGTACCTATCTGCATTTAGCACTACTGCTTCAGAAGTTGCAACCTGTATGCTGTCTTATTTGTACAAGGCTTAATTTGACTGATCAGATGCAGCCATTTGAAGTGTCTTAAATCTAAATTCACTCTGACTAAAAGTTAATTTCCATGCCTCTAAATGTTTAACTACTTGAGTTCACAGCACTTCAGTGTTGTCTTACAGACTCTCAAGAATGAGCTATTCCCAGCCTCAGGCTTTCAAAACTCACTTGACAGCCTGCTGTCAGAAACTGAAAACCCGACAGCGTGAGCATGAAAAACGTCCACATAGCTGCCGTTACCTCCATAGGGCTCCCTCATGGCCAGAGTCAAGTGGCGTTAGTAGCTGCTGCGTGAGTGTAGGCATGTATCAAGCGGTATGTTCATACTAGCAGTACACCCTTTGCTCCAGACCTGGCCTGTCTGGGGTACAGATTCCCTGAGTGAGGACTTTAATGCCTTTGGTCATTTGCACTCATTTCAGTTACTCTGCAAAAGCCTTTGAAATTCTTATGAGGCTGTGGGATAGCAATGATCCTTATGCAAATGAAAACAAGATGTTAAAACTCAGCAGAGCAGCACTTCTTAGATTACAGAAGTCTTGCAGTAGTTCATCACTACTGTCTTTTGCTGACATAATACCCGCGTTACTCAGGAGTTCAACCTGCCTCTTCATTGTAAGTCAGTCTAAACAATCTCTTGAGAGATGGCAAGGGTGAAGTTGGTGGACATCAAGCTTGTAGAAATAAAATAATCTGATTTCTGAGAAATGCTGTGGAAGTAAATCAAGGGGGAACATTTGCAATTTGTAAGATTTAGGAGCTAGGTCAGGGCAGGCAGGGATTTAATTTAATTCTTCCACTGTAAGTCTTAGATCAAAAAAAGATGGTTCACTTGGTCTAAGATAAAAGACCTCATCTTCTAAGTAAGGTTTAGGATTTTCCAGTGGTGAGGGAGATCAACAATAAGACTGTGGGAGGATGGATGGGCCTTCTGGGCCCCTCAGTTCAGGAAGGACAGGGAACTGCTAGAGAGAGTCCAGCGCAGAGCCACGAAGATGATTAAGGGAGTGGAACATCTCCCTTATGAGGAGAGGCTGAGGGAGCTGGGTCTCTTTAGCTTAGAGAAGAGGAGACTGAGGGGTGACCTCATTAATGTTTATAAATATGTAAAGGGCAAGTGTCAAGAGGATGGAGCCAGGCTCTTCTCAGTGACATCCCTTGACAAGACAAGGGGCAATGGGTGCAAGCTGGAACACAGGAGGTTCCACATAAATATGAGGAAAAACTTTTTTATGGTGAGGGTGACCGAACACTGGAACAGGCTGCCCAGAGAGGTTGTGGAGTCTCCTTCTCTGGAGACATTCAAAACCCGCCTGGACGTATTCCTGTGTGATACGGTCTAGGCAATCCTGCTCCGGCAGGGGGTTGGACTAGATGATCTTTCGAGGTCCCTTCCAATCCCTAACATTCTGTGATTCTGTGATTCTGTGGATGGAGACATACCCGTGTTTTCTTCAGAAATGTGCTTGGCAGAATGAAAAAGTGTGACCCAGATGTTCATGTGTGGATTAGTGGGTCAAACAGACGCAAGTGCAGCACTGTGGTCTGCTTTCGTCCTCTGTTTCCTCTGCTGACTCTGCCACACACTTGATGTGCAGCTTGCGGAACCGGTTTGCCCAAGGTGATGCCACTGACCTGTTCAGCAGACCAAGTCCAATGGGTTCATCTCAGAGACAGATCACTGGTATTACTTGTGTACTGGCCTTACATCCACCTCTTCTGGAAAGCTGAATTTCAGCATTCTGCGAGTGAAAAGCAGAGCACATGTTTCTACAGCAATTCATTTAACTGACTCCATGTTTACTGTAGAAAGAATCCCTTCCTACTAAGGCAATGCCTACAGCCGTAGCGGCACCAACAGAAACTCGTGCTCGTTGAACGGCGTAATGGCATGATGTGGACACTGATTTGTTGTGTCAGGTTCTCCCTTATCTCTTGCTGTAGCCCAGTGGACTTGTCTTCCTGTGACTGTTCTGGTAGGTTGGTGGGGCAGTTTCATTAAACATTCACCTTTGAGAGTCTATGGAGCCATTGTGCAGTCATTTCCTAACACCTCCCACCCTTACAGCAAATGTCTGTAAGTTGATACACAACAGTATGTATAACTGTAACTTTAATTACACACACACTCTTTCAAATGCATATATATACACATATTTGTACATACATGTATACACACATTCTTGTGTATACACATGTGTGTATTCAAACACACACACGCACATATAAAACAAGCCTGGGGACTCTCGGATGTGAAACCATGTACACACATATTTATAGGCTGCTGGCTTTTCTTGGTGCATTTTATTTGACATTGAGCTTCACAGATAGGAATTGTGCAGGCTCACCAAGAGGATCGTAGATGGCTGGGAGTAAAACTGTGATGGTCTTATTTTGGAGCGGCCTTCGTCTGTCCGCACTCTGCAGATTTTTATGGTTTTCAATTACGAACTTGTTATACCAAAGACTTTGGTAAAAACCTTTGTTGTAACAGTTGCTGTTGTTTGATGAATAGTGACCTTTTTAACAGAGTTTCCCACATTTTAGTCTCAGCAGTGCCCTGAAGAATTTCTGAAGTGTATTTTTGCATAGAAAAGGAAAAAAAAAAAGAAACACACAAACCCTACGAACAGCAAAGTAATTTTGCATGAAATATCTTGAAGTAGGGGTCTATTCACCTCTTAATCACTCAAAGGGAGAATTGGTTCAGGTGCATCTTTTTATACATAATGCAGGAATTTCTATTACCTTACACATCATTGAAGCAGTAGCAGAAATGTATCTGGTTTAACTTGCTTATGTGAATGCATTCATTTCCCAGAAATTTTATGCAAGTTCAGAAAGGAAAACTGCACCTTATTAGCTCTTCCTCTTTCAGGCTTTGTTCCTTTATTTACCAAGATGTACTGCATTCTGCTTCATCATACACTGCATGAAACTAAAGCTATCTCAAATCACGCCAGAACGTCCTTTTCCAGCCCACTTTAATTTTTTAGTGGTTTGGGAAGTTCTCTGAATAGTTAGGGCTAATCCTGTTACCATTGACTCTCCCCCCACTGAAGAAATTCTGAAATATTTCACCTACATGAAAAGGAAAAAAAGATCTGTGAAAGAAATATAACTAATTTCTGCTTCTAAATAGTGGGGATGAGTTCAGATAATACGTGATGGGGACTATACAAGTTCTTAAATAAACAGATAAAACCACATGTGGTTAAATCTCACTGGAAAACATTTTTCTTGTTATAATTCCATTATCTTAAAACCACTGATAAAAGATCTGCACTGGAACATGCTGGGATGAATTAGTCCAGTAGCTGTTCCTGTTTCATTAGGATGATTTAAGCCTTTGACAAATGTCATGGCATTAACATTTTATGCAGAGGCATGAAGAAATGGCTGCTGGAAGAATCAACAGCCTTTCTAAAAGTCAGCACTTTTTGCCTGTCTTTATGAGACCACTGGTCTCTTTGCAATATTAAGTGACAACGTTGCTGCAAGAATTATGTCCCTGTGTGATGTTTCACTTGGGCATCTGGCCATTGCAGGAATGAAGCTGCCAACAGAGGCGACAGCAATCTCCATCACTGCTCTTGGGTATGGTTCAACCATCCATTTCCATTTGGCAAATATTCCTAACAAGTCTCCCTCAGGGCAAGTAACCTTTTAATAATAATACTTTCCCTTTGAATTTGCTAGAGAGATACCTGCTCTAATATATTGTTTGTGCAGTAATGTGTACTGATTGATGACTCCTTCTTGCTTTCCACCTTGCCTTTCCTTAGTCCTCTCTGACAAAGTTGCAAAGATAGTTTCTTCCTATCTGCCACTCAGCTCAGACCTGGCCCCTTTTCAAAATCAGTCTGGACTTGCTGGGAACACGCTTGCACTGTCAACAAAACTGCCTGCCCACACTGGTAAAAAGACTATGCCTTCCTCTTCTACCAGTTTGTACCACAATTTTTTAGTACATTTTCATCATCAGTCTTTATCCCTGAGGAACAATGAAAAAGAGTTGATTCTCTCAGAGTTTACCAAAAAAAGTGTTGCTAATTTTATATTAGTCTATAGTAAAAGGCTACCAAGCTGTATTTATCTATCACATTACAAGCATAAATGGCCAACTACAGTCATGAAATTAGGAAGTTTTACAAAGTGGTGAACTGCAAGGGATGATGAACATGGAAACAAAGGTTTAATACATTGCGGAGAAACTCTTATAAAAGAAATTAACTCAATCCATTTCTGTTCTATACCTTCCATTTTATATAGAGGACAACACATTGTATGGTTGCTATGGATATTTAATCAAAAGTTTAGCTAAAATTTCTAATACACCCCAATCCAAGTGCCCTCTCTTTTTGCAACTTCTCTTATACCTTCCTGTCATTTGTTTGCAGTGTGGCTGTGCTGCCAACCAGCTCATCTTCCTCTGCACCCCTGATAGTGATAACTTCATTTGGAAGAAGCAGCCCTATGTTTGAGTGCAACAAAATCAGAAGAAAATTTTTTTCCTTATTGTTATTCTTGTTGTTACTATTATTCTTATTATATCTCCAATGTCCAAGTCAAACTGCCAGGGCTTTTTAAAGATAACTTTATGCCACAAGACCAGAAAATTGCCACAGGCAACAGAACATGTCTGGGGATCATCTTGCTCAGATGGTTTAGACAGAGCAGAGGTTGTTCCTGTTGAGTTCCCTGGAGGACAAGAAGCACACTGATGCAGTGGCAAACACACATGTAGCACCCTGGCCACGAATAAGGCAGCAACCAAAGGAAGATACACAGTTTTAATTCTACTGCTGGGGTAACAAAGGCAATTATTAAAATGGGAAGCTGTGTACAAAACATAAACCAAACCGCTTCAGTCTAATCCTTTAAACAAGTATAGTCTCAAGGACTTGGTCTCGTAAGCAATTCCCAGATGTCTTAGCTGGAGCTGTGGGCCTCCACCCTCAAGGGTACACGTGAGGAGGCTGCTAAGAGGTGCTAACTGGAAAGGTAGCTCGGAGGGTGAAGGTTCTCCTGTGCTTGGAGGGTGCTACAGCTGGGAAGTGGGAGGTGCCTGTGCTTTAGTGATCCCATCTCCCATCTGCAGAGCGGGCGGACATCTCCCACTGCCTGGGAGCTGATGTCTCCAGAGCCCTCCTGTCCCCCTTGCAGGGAAAAGCTCTCTGGCGTGGGTGCAAGCAGGCGGCACGGCCGTGCAGACCCTGTCTGACTGTGCAAGTCACCTGCCTTCCCCGAGCCTTTTATTCTGTGTCTGTGAAATGGGAACCACAGCAATTCTAGGCCCTCACAGGCCACCGAGAAGGCCTGCGTGTTATACCAGAGGGAACCTGCGAACACCTAAAATACATTAAAGCCTCCTGCCAGTGCCTGAGATGTAGAGCTGGGAGCAAATGGTGAACCATTACGTTCAAATGTGTTCATGGTGTGCATTTTTTCTGCATTTTGTTATTCACTGCTGTTTGGACAAACGCTTGTGTGTCAGGCAGTAGTGCTGCTTCTTCTGCTTAACTGAATTGAATGTTTACAGCAGGAAAATTCTAAAAAACATTGTTCCTTTAAATCAAAATGCCATGGGAAACTTGGGAAAGTGCTTTCAGTAAAAGCTTCCACTGATGGAGCATCTTCCAACCCTAATTGGTTTGGAATTCCTTGGTCATTTTTAGGCTAAATTGCTGTTCATTTATCCATGTCTCTCTCACATAACCAATAAAGTAGCTATCTAGATGTCTGCTTAGAGACCTGAGCTGCTATTTAAGGCAATAATGGAGCCTGCTTTTTTAATAATTCACTGCATAAACTGATGTTCCTAAAAATCTCACTTCAGCTGATCACTTCTAGTTTAGTTGTTTCAAGAGTGCCAATCTCAAGTTATTAAAATAATGAACTAAGCACTCAGAATTACGACTTTAAAAAAAAATCTTGCTGTTCTGCATGCCTCCAGGGTTTCAAGCTGGCGTTCTGGATATATTGAGTTTTACCTAGAGTTGTGAAGGCTAGAAACTTACCACTTCTCTGGGGGAAAGCTGAGAGTGTAAAACAATGCCAGCTGCTGCAATGTTGAGGAAAAAAATATTTAAATATTAATTAGATTCAAGAATTGGAAGCACACAACTTCAATACGGCACTACAGAGTGAAATGGAAAAGTAGAAAGCAATATTTCTACTTGAAAGGGGAAAGAAAATATTGGCATCCAGACTATATAGAGTCAGTTCTGTGCACAGAATTGTTTTCTCAGAGAACTGTCTCCTCGTAAGAGCCTTGTCAGCTTCAAATGACAAATCTTTTGTGCATAAAATGTAATTTTTTTTTCCATTGTAACTATTCTAGAACAACTTTGCACCTGAACAAAAACCTGCAAAAAAAAAAAAGGCAGTTTTTAGGAAATCTTCCAAGGCAAAAGTTCTTTTTTTTTTTTCTTCAGAAGATTTTATTTATGTTTAGTGGAAAAGAATTGGAAAAGGCAAGTAGGAAATTCCATCCTGAAAAGTACTGCAAGGCACTGATATATTATTAATTCCTTACAAGTGGTTACCCTCCCTTTTCCCTGCATTGCTTTCATATCTCTTTGCTGCATGTTATTCCCCATATACTGCTGAACATGTTGGCCACTAAGAAAATGCTGTCAAAAACTAAGTTTAAGAGATTTAGGCTACACTTTTAGTTTAAAATTATAAATCCATTTTTAAGCTATAAAAATGCACTTGTGATTGAGGGGAAACTTCCTGAGGTCTTTATGGCTCTGCTAGAATAGTGCTGCATTATGGATATTTCTACATGCATGAACGAGCACTGTGATAGGATAAGACAGGGTTAAAATTGTCCATCAGTTTTGGAGGGAAATAGGAGACTTGGTCTGTACAAAACACTGTACAGACCAAAAAATTTGGTCTGTACAAAACCATCTGTAGACAGATGGTTTCTCTGGAAAACATTTTAAAAACCTCAGTTTATATTAAAAATAGAAATACTTAGATTTGCACTGCTATGCAATAACCTGTCCACTGCTTCTTGAAGTAGCTGCCAGCTTCATCGGTGCCTGTTTTCAAGTGAATGACATTGGAGAGCACGTGACTGGAAACATGCAGGGCACTGACAGGATTTTCAATCAAAAAAGCATTTATTTCCTTTATAGTTTTCCCATCATTTTAAAGAGCTGGTGAATTTCAAAAAGATAATTCTGATGGCTGGTGATATTTTTTTCTATCTCTGAATAAAGCTCTGTGACTTCTACCCTTGGGAATCCATTGCTGTATTTTCCTAGTCGTTCCTAAGAAGATTTTTTTTAAAAAAGGTTAAACTTCTTTTTAATGACTTGTTGAAGAACTTTTGAGAGATGAGATTAAACGTGTCCTCTTTAGCTTCAGTGCGCTAATTTGATTTGTGTTAGTTCTGTGCACAGAACTCTTCTCAGAGAGCTGTCCCTATATAGTGTCTGATGAGGTTGAAATGATAAATATTTTGTGCATAAAAGATAACTTTTTCCAAGTGGCATCCTTCCAACTCTATTTCAGTTTAAGGCCTCCAAACCAGTTAAACCCTGTGTCTGTGGGCTGCAGTATTCAGCTGTGTCACCTGTGGGGAAGTGTAGTTGTTCAGTAGAGTGACTATTAAATCATCTAGACTGTAAGAGGATTATATATTCACACTAGCTTAAGCATAACTGAGTGCCTTAGCATTTACATGTACAGGTCCTAACTGAATTTTGCCAGCAAACGTTACAAACACAAACTCAAGAGTCATTTGACTTTCATTTATGCCAAAGTGAACAACAACAGCATTTTGAGAAAATAGATTTTTCTTTCAAACAGGAAGTTAAACAGTATTCCAGAAAGAGATCCCTAGCTGGTAAAGAAATATTTACAAATTTCTTGTGCTGGAAACTCCCCATGGCCAGCTACAGCCTGTATCTGGACTGCCTGCATTTAACCCACAGAGATGACATTACCATTTTTGAAGAGCTGGAATTGAGACACAGAGCCCTGTCCCAGGGAAAAGTCGGGGATCAAATATAGGTCGTGGAGGTCTTAAGGTGGCATTTTAACAGGTGTTTTGTCCTTTCATTCAAGTGACTTTTGAATCTGAAAGGGCAGAAGTACAAGTAGCTTTGGTGGGGTGCATTTCTCCTCTTAAAAATGGAAAGATAAAGCAAGTTTCAGTGGAAGGTTTGTAAAAAACCTCAGCAGTTGAAAGCTACAGGCACTTTTAAGATTTTGAGCTTCGACAGATGGGATGTTTACGTGCAGTATTATATGAGAGAAAATAATGACCATAGTTGCTGGAAGGCAATAGGAGAATGCATGATCGTCTTTGACACAGAGTAAATGTGTATGTGACATCCAGGTCATGCATATAAAGAAGGAGTTAAGTAAAAAAATCTCAGGTCAAAGAAAACTTTAAGCAGTTCTGTCTAGGATATAAGGCAGGATAATTATTTCCCCACTAAACTGGTTTCTGGCAAGTATTTTGAGTCATTTTCTGCTGGGAAACAATGACCAGTTGTCAGACTTAAGGGGACCAGCCTATTCTGTTTGAATATTTCAGAGGAATAAATACCCCTCGGCACATCATTTACAGACCTCCCACTGTCTCCAGATACAGCATTTGGCACTCTGCCTTCATTTGTCCCCTTCTCCAAACTGCGAACAGAGACCCTGCCACCAAAACCCAGTGAAAGCTGAGGTAGTTTCAGCTCCTCAGCAAGAGGCACAAGAAAATGCCTCAATTCTGGTAAAAAATACTGAGAATGCTGTTTTCTTTTAATGTATAATCTGAAACACATTCAAATGCTGTCAGTTAAGAAACTGGTCAGACCTTGATTTCATAACAACCATCATTGCACGCATCCCGTTCCTGCTTCGCTTAAAGCACATCAGTAGGTCCATTACTTCCCACTGGTGGCTGTGTCCTTGCTGTGCTGTGCATGATGCTGCTTTCCAAAATCTAGGTGTATTGCTTCTGCCCAGCACTAACCCACTGTCAGGTGCTTTGTCTAGCTTTCTTTTCAAATTTAGAGACCCAGGTGGGCTGGTATAGGTGGTATTCAAGGACAAGGAGCGGGTTTGCTGGTTGAGAGTGCCAGAACCTTCAGAGTGGTGTTTGTGCTTCACAGATGTAGATGGCATTGTGCCTTCTAATGGTAATTGGAAAAACATCACTCCCGCTGTACTGCTCAAGTGTGACCTTGAGTTTTCTTTTGATAGGAATGGCAGAAAATTTATGTGTCTGATTCTGTGTTCCACCACTGAAAGAGCTCTTGTTGACCAAAGCTGTTGGTGTCAAGACTGTGCTGTCTTACTTGAGGGCTGGAAGCACAGGGTGCGGTATGACAAAAAGAGGTGCCTTTAACAGCCCTGTGCCCACAATGGTCCAGTGGTACGGGAGCCAGGCTGTTCCTCCTGCCATGTGTTTGGCTGTGTTCAGAGATGGTCGTGGCTAGTTTTTTGCTTGCATTGGACTGTACAGGTATCATGCATGGGTAGAGGAGAAGTGTAACGGAGCAGCCACTTGAATTACTGCAGATGACCCAGGGTGCTCCTGCATTCCCTCTGCATTCAGTCCTTCTGCTCCAGAGAGATGGAGAGCAAAGACAACCGAAGCTCTGTTCCAGCCTGGAAAAGTTCATGGGTCCTGAAACTGAGTAAACTGTGTTTACGTGACAGACAAAACAGAGGAGCAAGGGTGGACCTGTGTCTGAACCCTTAAACAAGGGTTTAAAAGGTTTTTTTAAGGTTTTAAACCCTTAACCCTTCTACCTTAAACAAGTCTAGGTGGAAATCTGAGAGTTCAACCAGGCTGAGAAACTTACTTTTTTCAGATAGATCTGGAATGCCTTGCAAAAGAGAGATGTTTGTTACTCCACGTGCTGGTTGAGATCAAGAAATTAGGAGCACAGCAAAGAAGGGTTCCATTATTTTTTACTTAAAATGATGGCTGGTCTGGGTTGGTTTTTTTTTATGTTTTTGAGTAATGCTCTGCGTAGCTACTTCATTTAGCTCTCAGCCTTTCTGACAGTGATAGGTTCCATCATGTTTTGTTCCTCTGTGGTAGGAATGAAGTATGCACAACTGCAAAAGTTTGAAAATGTAGAGAGACACCAAGGTGGAAGAAATACGTGGGCAATACTGGATAAAAATTTCTTTGGGAAACCAGAGATAAGCCTATTTTTTTTTGTTCTTTAAGGCAAATTAATCTTCAGTCTTTGAAGTATTTAAGAGCACTCTTTGCTGGCACAACCTTAGCCCTGGAAGTGTGTTTAGCTTCTTGATCAAGAAAAGATGGAAGTTCTTGAACCATCCATACCTTTTTCACTGTTGATTCTATCATGCCTGAGACACACCGCAACAAGCAACATCCAAACAACAACATCAAAAATATTACCCGTGCCCATGTGCTAATAGAAAGAAAATTAGTAGTAGTCCTATTTTGCAGTATAGCGTGTCTAACTGAGTCTACATCTAGCAGCAAATTACTTAAGGCCGCAGAAGTAGCATTGGTCTGTTTTGAAAGCCAGCATCCCAACTTATTCTAGTTGGGAGCAGCTGCTCCAGGCACTAGTAAAGAAGCTGCAAAAACTTTTTAATATAACCCAGACATTGGTTTTTGGTTGAGATGGTATCCATGCTGTAAGGCTTACTATGAGAGTATATAGAAAACCAGCTATACACAACCCTCCCATCTTCAAGTGACTGTCTCCTGATTCTGAGTTACTTCTCTTTCCTTTCCCACAGCAGGACGCACACACCTGGCTGGCATCCAACGAGGTCCTACATCTGTGGAAACACAAGCATAACCCCGTCCCCAGGTTAACAAATCATGTGGTCCTGTCCACTGCCCGGTTTGCAGGTCTCGAATGAGAACTTTTACACCAGGTTCCAACTATGATCGTCCTTTCGTTGACCCAAAATGCATTACAACAGGAGGATCAGTTTTATCAGTTCTAATTTGAAGAAAGTTCAGTACATACACTGCTTTATCCAGTCTAGCTTCAGGTGTCTCACCACTCATTCCCCCTTTTTGTTTTAAAAGCATGCGTTTGAGAGTCTGATGTGCTCGCTCGATGATCGCTTGTCCCGTGGGAGAATGAGGGATGCCAGTAACGTGAGTAACACCCCAAGCCTGTAAGAAAGCTTGCACCTTAGCAGTACGATAGGCAGGCCCATTATCAGCTTTTATCTGTTTAGCGATGCCCGCAGTTGTAAAAGCTTTTCGCCAGTGTCGAATGACATGACCAGCATTTTCACCTGTTTGTGTTGTAGCTATAATCAAAGAAGAAAAAGTGTTAATTGTTACATGAACATATTTTAACCTGCCAAATTGAGCCATGTCAGTTATATCTGTTTGTCAAATGTCTAAGGCCTGCAGTCCACAAGGATTGGTTCCTTGTATCTGCGTATGTTGCGGCAGTTGCTGACAATCAGGACACATAGCCACGATATTCCGAGCATCACTGTGACAAATGAAATTGTCGTCGCAGTGCCTGATGTTCTTGATGAAAAAACTCATGTGACATACGTGTCTGCTGTTTAACGTCCGGCACCTGTACAGTCATTGTAGTAGAATTTGTGGGGTCAGAAACCAAAGAGTCCACTCGAGCATTGTCTTCTGCAATAAACCTAGGTAAATTAGTATGATTTCTTACATATAAAACATAAAACAATGTAGTTCAGATTTGAATTTCTTGTTACAGAGCTCACAGCAATTCAAAAACACACTGATTACGTGTATGCTCTATAATAGATCTATCCAATTGCTTTACAATGCCAGCGACATATGCTGAATCAGTAACCAAATTAAACGGAATGGGAAAATTCTGAAATACTTCTAATACATCTCGTAATTCTACCACCTGAGGTGAACCCTTTTGTTGTACTACCATAGATTCCCACTTGCCGTCAGAATATCAGACCAGGCCCGCCTCGCCTGTTTTCTCAGATCCATCCGTAAAAATGGTAATTCCGTCCACAGGAGTGTCTGAGCACAACACTCTCCTGGCAGTTGGAAGTTCCTCACTTAATTTTATAACAGGATGGGAGGGCAAGTGGTAAACAACTTGTCCCGAGAAATTCTCCATGGTTGTTTGTAAAGCAAAGCTCTTAGCCATACACCACTCAAAGTATTGAGCTGCAATAGGAACGGTTAGTGATGCAGGATCTCTGGCCACAAGATCCCGACATCGCATCCGGCCTTTGATGATAATCTGTGCCAATAGCTCTGCAATCATGGGGACAGTTTTCTTTGTTCTTAAAGGTAGAAACAACCAATTCCAATATATGTAACGAATCTGATCATTCTGAATTTCATTGATCAATTATTGCATATGGAATTTGTCTATCAAACAAAGTGATAATTTGTATTTCCTGATTCAAAGCAATACGATGTATAAATTTGGAATGTAGCCTGTTTTTTATTTCTGTAATCAGTTGTTGTACCTCTGCAGTAGTTTGTCGTGGTGCTGTTAAATTTGTGTTCCCTGCTAACAATTGGAATAGAGATTGTAATTGTGATGATGTAAACCCCAAGTACGGCCGCAGCCATAATGTGAGTCTTATGTTCCATAGGATCCACTTTTGTATATGCCTTTATCATAGTATTCAAATCTGGTTTTCCAGGTAAAGCTTCAATGATCTTTTGATAATCAGCATTAGCATTATCCCTAGCTAATTGCATAACTAGAGTATCTCATAAACCAACATCAAAAACTTGCTTTTCAACTGTTTCTTGTAGCCTCTCAACAAAGGATAAAAAGAGTTCCTTGGGTCCCTGTCTTATAGTAGTATATAATTGCATTCATACCCAGTGCGCTTTTTCCAGTTTCCCTGCACTCTGTAGCTGGTTGTTATCAGCTGACCTTGAGCATTATACTTAGACCTGCACTGCTTCATAAGATGCCCCAGCTTCCCACAGCAATGATACATCAAAACAGAGTTATCTCTCCCACTCAGCTTCGACTTCTTAAGGCAGTTTTTCTTAAAGTGATCTTGCCCGCATGTATAACAATGATGAACTATCTTAACTGTTGCCGCAAATGTTTTTGTTAAATGCTCCATCAGAAATGTGGTGGTTCATACTTTCCCACAAGCATCCATTAGCTCGGTTAAGGTGGGGTTATAATTTTTCATCCCTGTAATAACTTACCTGCAATCTTCATTTGCGTTGTCCTTTGCTAATTGTAACAACAACGCTTCTTTAGCAGCCCCGTTTTGTATTTGTTTGTCTAAGGCAAATCATTCCCCAATTGAATGGTTCCCACTCGGGTTGGCAGCTTCTGTTCCCTCGATATACCGAGCAAGCCAATACCTCACCACCCATACAAGCTAATACCCCGCCACCCATAGCAGCCACGGCCCTGAAATCACTGTCCACAAGTGCGTGCTCTCTTAATTTTTTCCAGAACTTGGCTGGGTCCGGGTCAGACATAGTAACCTGGACTGGTCGCAGAGCGAACAACTCCTCCACGCTACTGCCTGACTTTCCCGACCCTCGGGCTCTGCAGCAATTAGGTCCCGCTTCCACCTCTTCAGAAAGGTCTGTTAAGGGTGTCTCAGTCTCAGATCCAGGTAACGGGATGGTAGAAGGATCAATGTGTTGTTGCTGTTCCCTGGGCGGTGGGGGGGGCTCTGGCGGCGTGGAGCGGGGGGGGCTCTGATCCGACCGACCCCCCTCCCATTAAGACATCTACTCCATTACCATATCGAGGATCATCTTGACGGTATCGCAAATTTACCAGCGCCTGAGCTTCAGAAGCACTTCTCGAATTTGACATAAACACCGCAAATTGCACAGGCTGGAAAATTATCCTCCCCAGCTGCTCAAAATCCCAAGGAGTCAAAGTCTCCATTGTCAATAACCTTAACATTTACATACTTGGAGGAGAATTTATACCATATTGAGCTACACTCTTTTGTAAATCTTGTACAACTTTCCACGAAAAAGGAGCGTGCGTATGAGGCTGACCCGCGGCAGGATCATTAAAAATCACAGGATAACCAGAAGGACCAGACGCAGATCCACCCTCATCACCTCCCATGTCTCCCAGTTTCTCTACCACCTCCACTCCCCCTCCTGAGGTGCGGATGATTTTATAGCCTCCCAAAATTTCCCAGGGTCCCGAGGGAACACAGTAATTCCCGGTACGCTAAAGAGTTTATCTGGAGGGGCGTTAATCTTAGGTCTACAAGAGAGGCTTTCTGTGATACTTAGCCGATTGAGTGCCTGTGGTAATTCTTCTCTAGCAGAGGAGCCTTCTGTGGAGAGCGGAGGTGCAGAGGGCGGGAGGGAGGGGGGTGAAACGCTGCCAGTCTGAGGCGCAGCCGGTGTCGGATGAGAAGAAGTCGGAAGCAGAGGAGGGAGGGAGGGTGACCATCGTCAACAGCTTCTGATGTTACTCCGCTGAGCAGTTGCGGTGGATTAGAAGGAGACGGTTGCTTTAAATTCTTGTAGTATCCCGCTACTGCATGGGGAGCAGTAGGTACAGGCGTCTTCACTTTTACTGGCACCGCGTCTGTTTGTTTTTGCCTCTCGCCTGCGGAGGCACCAACGCCACTGATACGTGGCACTGGAGGATTAGGAGACTCCGGCTTTTCTCCTTTTTCCTCCTTGTCTTGCTATTGCTTTACTTTTTGTACAGTCTCTTTCATTACACGCCGTGTCGTTAACAGTTCCGTGGCAGATTTATCTCCCTTTGTCGCTGCCTCAAAAAGGGCAGATCCTAATCCTTCCCATACTGTTAAACTGAAGGTAGTAGTAGCAGATGTATCACATCCATGCTTTTTCCCCCACAACAATATTTTTTGCAACGATGGGTCCGGGAAACTTATCCCCGGTTGTTTTAAAACTGACTGCCACATAGATAAAATGGTGCTCTTTTCCTTAGTTATCGTACCCCCCATTGTGCCCCTGCTGGCTCACCAGTTCCACGGTGTCTCTTTACTAAGTTCCCGGGTAAGCAGCTCTGCCAGCTGCCGTTCCACCAGTAAAACCTTCTTCTGAACGTGCTTCGCCGGCCGGACGATCATGTTGGGGTCACCAGTTGCGGAGAAAAGGACTCAGCACACGATCCAATGTGAATCAAGCATAAGCCTAAGCCATAAGCCGTTTATTACAACAAAAAGCCCCTTTTATAATATATTTGCTTCCGTACATGCAGCCAGGCACTGTCCATGCAAAACCCGACCGGTCGCCCCGCTTCTGCCACACGTTGTGCACGCGTCCCCCTGCAACCTCCCACTGGTCAGTACTTTCACCATCCCCCTGTGCTGTAACATGATCCTGCAGGCGCCAAGTCCAGCACTGTTCTCAGTGATGTTTACTGTCAAGTATGCAGAGGCTCCGCGGGAAGCACACAGAAGATAGGCCTGTGGCCTTGCTTGGAGAGCTTGTTGACTTCAGCTCTTGATTCTTTCTGTTAGCTGAAACAATATCCCCCAACAGATGAGTAAGAGTCAGTGTTAGCTATTTTTGACTTTCATGGAAATTCCTATGATTTTTCACATGAGCTTAGCCTTCTTTCTTTTATTTTTCACCCACCTGGCCCACTTCCTGCATCCCCTCCAGCACTTGAGTGAATTACCCACCGGCATCACGTTATCTCAAGTGTTGTCGCTGCACCTGAGATAACGTGTCTCTGCCTGCTGTCTCTGCCTGCACATTCAACCAGCTGAAGCACAACATGATTATTCCCATAGGTGGACTGTGGCACGCCTACGGTTTTCCACAGAAAACATAGATCAAAGCCAAATTGCGTTAAATGCAATTATTTTATGGCATTATCTTGCAATGCCATATCATGGCTTATTCTTAAAAGATGCTTGGGTGACTAACTCCCATTGAAGTCAGTCAGCACCGGGTTCCTAATTATCTTCAGAAGATATAGGCCCTGGTTAGTAATTCATTCCCTCAAAACATTTCATTCTGAGAGGCAAAACAGTGGATAACTCTGTACTTATGTGCAAATGCAGTTTCCCAGGCCTTTTTTTGCTAGCATATGCTTGCAAGTCTTGAAGTTGTGCACATACTGTAGAAGCAAAGTAAGTATTTTTCAAGACATGGTGTGATTGTCCAGCTTGGCACCTGGGAAGATAAACCATGGCCAAATTGTTCTTTTCAAAACCGTTAATGTTTAAAAATGAATTAAAAATGGATAGCCAGGACAGTCTTTCCATTACCACTAGAACGACAAATGCCTATCCATTCTCTTTTTCACGCATCCAGCCCAAGAGCGTTGTTAAAATTTAAAAGCTATAATGAACTGCATGTGAACTAGATGGACACCTGCACTGGAAATTAAATTAGAAGAGAAGAACAGTGCATTTGATGAAATGGAGCTATTGCTTGAGGCTCAAACATATCTTGGGAGAAACTAGGCCAAGTACTCTGTACAGGCCTTTATTCTGGCGGTATCTGTTTTCAGGGGCGATTGTCATTCACTAATGGGGAGGATTTTTTTGAAAGCTGAGAATGGAATAGATACGCAGCATTTATGGAAATCCATAAAGGCGTGGTTCCTAGATGACGCCAATGCCTTTGAAGACTAGCTTTCATCTCCCCAGCTCTGTATTTGTAGCACGGATTTTTAATGCTTTAGAAAAAAAGTGTAGGCGAGAGGCAAGGCATCTTCACTAGGTATGTTCGTTAAGGTTCACTGTCATCTAGTATCTGGTGGTATGCATAAGTTCAGCCAGAAGTCCTGTTTCTCATGTTCCTATTCCCATATTCTCCTATTTCTCTTATAACACTTTTGGACTGCTTTTGGAGTAACTGTCCTTCCTTAAGTAATTTTACATGGTTTGTTAAACCCTGACCTTCAGGTATTAAGCTCATATCTAGCCATTAGACTCAATCTGCTCTTACGCAGAAATCAGGCTGATGCTACATTTACGGACCAGACAGGTGGGGTGGGGTCCAGCACCTTCCTCTGAAGCACCCAGCACTGCCCCTCACAGAGACGGAGCTGCAGGCGTTGCGCGTTTACAGACAGGCCTGTGAGCGTGACGTTGTCACTCGTGCCCTGTGTCCCGCTGCATGCTCAGGAGCCTCTGCCCGGAGCTGTCCACGGACAAACTTGCCGTGCAGACCGTCCCACTGCAAAGCCCGCAAGTGCCGTACACACCAGCTCCATGCAAAGCCCACCTCTGTAAGCGGAGAGGGGCACTCCTCCACCCCTCATGTATCTGAGAGATGTTCGCGCTGTTTGCTAGTTACTGTGACACTTCTCATGACACCAGGCATAGCGAAAGGTAGAAACAGATTTTACTTGTAAGAATTAACCCAGACACCAAAGAGGCTAGATCAGAAACAGCCCCGTGGAAATAAAAGCCCTGCTTCTTTCTGTGCGTGCTTCCCAGCTGCTCCTGAGACGTTGAGGAGGTCTCTCACTCTGTCGCCCACCTAACAGCCTGTCCTTACAGCAGTCTGTGGCTGGGTTCCAGCCTCTGAGTAGAAAATGTCTTGCCCCGAGTTCAGTGTTTAGTGAAGAAGATCTTGACTTAAAGACAATTGCACCCCTAAACGCCTAGCTCTTACCCAAGATTTCAAAGCTTCCTTCCTCTCGGTTATCCCTGCAACCCATCACTTCATTAAGTGGAGGGTTTAAATGTTCCTTTTAAGGGATTACTGAATTACTGTGTCCACTCTAGAGACACTACTCTCCCCTGAACACAGCTGGCTGGAGCTGCCTTCTGTCCAGAGGTAAGCAGACTAGTTAGTGCTTCCACTACTTAACTCAACTATAGATTAATGATTGAACTATGCTGTGGTAAGCGCTCCCTTTGAGTTGGACTAATATTGTTGTGCGCAGTATTTGTACTTCGTATGACCGTATAGTCTGAAACCCACGAGGAAAAAGGAATGGAAATAGTGCAGTCTTGTTTGAGTCCAGGAGTGGTGATAAGCAGCCTCTTTAGACCAGCAGAGATTTTGAGATGAATGTGCTTGGCAGGGTTAATCACAGTGCAGGTTGCATTTGTGTCTGATCCAGCTTGGAATCAGGCTGCTCTTGGATCCAGCACTTGCAACAGACCTTTCTGCGCCTTCCGGAGGTAGGAAGGGTGGAAAGAGCCTGGTGGTCCTTGTGTTCCTGGGAAGTGTGACAGAGTCGGAGTTCCTGCTGGAAAGTGGTGCGCGAGAGACGTGGCTCTGCACCACCTTAGAGCGTCAACCGTCTGTTAGATGGGAGTGGGGAGCAGGGCAGAGGTTGTTCCCTGCTGCTGCAGACCTCTCAGTAGAATCACTGTATAAATACAGAAAGGCTGGCGGGAAAGCAACAGGAGTGAAGATGGTTGTGTTTAGTCCCTGGAAGATGACAAATCCTACAGTGCTACAAAGAGAAAGTACTTTCTGTCTGCAGGCACTGGTTTTGAAAAGCAAACCAGAAAGACGAAAACCCAGCAGAGCTCTCCCCAGAAATACCCCCACAATGAGCTTGGAGAGGCTGGAGAGACAAGACAACAGCGGGGCTGACGGCATTGCGGTTTCTACAGCTTTGCAGCCTGGGGTCAAAAACCAGCTAAACCCAGCCCAGTGCAACCCAACGAAACCGAACCACCACTGTGCTTTCTCTCAGAGCTAGTGCTGATAGGATTCAGCCCAGATGATGATACTTCCCTACCAAAGCCCTCCTGGTACCGGAACTGGGATTTTAGGAGAGTGTGAATGCACAGAGTATACGCACTCCTCTGGTGGTGTTTCTGCGTTTCTACTCTCACTCTACCTTTGTCCTGGAGTAGAGATGTTGTACAAACTGTTGGAAATATCTCTGGTCCCACCACCCCTATGCAAAGAAAGCCTTCTGCTTCCCTATTCAGGAGCTCTTATCAGACACATGAATCACTTTACCGAGGAATAGGAGTCAGAAGCTTCCAGAAGCTGAGTGTCAGGTCTAGGAAGGAGTTGTTTTGTATTCTGGGACCTTCCTTCGTCACTTTCTCTGTTGCCCAAATGAGAAGCGAAATGCCAGCCTGTGTGAGGTGAAAGCTGGAGGACTTGTTTTTCCTGGTAAAGGCTGGAGCTGGTAGAAATCACTCTGTACCTGACAAATACTGTTACCCCAAGGCTTGCCTCTGGCTTGGATGCCTCTGCCCATTGTCCATGCATCCTTGACAACCCTCCCCGTAGCGAGGCTGCCCTGGCCAATGTCAGGCAGCGAGAGAAACCAGAGCAGAGCAAAGTGTCGGTATCTGGGCAGAGAGGGGGGCTGGATGCAGGCTGAGGGCATCGGACCTGTGAAGAAACCAGCTTCCCCTCCTGCCCGCTCTGCCCTCAGCACCTGCTGCGCTGCGGGTGTGCGGCTACCGCAGGATTTCGTGCAGAAGGAGGCACTGCCAACACGGCCCTGGGGCTGCGGGGGCCCTGGGGCTGCGGGGGCCCTTGGCCATGCCCCCAGCAAGCTGGTGCCACCCATGGTGGGGCACGGGGGGCAGGGAAGAGCACCAGGAGAAGGGGGAGAAAGCAGCACCCAGAGACTGTGTCATGCAAACAGGAATTTATTTCATTTTTCTTGAATAAAATGTTGATGGAGCCCTGCTAGTCCTGCCGGCGGCATGGCCTCTTGCAGGGCTGGGGAGAATCCAGGGCGCTGCTTGCCCTCCTCTGTGTGGGGCGTCGGAGCCCCCCAGGCGAGCGGTGCCTGCCCTGGCTGGGAGCGGAGGGGCTGCGGCTGCAGCACGGGACAGAGGGACCTTCTGGCGCAGACGGGGGATGGCCGGGACCCCCGCGCAGGGCGGCCTCCGACGTGCCGGCTTCCTCCTCCACGTTGGGGCCTGCAGGGCTGCTAGAGGGGGCTGGGATGGATCCAGGAGTGCCTGCCCGGGAGCCGGTGGAGCTGGAGCTGGCCGCAGGGCTGTCGTCCTCCTCGCCGGCAGCACGGGAGCGCAGCAGCCTCTGGGCCTCCTCGCTGCACCGGCACACAATGGTGTTGACGATGCCATGGACCAGTGCTGCTGTAAATTCCCCAAAGACAGGCTGTAGCACCTGGACCATGACCTCCCTGTTCGGACCATGGTCACACAGGTCGTGCAGGATGATGCTCTCTGCAGTCTTTGCCACCCACCACCGGGCCCCACATACTGCCTTCAGCTGCCGGCGCAGCCAAGGCAGCACAGGGTCAAGGAGATGCTCTTGTCTATGGAAAAGTTCTGCCCAGACCTCGGGCAGGAGGCCACCCACAGTAGGCCTGGCGTCAGTCCCCACAGCCCCCTGCTCAGCTGGGGACGGCATCCTCTGTGGAGAGGACGGAGGGGACGCCACGGGGCCATGGGGGCTGTTGTCGGCCAGGTGGCTGGGAGCTGTGGCTGCCTGGCTGCTGGCATCTCGCGACTGTGTGGAACGCCTGATGTTGAACTCTACATCGTCATCTCCCTCAACAGGAAACTTGAATTTCTTTAGCGGTCCTCTGCAGACGGGGCACTCTGTTTTCCTCTTTGCCCAACTCAGGAAGCAGCGCAGGCAAAACTGGTGCAGACAGGGCAGCGCGTAAGCGACGTCATCTCGAGCATCGCGGCAGATGGGGCAGCTCCACTCTTCCTCTGCAGCCATGTTTGTGCTCTGCAGTGATCTGGGGGGAGCTGAGGACGAAGAGCTGCTCCCCCTCGTTGGTGCTGACAAAGGCTGTTGTGCACTGCAAAACGGAGAGAGGCCGTGATCAGTCACTGTCCCGGGGAGGGCAGGGGAGGAAGAAACGCCCAGGCCCCCCCAGAAGGACGCCCTCCCGGCTCCCTGAGCTCCTTCACCCGCCCCACGCCCTCCCCGGGGGGACGTTTCCCCGCACAGCTCACCTCCGCTGCTGCAAGCGTGCCCCGCGGTACCCGGCTGCCTGAAGCAGGCAGGGCCGGGGAGACACAGGTGACGGCTCCGCGACGGGCACCGAGAGCTGCCGACGGCAGCCCCCAAAGCACTCCCGGCACCGGAAGCAGCCTGGCTCGACCCTCCACACCTGGCAGGCACGCTCGGCAGGAGCCCAGGCACGAGCCAGAATGGCCCAGGCTCTGCCGGCGCCCAAACATAAGCAGCGAGGGACGTGAGGTCACAGTGCATCGCTCGTTGATGTCACCGTGGGCCATCTGCCCCTGCAGGCACACAGCATAGGCTGAAAGTCGTTGAGGCTGGAGATCAGGGGCAACCTTTCCCCCGTGAGGACAGTCTGGCAGTGGGGCAGGTTGCCCAGAGAGTTTTTTGCCATCTCTGCACTTGGGGGTTTCAAGCTGCAGCTGGGGACAGCCCTGAGCACCTGGGCCTACCCCTGGGCTGACCATGCTTTGGGCAGGAGGTTGGACCGGAGTCGTCCCAAGGTGCAGTCCACCCACATCCATTCTGTGATCTGATCCTGTGAGAAGAACCAAGTTGAAGATGGCCATCAGCAGAGTTCATCTCAACAACTTCACAAGAGAAAAAAGAAAATACCATTTTTTTTCATCTTCTCTATTTCCATAGCACTCATCAGTTTAGCCTCTGCTTCCTTTGCAAAGTGTGAAGTTTTCGCACTGCCTCGTTCCGCAGTATGGTGCCGCACTCGTAGTAGTGCAGCAGAATGGATCAGCTAAACTCAGCTTGCCAAAAGAACGTCCCTCCGGATCAATAGATTCTGCGTTTGTGCTGCACGCTGCAGTCTCGTGGCAGTCTGGCTCTGCGTGTTCTCTACAAAACTAGCAAGTCGCAATTTTTTGCTGGGATTGGAGAGTGTAGTGTTGGGTGCTGTCTGTGGGAGACCCTGTGACAATGTCAGAGAGAGGCTCAGGAGGACTCTGTGAAGAAAGAGACTGAAATAAGCAACTAAAATGAAAATAAAGGAAGAGACAAGAAATCTTATCAGCAGTTTTATCTCTTGACAGGACAAGGGGCAATGGGTGCAAGCTGGAACACAGGAGGTTCCACATAAATATGAGGAAAAACTTCTTTACGGTGAGGGTGACCGAACACTGGAACAGGCTGCCCGGAGAGGTTGTGGAGTCTCCTTCTCTGGAGACATTCAAAACCCACCTGGACGCGTTCCTGTGTGATATGGCCTAGGTAATCCTGCTCCGTCAGGGGGATTGGACTAGATGATCTTTCGAGGTCCCTTCCAATCCCTAACATTCTGTGATTCTGTGATTCTGTGATCTCATAGAAGTTATTCTAGTAGCATTTTCATTCTATTCATTTAGTCATTTTTACTGCTACTTTTGAAGTTCCAAGCCTGTAAAATCATAATGCTATGATTAACCTCAAGCTTGAATCCTTCCATATTGCCCCTTTTCTTCAGTGGGCTTTCAGACAGATTTTTTTTTTTCCCTTTTCAAGAAGAGGAACTGTACATATAAAAGTCCTCTGTGCATGCAAGAACTTCTTAGTCCAATATTGTTACTGAAGACAACAGTAAAGGAATTGTAAAACTCCTGCCTCACCAGTATGCTCAGACATTCAACCCACCTGCATTTACTTTCACATAAATGTACAGGATGAAATAAATACAATGGTGAATACACGTATGGCTGCTCTCACGCAGGCTGTGGTTCAGGATTCCCAGAGGAGGTGGCTTAGCGTACTTCCTGAAAAAGTACATTGTCTAGGAGCCAAACCATGGGTGAGTTCTGAAAAATCTTGGTTGAAATCAACACTCTTGGGGAAGGAAACACTTGCAAAAAGTACCATTTCTCTAGAGTGTGACCCTGATTATGGTTCTAGTAGTCTTTATGTCAAAGAATCAGGCTTTGGACCTAAAAAAAGAGCTGGGAGAACAGGATGCACAAATGAACTAGGCAGACCTGAATCATCGTGTGATCTCAAAGAGCTGTCAATACCATCTAACTGAGGCAGATAAATAAACAAGAATATGTGACATTACATTCCTGTTGAGTCTTTGATGGAGGCTGGGTCAGCCAGAAGCCCTTGGAGGTTACTGCTGTTTCTCTAAAGGCACGAGAGTCCTTCTCTGGAGACCCAAGTTCCAACATTTCATCAGCAGCTTTTTGCATTGCATTCCTGCAATAGGAATATCAGGTTTTGCTTGGCTGGGGACTGTTGTTGTCTCACCTGAGTCTGAGGTCCTTGATCATGATCTCAAACCTTTCCCCCTGGAGCAGTGAAGTTGTTGATTTTTTTCCCCTTTTCACCCCCAGTTACTAACTGCAGATGTCTGGCCCTCACTGTGTCCCAGCAACCTTCCACTGCTCCCTTTCCCCCCACCACAACCCAGTGCATGTCAGTACCCCTCTCTGCCATGATGAGACTACATGGCTGGTTTCCACCGGATGCATTGCTCCCTTCTTTCTGGGCTGCCATGGGTGATCTTTCTCACACCTGATTTATTCTGTTGAACTGCCCACAGCTTTAAAAATCCATGCAAAACCACACGGAGAAACAGGATCAGGGCTACAGCTTACCAGACGGGCAGGTGCAAGGCACTCTTTGAGAATACACAAGTGCACACATCCAGTCCTCTTGTTAGCTTTAGTCTGGGTTCTGCCATATTAAAGTAGGGTAATTAAGATGTTGGCTACTGTAATTAGGTAAATCTGGGCTGCCGCAGAAAGTTGTCTTGCCTGCCACTATCCACCTCCCATTGACTGGGGAGCTAGCACAGATATTAGAGAAGCTACAAATAAATTTATACCAGGGAAATTATCCATTTTCAAACTAACCCCAAAAGGGTAGACAGGAAGAGCTTGCAACAAGATTTGTTCCCTGAGATGGTCTGTAGGCATCCCACTGGTAGCACATGAGGGCTGGTGGAGAAGAACTCGAGTCAATGGCTGCGGAGATTTATGCTAGATTAAACCACAGCATGGACTGGACCCAGCGCAGAGCCACCTTCATGTCTTTAAAACTGAGGGCAGGCTGTGTCTTTTCAAGAGAATCTGTAGCTGTGCTGTGCAGCACTGGGTGGCTGAGGAGAAATTGCAAGTATATGCATTAAAGATGTTCACTGAAAACGGTACATCACAATCTCACGGCCAAGGTAATGGCTGCAGATAGGAAGAAGTACTGAAAGAGCAGCCCACGTCAGGAGGAGTAGTCTGTCCATTATTGTTACGGCTGTAATGTGATCAAGAATATCAGACAGTTGACAGTTTTGTCTTGTCCCTTGTCCGCTTTTGTGTCCAGGATTTCACTGCATTATTGTGGCAGAGGGCTTGCTACTGAATGTGCTCCCTAACATGTGCTGTGACATCAAGTCAAAATAAGGCTCATCTTCAGCCAATATAGAAAAGAGTTGTCTGTTCATCATTAAAAGATGCCGGTTAATAGTGGGATGATCTGGTCACAGGTGTTTCTGTGATAAGGCCATGTTTAAATGAAATTGGCACTTCTGATGCCGAGCTGTCTCCTTAATTTCTGCCCGTGTTAGCTGGCTTTGGAAAATGATTTTTTATGCTTCTGTGTAGTTAGCAACAAGAATAATTTTTGTAAGTATTCTTTAGTCTCCTTTCAGCAGTGAAAGCCCAAGCAAAAGTAATTTTGACAAAGGACATGTTACTCCTTATTAGTTTCTTCTTACTTTTTCCTGAGCCTGGCCTAGCTTGAGGGACACACCAAGACACTTGGCATATCCTCAAGAACTTCCTTTGCTCAGATATTTAGCAACTTACTGTAATTAAATGATGTTCTTGCTTTTTCAAGCAGCTTAAACTGCATAGATAGAGCAGCCACTGGGAATTTAAATGCCAAAGTACATTAGAGAGAAGGGTTTCTGCAGTTCATTGGATGGGTCTGCATGATCTGTGGGCTTAGACTGTGGGCGGGAAATGACCAGTACAGTGAAAACAGATTACTTGAACATTTCCAAATAAAGCTTTCTGACAAGATGCTGTTGTAATAGATTATTAAGGGAATATCTGCAGAAATAAGTTTTTCTCTCTGTTTTCTGTTTCCTGGAGGAAGGGGAAAAGAAGGGAGAGCAGATCTAAAGCCAAATACTGTAACATTATTGACTTAATTGAAATTGCTGCCAATATCAGCTGATGGAAGGAAGACTTGAATCTGTCTCACAGTAACCTCTTCACTTCCATTGCATTTAAAATAGAATATTTTTTTTTTTAGAATTTAAAAAGCAGCCCTTTAGCTGCTTACACAGTGATTTAGATAACTTAACCATTGCACTGTGTTTTCTCAGATATTTGGCATGTTTAATGAATTTCTCAGACATTTCATTTTCTTTGTAAGTGCCAATTATCAATCTAAGGTAATGGAGGATGGTTTAACATGAACTGTCAAGGAAGTTTATAAAATTATCATGTCAACACTGTACTCTTCCAGCAGAGTTAAAGAACGATTACAAGAAAACAATATCGTCATTTAATTAAACAGTATGCACGTTAATATTTTTCCATTACTCATTACTTATTCTTCATACTGGCAAGTACTAACTGTCATGTTATGGTGCCATCAGTTTACTGTGCTTTGTGATGGACAGTTCCCTAGATAGCCTGAAAACTTCAGGTATTAAATTGGGGGGGGGGAGACTGTGTGTAGTAGAAGTGATTTTTCTCACCCTCCTAATGCTACCCTAATGTGATACCAAACAAGATTTCAGTCACAGCTGACTGTGTAAGGATTTCAGATGTGATTTCCTGTTCTCACTTTTTCAGCCATCAGTGGAAGGAGTACCTGATACCCTAAACTAACATCTTTTTGAGGTATAGTCTCAAGTTGTCTGTACATTCAGGGTTTCCACATTCTCTCCAAATCATCAAGGTTATCTGTTGTTGGGTTTTGTATTTAAATTTAGATCTGAAAGCACAAACTCCTGCCACTCAAAACTCCGTGAGCTCAGTAAGCTAGCAGAGCTAGCTAAGATACCCATGCTCATTTGGATTACATGGCACAAGCACTGCCTGTGGAAACTGTGTGAGCTCTCCTGGAGTAGTACCAAGAGTAGATATATAAGACCTTGCTGTAGACTCAGGATGCCAGTAATACCTGACTAACATCCAGATGGGCAGAGAGACTAGGCTCAGATTAAGTCACCGATGCTAATCTCAATTTCCACCACTACAGAAAAACCCCTTTGAACCAACCTTTATATTCTAGGTCAAGAAATGAATGTTTCTTTCCAGTAGTGTTGACAGGTCTTTGGCAATGCTAATTAATGAGCATTTGGTTTTCCCTGTGGTAACGATAGATTTGCTGTAGACTTCTTAGGAACGTTTTTGGCCTCTCTTGTGGCTACCCTCAATTATTCTTTTTTATTCTGAGATTTATGTCAAAATAAATCCTGTTCCCTTCAGGAGACTTAAGGGCTGGTGAAAGTGCTCTATGAGATGGTTCTATCCCCTGTCAGAATCTAACTAAATAAATAAGCACTGTCCATGATTTTGCTTTTTTAAGTAATCTCACTCCTGCAAGTGACATACTTAAATTTACAACTTGGCAGTTTTCATGTCTGTGGAATTCTGGTCATTGTGAAAATGTTATTTTGTAGAGTGTGTCTCTTTTTCATTGAGAAAGTAGACGTCTTCCTAACTCTCTCACAAAGAATTGTAAAACTTCTCTTGTGGTAAAAACAAGCAGTCTGAAATGGCCACAATGCTGGAAACTAAAAAGCTGTACAAAGATAGTAAATGACAGACTCTCCTTTAAGAACTTGCAAACTAAAGAACAATACAGAAGTGTACAAGACTCAAAGAGAATTCAGTGTGATTCAGAATAAACCAGCATGTCAAAAGATTGGAACTGGCTCATGTTGAGCATGTTTTTTTATCAGAGTCTTGAAGTACTGGAGACTAAGCAAGGCTTTGGATCTGGGCAAGAGTACATGAGCACACAGAGCTGCGAGTACTCTTAAAGTTTTTCTGAATCATGGCCTTATTCTTGGGAGATGCAGATTCCTTGATTGAAGAACTGCCCTCCTTTCTTGAAATAAAAGAAATTTCATTTGGAACTGTAAATGCTTAACACCTCTATAAATCAGATCACGTGCACCTCCTCAAACCTAGAGAGGGATGCACATGTCAGTTCCTGTTGCTAGAAGGCTGTTTACATCTGGCAGAATTTGGCCTTCAATTTTTAATTAATTTTGCACTGAAGATATGGTAATGTTATGCAAGCAAGAAGAAAATTATCTGTTCTTCCTACATTCTTAATACTTATATCACAGGTACCTAGTAAAAATTAGTACAAGTGGTTAGAAATCATAGGATAATTTGGATTGGAAGGAACCTCAGGAGGTCATCTAGTCCAACCTCCCACTTACAAGCAGGGTCAGTTACGAGATTAATATGCTTCCAAGTTTTGGGGTTTTTTGTGCTTCCCAGGAAATCACAGGTTAATTCCAGCAAAGTGATAATTTCATCAAGTGTCAATCATTTCTTTAGAAATTCACCTGTTATCACTTTTATATGCTTTTAATTCATGGGTTAACTATGGGAGCTCAGTAATGTATAGTGACAATTCTGTAGTCCTTTAAAATGTTACACTCATTATTATACCACCTTCTAACTTTCCTCATAGTTCCAACAAGTGCTAGAAATTCTATTGTTATGATAAGTTATGGATCCCCAATGGAGGCACTTAATTTCATGGTATGTTAAAGGCTATAACAGCCTATTAAAAGAGGGGGGTGAAATCTTACTGTAAAAAAAAAAAAAAAAAAAAAAAAAAAGCAGAATGAAATGCTTAGTGGCATTTCTCCAGGAGAGCCATTGATCAAAACCAAATCTAAAAGATAAGATTTTTTTGAAGACATTCTTCGGGGGCTAACAATGAGAATGGTGTGGTCATCCTTTTTAGCAAACATTGACTACCATTTCTAATTCAGAAAAGGCATGAGTGACAGCAGAAGGGAGGCTAAGCTAGTACTGAAGTACGTACATCATTTTCCTTTCATTATTCTTACTAAAATAGCCAAGAAATCAGGACAATTAGTGATTCTGCTCATGTGTGTGATTATAACATTGGTGCACAAACCTGTGAAGGATTGCTCAGTACTTAACTTTGCTCATATAAATAGTCCTTTTGGCTTAAAAACATGCACAACGCCCTAGTGTTTGTGCTGGCCTTTTGGAAGCTCTCAAAACGCAGTTATCCCTGTGTGAACCTCAAACATCACTCGTAGGTTTGACTGAGAAGCTGAAAACACGTCCCCATGCCAACAGAAGTGGCAGAGCACAGCTGCTTGCTTTTCAGCTCCAAAACCTTTGGGTTTTGTTTGCAACTGTCTGTCGTAAGTACTTGCTTTGGAGAATGTAAATAACTAAAGATGAAAGGTGATTTTCGTATAAGGGAAAATAGGTAAATGGATGAAACCTTTACAAAACTCACTGCTCTATTTAGTTGTTTGAGTACCCATTTCAGTGGCCATTATAGCCAACAGGAACTTTTCCATTGGCTTTAGCAGACACTGTGCTGATCCCTGGAACTGTAGCTGTAAGTGAAAATGAAGAATCCTACAGAACTAACAGAGCTGAAGGATTTGGGATTCTGGGGTAGGATTAAATACTAATTTCTACCTGGTTGGTATCATCTGGGACTTAGTCATAGAAGGCATTAAAGAACAGGTTAAAATAAAAAAATAAACCCATAGCCTGAAAATCACTGAAGTCCTTCCCTATCCCTTCCTCAGGAATGCAGTTATATTGTCCTTTATTATTAATATATCATAATAGCACCAAATATGGGCTGAGTGTTTTACAGTCTGAAGCAACATACAATCCACGATTAAAAAATGTCAGATAAAATTATAAACCGATGAAGGGGGGAGCTGGAGAAAGCAGAGAGGTGAAATTTACAGGTGGCAATCGGACAATGTTATCACTTCTAATTTTTTTAACACCTCCGTGAGGTCTTGGAGGTACTACAGTGGGAAACAACAGTTAATAATGGTTTGGCAAGTCAAGGAGTGTTGTAGGGCAGGTTCTTTCTGAGTTAGTTGCTTGGGAGAAGTTGTAAGGAAATTAGAAGATGGAGGTGTGGCAGCTGGCAGAAAATATTGAGTTAATGTGAAAAGAAAGACTTCTGTCACCATCATTCCATGGTAATAGAAAGAACCTTGAATATAGGGGCAAGCAGCCTCAATTTGGAACAACTCAGAGGGCAAATCAAAAGTTTCAGTAGTTAGGGTGGGAAATAATTTGCAGCTCTATCAGTGAAGTAGCTGTATGTATAGAGGGAATGTGGGGCTATGAATTGGAGGCAGCATGATTTAGTATGGCAGGATTCTTTTGAGAATATAATGAGCTTCTGCCCCTAAATTAAAACTTTTCTTTAAAGATTTTGAATCCAAAAATAACTATCAGGGGAGTTTTACAGAAGCATTAATTACTTTCATTCCTAAATCTGACGGTGATCCAAATTCATGTTCCAACTACCATCCCTTTTGCCTTATAAATTAAGGTTGCAGAGCTAAATTATTGGCTTCAAGGACTGCAAAGGCAATTTCCTACTTCATATCTCATTCCCAAGTTGAATGTTATATGTAGATTATGCACAAACAATGCTGAAAACCTTTATAGCAGTACCCCTTGAGCCAGTAAACTCTTTGCCTACTAAACAGAATTTCCTAATGACAATGTGAAAGTATGTGACTGCCTACAGTGGGATTACCTCTTCTCCAACCCTCCAGTGCTCTGTCTTTGGCCCATATTTGATACAACTATTTTTCTCCTTTTTTATAAGCCTACAAGTACTATGATTTTATGAGTGGTATTTTCTCATGGTCCTTAATTATCCTCTTTACTTCTGGCTTTGCGAAGTGTTTTTGCTTAATAACACAGAGATTCATACAGGACATAGATGTGTCTTTCAGGTGTATCTCTGTTTCAGTTATCACTAACTTGGATTGTTTTTTTGTTGGGTTGGGAAAAAATGTTGGTTGCCTGTGGGGATTTTGTTTGAATAAAACAAGGAAATGGTATTGCCATAATTCAAGACAGACTCTGCATCCGTGTCATATCCACATGCTACTTAACCTTTCCACTGGTTGAAATAGAGGGGTTTTTTTCAGACCAAGATTAGTCCTCACACCTGAGGACAGCTGAAGTTGCTCCCTCCTCATGTAAGGAGGATGCTTAAGGATATCCCATGCTTATCTCTGTCATAAAGTTTCAATACAGAGGTCCATCTAGCTTCCACTTGTTTCTTTGACATGCTAAATGCTACTCTGAGTTCAAGTCTAGGGACAGGGAAGCCACAAAGAATAACAACTGGGTGCTAAGGCTGGGACCCAGGAATACATTCTTAATTTTCTTCTGCTGTTGACTAGTGAAGGAGCATCGCCCTGCTTTTGGCTTGGAGTTCTGGGCTGGTGCAGTGGTTGCAGGTCACCCGAGCACCATGCTGACACCTGCACCTCACTGAGCACGTGTGTCCTCTGGCAGTGAGTCCGTTTAAACCAGGATCTGAATGAAATATGCTATACGGGCAAAAACTTTTGGGTTTTTTTTTTTTTCTGTTTAATTGCATCTACTATTTTTCTTTTGATATATTTTGCTGATGTACAAATGTAATTAAAATAAGACAGACCTAAAAGGGCTGTGAACAAACAGCAGCAGCTTCTTGGGCCTGCTTAGATTGGCGCAGCCCCAGCTGGGCTGTTTTTGCAGGCCTAAGCCTGCGAAATAAATTCTCTTTCTAGAAACTAAAGTTTGGATTTAGCTGAGCTTCAAGTGAGCATAGACATCAAAGTAGGCATTGTTGTTTGTTGCTGTTTATGATACGTGGGGGTTTTAAGCCCTCAGTTGGTGCCTTGGCCTCCCGCTTGCATGTGTGCGTTTGTAGCCTTGCAGTCACCATCCTCCTTGTTTTTACACAGAGTGATAGACAGAGTCTCTTAGTTTTTCTGCTTTGGTTGTCTCAGCAGTTGGGAACAGATTCTGGATTTTTTATTTCTCTGGTTGATGCTGGAACAAAAGTTGAAATTAAGAGATTCCCCCTCTCAGGCTGCTGGTGCTCTCTGGGAGCTGTATCCCTGCTTTCCTGCAAGTGTAATAGTACTAAAGTTAACGTTACTGGTGACTTCCTGGCATAGCATCATTCTCCCAGAAATTCATGCTTAAAAATAAGGCTCTTCTAACTCTGCAAGTGACATTTTGAAATTTCTGAAGATATTTTGCAATCCAGGGGTATTTAAATCCTACCTAAGTAGTTAACTTCCATTGAAATAACTGGATCCTGGAATAACTTGAAAACGTGGGCTGTATTTTTAAGTCGATATTTTTTAGGTAATACAATGAAGTTAAGGGTTTAATAGGAAACATAACTTGTATCTTTCACCTTTTTCTAACTCTTCGGTCTTATATCCACTTATTAAAGCATGCAATATTTAAGGTTTAAGAAAAATGCACATATGTTTCTCTGAAATCTGGGCCCACTCTGGAAGGTCCCAGTAACTGGGACACCTGAATGGTATAACAGTTTAGCATAATAAAGCTGAGACATCAGAGGGACTTGACTCGAGGCTCTCAAAATACACGGAACTAGTAGAATGAAATCTTTCCTCTTTCAATACAATTTTTTCCGGTCCAGTGTTCTTAGCAAGGGAAGTTGGCAGCAGCCTGTTCCTCCAATTGTGTGTTAGCCCCCAAGCTTTTCTGGCCATTGCATTCTGATTTTCCTTGGGTTTTAACCAACTCCTCACCCTCTCTGGCACTTGTTCTGCTTTGAAGTGTGTAGATGGGATGGCAGAGCAGTTTACTGCAGTATTTGTACTTATTATTTGGGAACCAATGGGAAGAAGAAATAACCTGGCATCTTTTGCAAGGGAATAGAGAAAGGCTTGTTTACCAGATCTCACATTTCTGGCAAACAGCTGGCTGTAGTTTTAATAATGAGCTGCCCATAATTGGAATGTATTTAATCCAACTTAACACACATGCACTAAACTTGCTAATTGGGAATTTCTCTTTATAATAAGCACATTACTCTTGCTTTTTCAAGTAATGTCAACACGCTGATACAGCAGAGAGAGTGCACCTCGCTACATGAATGCAGCTAGCAGGCCCCAGTGCATGGTAATTTTTGAAGAAAACATATGGTAAGAGTAATGGCTGAAGTCTGTAGACAGCTTGCCTAAATTACAGTGCATCCATTGAAACCAGGACACATGCTAAGCTGCTGAAAGCAAGGAGATGTCATTAAAAAATGATTCATATACCTTTGCCTTAATGAGTGCTCACACTTGAGGATTGCCAATTGCCTGATCAATACCTTCACTGCTGCACAAGGCAAAATTCTTTGTACAAGTGAACTATTTCCATTACAGAAGTGTGTAACTTCAGCACATACACTTTTGCCTTAAAGGAATTTGAAAATAATATTTTCTTTTTATATTTCTGAAACCTGCCTGTATTTGAATCTAGTAAATAAACAATCATGCACTGCCATATGGAGCAATTTCATAACAGCACATGGTAAGGTTCTAATGAGTTTTGCCATACTGTGCCTGACAGGTGAATTTTCAGCTTTGATTATAGGAGGCCAAAAATAATTCATCCAGGCCAATAAAGTTTGATTTAGATAAGACTTGATTATTTCTGCTATCAGCCATTAAGAACTGTTCTATCCTCATTTTCATTTTCAGGCGCATAGCCTGGCAAAAAGCAATAATGGATATTTATTGGGCTATCAAATCCACAGAGACTTGTTTACTTATCCAAGTACTGCAGTTGTCAATATTCTGTAGTCCACTGGCTGCTATCTTTAAAAGGTATCATATTCAGGAGTTGTTTTCAAGCTCAACTCTTAAACTTTAAAAAAGTACTTTGAAGTTATTATTAGTAATGCAGTGCCTAGAGACCCCATTATGCCAGCCAGGGTACAAACAGAGTAAGAGACAGACCTGACACAGAAAATGTGCAGTCTTTTGTGCTTATTGACGAGCCCAAACACATCCAAAGCAGAGACAGCCAGGCTATTCCTGCTGCAGGTGAGTGCCTCTCCATTGAATTAATGGCAGCATGAACTCTGTT
Organism: Nyctibius grandis; assembly: GCF_013368605.1. NCBI lineage: Eukaryota > Metazoa > Chordata > Aves > Nyctibiiformes > Nyctibiidae > Nyctibius > Nyctibius grandis. The sequence continues at coordinate 86,809,241 of NC_090695.1, forward strand.
AACAAGACATATTGTGCTGTTGAAGGATTACAACATGAAGCAATATAGGTGCTGCCATGCTCAAATGGAGCAGAGTTCTGTCTACGGCAGCACAGCATAGCTTGGAACAGACAAAAGCTGATCTGGTAGAGGAAGGCTTAGAAATCTTGTGTTAAGCCTGTGTCATAAGCTGCTGGTACCTTAGATCTCACCCTCATCTCTTGTAATTGAGTAATGACCTTAAGCCCTGAAGGCCAAGTTATATGACTGAGACAAAGCCACAGAGTTAATTTTAATGAAACAAACAAATAAATATTGTTTTACACCATTTTTCACCACATGAAGACATACATGTTAGTATTCTGTTTCAGATAGACCAGTTTCTCTGGTTTTCCAGCAAACTAGGGCACTGAATTATTCACAGAAGGCAAGTGCAAAGGGAGGTGTGTGCCACCTAGACCTCCTGCAGCTGCAGGAATAAGGAACTGTGCTGTAGCTCTTGCCTTAAAATCTGAAAGAGTTTCTTCCTTGGTGCTTCCCGAAATAGCTTAGTGTTCCTGGAAGGCTGGTAGGTCTCAAACTTGTAAGATTTCACCTTAGTGCTAACTACTGGTTTTTAGATATCTTGGGTGGAAAGGCATGCTGGATGTCATCTTGATCTCTCAGAAGCCCTTTATTCCCATTGCTTTATTCTTTTCCTCCTTCCTCTTATGTTCAACAGGTGAAAAATGAGCATTTATGCCTTTCAAAAAACTGCCAAATAGGTAGGCATGCCCCTGCGTAGCATGTGACATTTTATGCAAAGCTTTATCTCTGACCTTTCTTTTCTTAACCTTGGTTCAATTTCTTTCTGCCCTGGGGTTTGAGACAATGAAAGTTAATTATGACTCCTGTTAGGCCCTTTGGGAGGTTTGGCTCTTCATATACATCTACACAAAAAGTGACCTTGAAGGCCCTTTTTCAACATACGTCCCCTACCACACTTCGTCTCCTTTTTCTTCTTTTTCTTTCAGCAAAAATTTTAATTTTCTTTTAAGTGAGGGTCATGTAAGAATTCAGTATGAATAAAAATTATATCAAATGAAATTCTATTTATTTATTATTTTTTAGGGAATGATAACCTGGGACTCCTGCTCAAGGAATTCAGAAATCTTTGCCTAAAATTGGGATTACCTCTGAATCCCAAAGTGGAAGTCTAATTTGCAAATGCATTCACAAAAATGCTGAGGTTCAGGCAGTTCTTTTAGGTCCCCTATTTGAAAATTAAATAAAAGTGTCTTCCAATGGTTTCCACAATTAATATGAGAATGACTCGGGTACTGATTTGAAAGTATCACTAGTGGCTTGCAAATATTTTTCTTTGCATTCATGAGCTGTGTTGCAGTCTGGTGCCATACGTAAGGATTAAAAACTTAGGATAAGCAAGGAGCTCTGAAATTAAACCAGCATATAACTGAGCCAATCTTAGGTAGTATCTCTGAGGTAATTAAGAATGGAGCAACACAGTGATCAAATCAAGGTTGCAATTAAAACTGAATCAACAGATCAATGGGTTCAAATGAGCAAATCATCATATTAATATAGCAGGTAATCAAGTAGAATTAAGAGGTTGGCACTGGAGGGAATTTCTGTTAGTTTGAGTCTCAAATTGCAGGGACCAATGGGGAAGAACCCATTTTCTTTTAGCCTGAGATTTGATAGCAGCAATAACTGACCTAAGAAAGAAGCATATGCATGATCTTTCTGATCCTAAGTTTACACCTAGTGTTTTCATCTAGTGTTTGTGACAGTTTGATTTTTGTTCATTTTTAGAATGTGCATCTTATCAAAACTGTTTTCTTCTAGCTCACGGTTTTACAGTTTTGCTTGTTCTTACAGGTTATTGATCCCTAGAACACCAGAGAATCCACTTGTGGTTTTAACCATCATCTCTGTGTTTAAATTAGGTACAATGGCAGAATTTGGACTGCCTGCTGTTCACTTCTATGGCTAACGTACCTTGAAGTCCAGCTCTGAACCAGAAATACAGCTTCATGAAGAGCCTCATTTATGAAATGTGTATAGTTTCTGTGGCGCTCTTCTAAGTGGCTCCTTCAGCACCTCGTACTGTGCCAGAGCTCAGAGGCATCCTTTCCCTGCAAAAAGAGCCTTTCTGTGGATCTGGTTAGTCCCTTCTTTTCCAAATCTTTGGGAATGCCCATCTCTCAGATCTCCACCATCCTATAAATTTAGCTAAAATATATTCATAATGTCAAAAGTTATTAGAGGCATACAGACAGTGCAATAACACACGACTTGTCTCCTTAGGCAAGAATAACAAGATCTTTTTACATTTTATTGTAAAAATTCTCTTCCTGATTGAAGTATGAATCTTCCCAGACTCAGCTAGAATGTGGGCGTTCTCTAAAATTCTTTAGAAATATTTTGCCAAATAGGTTAATTTCAAGATTGAGTCACATCTTTTCACTGATATAACTGTAAACACAGGTTATAAACACAGAAGCAACTCATACGTGCCTGTTCACTATGATAAACTTGTTTTGCCTTTCCTGTGTTAATGGGGGTAGCCTTTTGAAAGACTGTCAAATTATTATGTGAAAAAGAGATTGTTTAAAATTCAGCATGACCTGGGGAGTTGGGCTGTGTTTCTCCAGACAAAATGGATGCCTACAAATCTTGCCATCTTAATTCAGAGACCAGATGCAACACAGGTCAATTTAATTTCATTACTGTCAGAAGGTCTTCTGAAAAGATTATAATGTTCGCAAGCCACTGCCTGCTGCAAGGTGATGCCACATGAGGAGAGTTCACTGGGGACCACATGCTGGAGTAAAATTAATTAACGCATGTCAGCAATGGAGAGTTAAAAGCAGGCCTATAACTTCTTCGATTGCTCACCAAAGGCAAAGTAATAATCAGTTTAAGTTTCTTAAACTGTTGAGAATCAACACGTAAAAAGTTAAATGAGTAATTTTTTTAAAATTGGTAGATATTGTAACAAAAAGGAAAGACTGAAAAAGTATGAGCAGGTGTATTTTTATGTTCTCTTTTTGTGGTAAGTGCTTACTAAGCTTAAGCTAACAGAAATGCAACTGCAGCACTGGATTGTCCATGATATCTAATTTTCAAACAGACATAAATACTACAGAACAACTTGTCATTTTAAAAGGGTAAACAGAAAAATCATATAAATTAAGTGACATTTAAGAAGTTCAGGGTTTATATCACAGCCACCAGGGAAATCAGAGACCTAAGGAAGAAATGTTTCTTTGGAGCATTGATGTAATCAGGCTTGGGAGAGAGATGGGCTTTTTCCTAACTGATTGTCCAAATAATTTAGAAGCATAATTTTGGACTCAGATTGTCACAAAGGATTAACTCTGTTTCTTTTTAATTATGGACCCTGCATTTGGAATTTGTTTTTAAGTTGATTGAAAATTAGTTCACTAAAGCAGTAAAAAGCTAAATGCAATCAGGTGACTGTAAGAAATAAAAAGCCCCACTGAGGCTCTGGTTTTTTGAAAACAGAAGAAATAATGGCACAGCAGCAAAGTTTATTTTGTTTGGGTCCTTACCTAAGTGCGTATAAGACCAGCAGAGCCTGCCTGGGGATAGAAGAACACTGTGATCACCTCCTGAGGTCCATTCAGAACATTTGCTATAATGGTAAGTCTGTCAAACGTTCATTAGTATCTTTGCAAAAAGATTGCCTCCGTCTGGAAAAGGACCTTGAGGTGATGAGTTAAGCACCATAACTGGAAAATATATTGACAGCAGAGTCATATCTGAACTCTTCAAGGATGCTCAAGGCCAAGTTCTGCTTAGGCTGGATGGGTTGGGACTGGAAGGGAGAAAAGAGTCTCCCACTAAAACTTTGAAAGGATGACTATAGCATGAGAGGTTCCCCTGAAGTCATTTGGGTGTTAATTGCACCCTTGGTGAAATGCAGCCTGAGAGGGGCATGCCCCCCCACCCCTCTGTGGCAGCTGGGGGTGCATCCTGGTGTGCAGTCAGGCTTTTGCTCTTGCTGAGTCTAGGTCAGGCCTGAAGACCCCTACTGAAGACACACACCTCTTCTGGGGCATGACAACAAAAATGAGCTCTTGCTGCAGCTGATCAAAGGCATCCCTCTGGTGTGTTGGTGACTGAGCAGCAAGGCATCCAGAGCAGGTGGTACTTGCATGGCTTGCTCTGAGTACAGGCTGTAGCAGCTGCTGTTACACGGTGTAAAAGCTCTTCCCTTTTCAGTCTGCAGTCAGATGCTGCTGTATCAACGAGCAGATGATGAGAAGAGCAAGCAAGGGGAAAGGTCACCTCCCATACTGTCACAGCACATCAAACAGCTAGCTGATATTCCTAACCCACAAGTGCAGGGATTCATTGTGCTTATCTCAGAGCAGTGTTCTGCACACCAGACAGCAGTTAGGGCCTGTCCTCGCTACTGGCATTTGTCATGTTAGAAGATGACCTTTGAAGGATTGAGTTACCAAACACCATGCTGGCCGCAGCTTTTCCATATGTATAGCCAAGAGCTAGCTGTAATGCAGTTATGCCAGCTTGCTTAGCCCAAACAGGACCGGAGCTTGACCTCAGTATGCAACATGACCCATTCTTTGCTGTATTATCCAATTAGTCAGTCATTAATTTGTCTCTTTAAGGTCTTGTTCTAACAGGAGACAGACGATAATCCCTAACATTTTACAAACATAGCAATATAGACAATTCTGATGAAAGGCAACCTCAGGGGGGTTGACTAATCCTCCTCCTATCCTAAGGCAGGATCAGCAAGACATTTAAGCTTTTCATGAAAGATATTTATCTAACCCATCTTTAAAGGGAACCTATAATTCTGGGGAGAGGGCTGGGTTATAAACCCTGTCCCTTATTCTATCTTTTCTTTCTATCTTTCTCTACAGCTTCTTTTTTGTGGCTTTTTTTTTTTTTTCACTCATTTCATCCACCAAATGTTTGGTTACAGATCCTAGAAAGAATACATTTATACATTGCCTATAAATAAGTTATTCCAATGTCTTAATAAAAGATTAGTCAGTGGCTTAGAGTCCATTAATTAATAAGCTGAGGCACTCTGTAGTAACTTCCACTGATGTATTAAGAGCTGTATGTACAATTCTGATGCATCTTATACATATAACATCTGATTGTTCTCTTAGAAATCAAGTCACATCCACATTTAATAGAATAAGTGCTCAAATAAAAAATCCTAAAGTCTTTCCATTCAAACTTGTTTTCCATGAAATTTTTTATAAAAGCAAAAAATGGGCCTCTGTATTTTGTAGACTGCTGTCTGAAAAATAGGCTACACTTTCACTGCTCTCAGAGGCATTTTACACACAGATTTTGTGCAGTGACTGTATTATGATGTTTGGGAAGTAGAGCTATGATCTTTTCTGGTCCTTGTTTGCATTTTACCACTGATGTCTCTGACTTAGATTTGTAGCGCTCTCATATACAAAATTATTAGTATGTCAGCAGAGAAAGTGCAAGCTTTTTCTGTCCTGAAGAGTTCCACAAAATGTTATACAAGTGTCTGTTACAGATGGAGTTGGTAATGCTGCTTACTCTTAAGGTAGTCCAGTATTTGGCATTTTCACTTGCCAGGTTTTAATTATTCAAACTAAAACTTTTTATGCAAATATTTGCTTCAGGCTAAATGTTTTAGAGAATTTCCAGGAAAAATAGTTCAGCTGCATCCAAAAGTACAGAAATCTGAGGAAAGGAGGAGATTATCTTTTCCTCATGATAAACAAAATATTTAAATGATTTAATAAGAAAGGTTTGTATGCTCTTTGTTTAAAAATTGGCAAAGAGAATTGCTCTAACATCAGAGATCTGTGTTCTCCAGCTCCCTGAAAATCCAAGACAAGTTTCTGAAAGCCTCAACCCGACCATGCTCAGTGGCTGTGCTTTGGAATAGATTCACTGAGTTCTCCAGGTAGCTTCTGCTATTGGCCTTTGAGGGACTGTGCAAGGTCATGGCCATCTTTAATTTGCAAGAACAGCCAAAGGAAATCATAGTAATCCATGTATGCTTTCTGTCTATCTAGCCAATATCCACAGGGCCAGAATTGTTCGTTCTTTATTCCAGCCTACAGATAATCTGGTGGGAGTGGGCACTGTGGTTTATTCAGCATTTCCCAGAGGGGTGAGATGTGCACTGCCAGGCATCCAGGTGGGCCCTAGATGTGTGTGGTTGCTAGAGTTTGTGCTGTGTCTTAAATTGAGCGGCATGAGTCATACCTTATAAGTCAGGAGCTGATATTTTTATATCTGTGTATATATATATATATATATATTAAAAAAAAAAATAAAGTCGCTTCAGAGCTGTCAGAGAAGCTCAACGTGAGCCAGCAATGTGCACTTGCAGCCTAGAAAACCAACTGTATCCTGGGCTGCATCAAAAGCAGCACGGCCAGCAGGTTGAGGGAGGTGATTCTCCCCCTCTGCTCTCATGAGACCCCACCTGCAGTGCTGAGTCCAGCTCTGGGGCCCTCAACATAAGAAGGATATGAATGTATCAGAGTTAGTCCAGAGGAGGCCACGAAGATGAGCAGAGGGCTGGAGCACCTCTGCTATGAAGACAGGCTGAGAGAGTTGGGGCTGTTCAGTCTGGAGAAGAGAAGGCTCCGGGGAGACCTTCTAGCAACCTTCCAGTACCTGAAGGGGGCCTACAGGAAAGTGGGAGAGGGACTTTCTACAAGGGCATGGAGTGATAGGACGAGGGGTAATGGTTTTAAACTGAAACAGGGTAGATTTCGATTAGATATTTGGAAGAAATTCTTTACTGCGAGGGTGGTGAGACCCTGGCCCAGGTTGCTGTGGCTGCCCCCTCCCTGGCAGTGTTCAAGGCCAGGTTGGATGGGGCTTGGAGCAACCTGGTCTAGTGGAAGGTGTCCCTGCCTGTGGCAGGGGGGTTGGAACTAGATGATCTTTAAGGTCCCTTCCAACCCAAACCATTCTATGGTTCTATATCCAACCTGTTTATATTTGGCTGTTACACCTTTGACCCACCTGACCAACACTCTGCAAGCAATGGGCAATGGCAGCTTTAGTTAGGGTGAAGTCTGTTGGCAATAAATTGCGAGGGGTCTGGTGAGAACAGAGACAGGATATAGGCAAGTATTTGCAGTGGTGTTAAGCCTAACCATGCTCATCTGGTTATTCTAATGTTCGCTTGAAAATAAAATAAAAGCTTTCTGGATTCAGTTCAGAAATTGTCTGTGTTGAGCATGCTGCATCACCAGACTTCAGGGACTGCACAGGACTTACCCTGGCAGCTGGAAGAAGCAAATGCAGAGACAATTACGGTGTTAAGCACTGAACCAGAGAATGGGGAGACAGTGAAACCCTCCCTGCTTTAAGCACTTGATCCCTTGTGATTGTAACAGTCTGCTTATTGTTGCCAAACATCTCATCACAGCCAGGGGTAGAAGTCTGTGCTATGTAGCCAGGTCTCTGGGCCTCCAGCTTGAGGAGTCTTTCCTGCTTGATAAAATTTCATGATAAGTTGTTTCGTGAAATTTAAGACTATTTTCTCATTATGGAGATATACGCAAACAACCTCACGCAGGTTTGAAAAGGAACTAGCTATCTAGTATCTCCAAACTTTTCCATGATGGACTGTACAACTTTAATAACCTTCTGAATTATTTATTTTTCAGAATCTCATATAGCTCTCAATATTTGTATCAAATTGGAACCATAGGGGAAACTTGGGCAGTACGACATAGTAGCAATTATCCCCAGTGCTGCTCAACTGTATGATAGCTTAGCTAACCAGTTTTTGCTTTAATGGAGATTGTACCAACTTGTGTTGCTTCAGAAGCTTGTTTTTTCAACCTTTGATTGCACTATTATGCAAAAACACCACCTCCTAATCAAACTGCTTGGTGCTGACACATAATGAACTCCTGACTCATTTTTAGTTCTGTAGCATGGAATTGCATGGCCTTAGGCATCTGAGTCCAGTTAGGACATTCATTACTTGGGTCCAAATTTATTGTCCTTAGACGAAGGGTTATTAATTAGCAGTAATTCTGACAGAATAATAAAGTATAAATTTTTCGACTTAAAATGTGATACCAAGGTATTTAGAGTGGAACACACTATATCCATTTTCTTCTTAAACTTGAAAACCAAAGCAATTACTTTGTTAATCACTGTACATCACTGTACAAATGCTTCTTTTTTAAAAGGAAATCATGTTGAGAATGCTGTTAAAAAGGTGAGCTGACGGGTGCTGGTTTTACATGCAGGACTTTTGAGACTCTTTGGGAGTCTGCTAGCTAGTGCTAGGGCATACATCTGTATAGCTAAAGGATGTGGCTCTTCAGAGGTTTACTGCTGCTCATAGTTAGAAATTCCCAAAATGAGCAATTTTTTTGCTGTTCTTCTGATGCACCCAAAGTGGCTCTGTTTAAAGTTAAGATGGGAGGTGTTTTCAGAATCAGGAGCTTATTTGGAGGGATTTTCTGAAACTGAGTTCTGAATCAAAGCAAGTATGTCTGGTTCTCACAATGCAAAATTAAATTGATTAGTTTAAGTAAATAGGCTTTCAATTTAACTTGGAAAGACTGTGGGTTTTGGGTAAAGAATTACAGGGGTTTTTTTCTTTTAAAAGAAGGTCTGTCTTGTACTGTTAAGAACTAAAAAGTACTTTTCTTACTGAAGAAGTATCTTCCAGAATATGGGACAGGCTTCGTAATGCACCAGATGATAAAACAAGGAGTTTTATTTCAATATATCTGTGTCCACAGTGCAGCATATGTTAGTATCTGTAACGACTGCAGGGACTGGTTAGATGTGTGACAGAACACACACTACTGTGCTGTTATCTTGTTTTAATTACATGCAACATTTTTCTTCATAATGATGAAAACAATAGAGACAATAATCCATGAACAAGCAGATATGTGGATGCAAAAGAGATGCCTACAGTATTCCTCTGTTGGTAGTACCAAGAAGCAAGGTCATGAAAAGCCCCATAAATAGCCTCTATTACCCAGAAAGAAGGCCTCAGTAAGTGTCTGACGGAGAGATCCCCAGCTCCCAGCAGCCATTAAAGCAGACTTGCACTTTCAGACATTAGAACATAAAGCTCCTTAATGAAGGGAAGATGTTTTTAGTCAAATTGTTTTCCTTTAATATTTGTTTTCTCCACTTGAACAAAATGTATATGACAAATGGCTGACCAAGCTTACGAGAAAGATCAGTGTTGAAACGGACAGTTTGAATCAAATTTTTTTTTAAAATACCCATTACACTATTTAAATGGAAACAATCCAGACATCATTAAAATAAAGCAAGATTCCTTCAGGGAGAAATTATTTCTGGTTTGATTTCTGTCAAAATGACTTTGACTTCCAGAATACTTTTACAAAATGTTTTCCTGAGGCTTTGCCTTTGTGAAGGGTTTTTAAACAAAGGAACTATTTGCCACTAAAGAGAAGTAATCTGATAAAAGATTGAATTCAAATTAAGTATGCTGCTTTTTTTAATGGAAGAGATTCTTTATTATTTTATTTTGTTTTAAGACATGTCACCTAATCAGCACATAAATCTTCATAGAATTCGTCTGACAACCTCATTAATTTCCTGTGAATATTGCAGTGCAAAGAAAAGACCATAATTTCATGAAGGTAATTTATTCTAAAATCAGGTGCCTCATATTTTTAGTTCCATGAGTTTGTGTTTTAATGAAGCTAATTTCAGTCATAAACACATCCTTGTGGACACAACATGATTATATACTGATTCTGGAGAAGGCCTGCTCCTGCTCTCGCTCATGTGACTAAATCAGGAATAACTCCAGTGAGGACACATGAGGGTATGAACAAACATGACCTGGATGAAACAAACCTCAGGGGGCTAAAAGAGCTTCATTTATGTCACATTGTGGCAAAAGCAGTATAAAGAACCCTAACTATGAATGTGAAGCAATTTGCCTGGCAACATTATGATGTTAGAGCAGCAAAAACCTGAACTGATGCAACCCTGAGTCAGGCCTCCTATGGATATCAAAGCTCTTGCTTTTCCCCAGCCTGTGCCTCTTAATTTCAAGTTCATTCTTTAAAGTTCATCCAGTATCTGAAAAGGGTGAATATTCTACTGAAAAGCACATCATCTAGGGTCTGATTTTTCAGTTCCTTTGCGCCTAGTTCACTCACATTTGTGCAACTGAATCTGAATTTTTCCAGTCGTAGGAATAGAATTTTTTTCCTATTTACTTTTTTTGTTGTGCTTTTGTGTTTTGGTTGGTTGTGTCTAGGTGTAAACATAGCAACAAAGAGCAAATATTTCTGTTGTCCTCCTGGCTTCTTTGGGAGTGGAAGCAACAGAAGAGGCTACTGAAGGGGCTGATCAGGTTCTCCTACTGCAATCCTGAGACCAGGGTTACACCAGAGCTGCATCAAGTGTGGAGATACTGTAGCCTCTCCTTGTCTATTTTTTTCTGCCTTACAGTGGAAGTGATCATGTTCTGAACTGTAACTCCCTAGAGTTTGGGCAAATCGTCTATTTAATGTCAGTGTTCTGTAATGGGCTTGATGATGAAGGTGCTGATATATATATATATAACATTGTTGTCATAAGCAGGAGATAGGCTATTCATAAAGCAGTGGAGTTTTGATATAAATTGAAATACATTACTAAGCACTCACTATGGAAAAATCCCAGACTGTTGCTGGTAGTGAGCTAAGATTTCGATGAAACATGGTTCATCCCATATTCCTATAGCTTACGTGTCTTCTTCAAAATTCTGCCTGCTTTTCAATGTTGTCATCCTCTTAATGCTGTTTAAAAGCTTGGTGGTCACAAACCCTACGCAACCATTAAAAATAATGAGATACAATTTCAGAAAAAAAAGGAGCAATTTGTGTGAAAGTGGCTTCGGCTCCAAGTGAATGCAAAGAGACTCGTTTCATTGTCAGAAAGGTTTCAGAAACTTCGCATGCAGAGTGTACAGAAAGCACCTTTCAAACATGATTTTGAAAATTGCTAATATTTGAAACCAGCTGGTGTAACAAGGTTACTGAGGTGAGGAGAGAACTGCTGCCTGGAGGACATGTATTAGAGAGATCAGAAGATGTTGCAGGCAAGTTTCAATATCAGTAGCTATTTTTTACAGTAATTTCATTGCAACATTGACCACTGAGAACAACCACCCGTCATTTAACCAGTTCTGCAACTTCTTTTTCCCCCACTTTTAATCTTCTAGTGGAGGCAGCTGAATAATACCTTTTTCAAGGTAAGTGTCTGATGTGTTACATCAATCACTAGAATTTCTTCTAAGATCCACATTATACTTTAAACCTTGACCTTAACAGCCATATCAGCATAATAATTTTTAGGTATCTGAAGGATTTAATACTTGATCAAGACAGAAGGTGTTGGGGGCTCCTTTTATGACCCATGGCAGGAATATGATTCTGTTGTTCCCCCTTGCATTATTTCCCCATCATCAAGCTTTCAAAGGCAAATAGCTGTGCAGCATGGGTGCAATCTTATCTGTATGGTAATGCTTTGTTAAGAAATAATAACCAGTTTAGATGAATAGCAGGTAAGCTATTTTGGAGAAAGGTGTTTGGTTTCCAGGCCAAGTACAGCATGGAGAGCAGCAATAAAAATTTCATCTCTTGCCCCACAGTGAGACAGAGCTCTCTTTAGCATGTTAGAGTATTCCAGGCTTCAAAGCTGTCAGATGTTTTTTGAGACTGGGAAAGAAAAGTGGAACAGTGATTTTTTTTAATGATGGTTTCTGTAACATGAACACACTAAGTAAATGGTGACCAGCTCATTGCATGGAGGCCACAGAACATCTTTCAGATCTTAATGAGTTTTGGTCCTAGAGGTTTCTTCTATGCGATCCAGTGACCAGCCACTCTTGTGAAGATGTCTCACTTTGCAGCCATTTTTGAATGTGCAGAGTCAATCAGTTCACTTGCAAAGTTGTTTGGTAATGATAAGGTACTCCTGTTTCCATTAGGGATGATCAAAATTCTTTCAGTATTTGTCAAGTTTTTATGATTATATTTTGGGGGTTGTGGAGGGTCTCCAAAAGTTAATATATTTAACCAAGACACTTTACAAAGAAAAGAATAATTTTGAGAAACTGGTAAAGGGTCATTTTTACTCTCCCCATCACAGGGGAAGGAGATATCAAGTTTTCTTTTATTTGGTGCCTAAGACATGCAGGTTGTAGCTATAGTAAACGTGGTTCAGTAACAGGGGACTGTCAGTTTGGCCTCTGTCATTCCAGACCAAGACTCCCTGGTTTCAAGCTGGCTCTACCTTAATGAAGCAGTCTCTGTTGTTTGAGCAAACTGCAAAACGTGGGTCAAGGCTTGCTCATGAATTCAGCAGATACCTTTCCATTAACATCAGTGAGACACTGGCCAGGCTTTGGAGTCATAATCATATTCTAGCTATTGTGATAAATGAATTTGTTTGCAATATGTGTACTGCTCTGTGAGGGACAGCAAGTTCTCAGTGAAAATAGGTCTGTTTGGCTGCAGGTTAAAATAAATATGTAACAGGTTGTTAATTCCTTCTGGAATTTGCAGTTTACTAGTTCGGAAGTTAATTCTAAGTACCACTCAGCTTGACGCAGAGTCAGGCTACATTTTTTTCTGTGAAGTAGCTCTGGAGTTAGCCCACAATACTACTGTAGTGTTAAAAATGGATGTTTGAGTAGGAATTTCCATAGCAGAAAATGATTCTTTCAAAGCATGTATAGAAGTGCACTGCATGCACTTTATAAAAGGAAGTGCTTTTCTGTTGTTATAATCCCCTCTGCTATTTTTAGCAAATATTCATTTGACTTGTAGGCTGATCCATTTCCATAAAGCTCCTCTGTCCTTAACAATCACATCATGCGACTGTCAGAATCCCCTGTTTGTGATGAGGCATGGTTTTCCTGGGCTTTATCTTGTCACAACAGTAGTAAAGCATCAGACATGCAAAAGCAGATGGGTTGTGAAAAGAAGAAAGCCTTTGGTGCAGCTTTCCAATTTTAGTGATTAGGAAAATTATGAAGTGTATTTATAATGGCATATTTCTGCACTGGTTAAATGCTTTTTTGTGCTCTAAGACCTGTGCGGAGGTTCTTCAGCAACATAAAATATTTCAGCAAAGGTAAATTTGAGGGAGGGATTGATTTGTTTTTACAAACATTTTATAATCAGGCCGAATCCTAATTATTCTTTCTGTTGATTGATACGTGGATGGCTTGAGTTTTATGCAGTGCAACACACTTAGTTCATGCAACTTCTTTATGATCATTTGTACAAAGTAATTTTCTTTGTGGTCAAGCTGAGAGTGGTAAGACATGTGGTATGAGCTTTATCTCAGCATGCTTGCAGACTGTGTTGGAAACCCCAGGACTCCTCAATGCATTTAATAAGTAACGCGTGTCACCCGTCTATCAGCTGAATCGTAGTGCACTGCATAAGCTGAAGCAGTCAGGTGACCTGTTTATCTTCACTCCCCCACCCACCAGCTCTATTCAGTGCGAGCAGAGTTATAGAAGTTTAAAAAAAAAAAAAGCCATTAATAGAAGAGAGGCAGAAGATGATGAATTAAGGGAGCCTCCATTAATTTTTCATTTTGACAGATTATCGTCTGTCAAAAGGCAGAGGAGATGTTTCTCGTACACAGAGCCAGGGAGCTCGCTCTTTGTAACACAGACTTATGTTTTTCACATGAATTAGGTAGTGGGCACCAAAAGGATGAAAAATTCATGACAATCTATAATTTACATGCTAGAAGATAAATAATGAACTAAATCCTGTCATTAAATTGGTCTTTCGTTTTTTCTTAATCCCTAGGGTGATGAATCTGATTCTGCAACAACATTTAGTATAAACTGATTTTTTTTTCTGGTGGGGGGCAAAGCTGTTTAAAATACTTTTTGTTATAAATAGCTTGAGCAGCACAGTACATTGCCTTAGGCTGAATGATACGCCAGCCTATTAATGTAATAGTACATTAAGACTGATGTTAATTAACGTCAATATTAACATCACCTTTTCTAAACCACATTGAGCTACAAAAAAAGTCATAAATATTGTAGAGTTTGGTTTAATTAACTTTGAGTTTTGTTCAAAAAAAAAAGACAAGTCTGACGTATTGTGAAACCTCCTTTGTTCAAATGGTATTAACATGGATAAATGGGCGTTAGAATAATGGGGGCTTTTCACATCACTTAATGTATGTCAAGGGACATGACCTCATTTCAAACAAGTGTGTTTTTTTCCAGATAAGACATTAAGATAAGTGAAGTTTCACTGTGTATAATAAATAATAAAAATACAAGCCTTAAAAGAAAATCCTAACAATTTTAGTTGTGTTGTAAGCTGGTTACTAAGGGCTGATGGAACTGTTTAACTTCCTTTGTGTGCTTCTTATAGAAGGCAGAGGAAAAAAACACAACTCCTACTATATGGATGTTACAAATTAGTTTCTTCTTAATTTTCTTAGCTCCCTCTTCCTCTTTCTAGAGTGTTGTGCAAGTACATGTGTGGAAAAAAATTGTTAATATATATATGTACACATGTACACACACACATACATCTATAGAACATAAGCTTGATCAAGCTCGATTGCTTTCTATATTATCATCTGATCTGATGTTTGCAAAACACTGCAGAGCCCTCCACAGGAACTGAACTGTTTCTCTAGAACAGTTTTCCTTACAAATAGTAAGGACCCTGATCTTTAGTACCCAAATGCTCATGGTGGCTTAACTGCCAGTGCAGGCCAGATCTCTGTTGAAGTCAATGGGACTTCCAGCAGATGCAGGGATTTACTTGGGTATATGTCCCTCTCTCTACAGTATTGAGAAATATTTGGACTCCCATCCCACTGACCTGTATTTTGAGGGAGGACATCCTTACCAGATGACTCCTATTTCAGATGGTTTCCTTGTCCCTGTGGTAACTGAGGCATGGATCAGCAAGAGCAGCAAACACAAGGCCCCATTATCCTGCTCAAAAGTACCAAGTGAATTAATTGAAGCAGAGCAAATCCTGGTTATGACTGGGTCCATAGCCTTGGCAGTTCCCATTCTGTCACCCTGTGTTTGTATCTTGTGACTGTCGCGTGCTGTGAGATACAGGCAAGCTCTGCAGGGGAGCTAGTGTACCATAATGCATTTTAACTTGTGTCTGTAGATGTTCTTTTGGCTTCTGCTTGCAGGAAATACCTCTTAATGAGTTGCCATAAAGAAAGCCACACTAATGACAGACTGATTTAATGCAAGTTCATACCATTAATTTCTAGGGATTGGTAGATTGAATGAGGTTCCTGAAGAGTATTACACAAATGTTTCAGTTAATTCCAGCCATTAGCTGGAGTAATGAGCAGTAGCTGCTGTGCATGGCCTCCTTCCCATCATGTGGATTTTGGGATGCTGTACCTGAGACTGGGAGGCTTTCTACATACAGCACAGCACCACACCACCTTCTAAGACCTGCCTAGTGTCATGGGCATGAGTATTTCAGGTAAATTGCCACGCCAGCTGTTTTTCCCCATGTAGAGGTGACAGCAGTGGTAGATGTCCCAGGTGTCGAGAGGAGGCTCTGCAGGGAACGTCTGGCTGCCAGGGAGCTGTGAGCTGCCAAAACAGTTGTTCCCTTTTTCTTCCAAGAACATTGGAGACAAACTGTTCCAAACCACCCTATGGACCAGATTTCACTTCCAGGTGTGTTTCACATAGTGCCAGAACTTAAAATTTCCAATTATTTTGCCTACTTAGCCTTACAGACAACTGGAACAAGAAATAAAATTATTAAAAGCACTTAATTTTCAAGAGGGTCTAAATGTGGCAGTGAACCTTGGGCTTCTAAATCATTCTTGTGGCACTGTCCTTAACTGCTTAGAAAGCCCCTTGTAACACTAGATTTTGGTTTTGTCCATTTTTTCTGGATTTATTGAGGGGAAGTGTTTCTTTTGTATGTTCCTGTAGTTACTGAACAGACTCAGGATTAAACACCACATTTCCTCTACTTCCAGCTCCAAGCCTTTTTCCAAGCACCACATTGCTCCCCAAACACTTGGTGTTTTGGGAGACCATGCTGCTGGGGCTTCCCCTGCTGTCTGCTGCCAGCAGCTGGTCTCACTTCCAGAAGCCCACGGGACTGCCAGACAGCACCCAACCTCATTCTCCATAAAGTACTCTCTCCACGCCAGCTTAGCTGCCCACAGGCATTTCCTGAGTTTTCGGCATAAATCACATTGTTTGCATTATCTTACTGCAAAACGGAGCTTGACTGACTCCCTCATCTTGAATGGGGGGCCGTTGTCAGCTCACCAGATTCAGGAAGGTTTCACTTGGCCGATGTCAGAGCAGTATCTTTTGGATGGAAACCAACCACATTTTTGCTACGTTGAGCCCATCTCAACACCATGGTTTATCTTGTTCCAAAATCCCTTGGAAAGCTGAGCCAGAGAGAACATTATGCTAGTTTACAACAGCTAGGGATCTAACCTAATTCTATATGTACAGCAGTACATTTATTGCTCTGATTAGCAGTGCCACTCATCACATCATGATGAAACAAGACAGGTAGAATCTCTCCTTGCTGAACAAGACGTTCTTTACCTTGTGCTGTCTATACCTTTGGGATGAACGGGGTCTGAATTTCATCCTGAGTAAGTCAGTTGGATTTGTTTCTGCCGTTGACATCCTCCTGGCCAGCATTTCACTCTCGGAATATGTAATATATTTTTAACACGTCTGGGCTTTATAGCTTATTTCCTGTAATAAATGTGTGGGAAATATTGGTGGGCTTTCAGTGCAGATTATGCTTTTGTAGCTGTCCAAATTATCTTGGCCTATTTAAACACATTTAATGCTATTTTAGGCTTGTTGATATTCACATTGCTCACTGCTTTAAATGTAGCCTCGGGGGCCCTGCAGGCTGGAGCTAGAAATGAGGTTCTCCCTATGGAAGCCCTGTGGAGTCATATGGTAGATCAACGGAAATTGGATCAATCCCATTAAGTCTGTGGTGGCGGGACTGAGTCCAGTATGTTGATTAAAATTTTGTGCTTGCTCATGAGACTAGGTATGCGATCAATAAGTAGAATGACATGAAATATCAGAGGAAAATTTCTGCAACACTTTTTCTGAAAAAAAATGTATACATTGTTTCAGGACTGCCTCACAGTCCTGCATGTATTCATTACTTTTGAATCTGTAAAAGCACCACATTTAAAACTTAATGATTAATACATATTTTCTCCTGACTCTCTCTAGAGTCAAATTTATTTGTCACATGGGATCTGTATTTAGACTTTACAAGGTAATGTGTGGTTGACATGGGAGACATAGTCTAGATACTTCGCCTTGAATCCGAAAGCAGTGATACAGTTCAGGCCTTTAAAGCCTTTAACATGTGTCAAGCCGTTAAGATCTCTTTTCTTCTGGCCCCTCTTCTTGCCCATTCTTCTCCCTGTGTTGAACACAGCTAGTCTAAGATATTGCCCTACTATAAATGTACTTTTGGGTTTATTTATCTACTTTATTGTAAATACACTCTGTATATTAATATCTGTGGAAATTAATCATTTTTCCATTTGATCTTCCTTTTACTGCATTGACTTTTCTTTAATGATATTATTAAGGCTCTTGAAAAATGAAGTACTTTAGATACTGGCTTCTTCAATATTTTTTTAATCGTGAGTAGAAAATCCTTACAATTGTAGCAAAAGAATTATTATTAAATTCTTCAGTGTTTTGGTAATCTTCATCACTTTTCAAGATTAGCGAAAGCCAAAGTCAGCTTGTGTAAGGCAACACTAGCTCTAACCTTTTCTTGGGTAACTGCAGCAGGAAAGGGCACTCAGGAAGTTTTCATTTTAGTTTTCCTAATGGCAAATTTCCATGTGTGCATGTGGCAAAATCATGTTGCCATTAAAAAGGGCACTGTCCTTCTGAAAACTGTTTGCTGTGATATTGAAAACTGACTAGCATTGGGAAGCAGCTAGAGACGATCAGTGGATAAAGTCTTTGCAAGGCTAAATTTCATGATGAAACACTAAGTTCCACGAATCTGCATTTTCGTTCGTTGGCCTGATAAACATCTTTAGCCTATACTTAACTTTAAAGCAATTTATAGTCTCATTTAAATAAATCATTCATAAATCAGTTAATCATAAACCAATCAAGTCTTCAACTTGTGATGAAGGGCTTTTTTTGGTCCCTAATATTATATGTGTATAGGGAAGGAATAAGCATGCTTAATATGTACAGATACATTTTATATATGTGTCTTACTGAAGTCAAACATACAGAATTGGATTATGGGGTTTTTTTTTTTTGGACAACACACAGTTTAGCATGCCAGAATTTTAAAAATGAACTGGCAAGGCATTCAGTATCTTTTCTAAATGATAGTGTATGACCAAATAAACCGTGTAGTATTTTGGCATAGTTCTGTATGACAAATAATTTTCCATTTATTGTTGCTTTAATTAAGCCATATAATGTGTATTATATGCATTCCTAAAAAAAAAAAAAATGCAAGATTTAGTAAGAATGAAAAAGTTAGGGCATCCATTTCTACAGTGTTACTCAATGAATTGGGACACCTGGTTATAAGAAACAGGATTAAGATATATGGTGGTAAGGCTGGGGGTTTTTTTCCGTACAACATGGATAAATCATCATATTCTTATCTTGAGAAGAATGAAACTGTGATCATTTGAGTACTGGGGAAATTCACTCCTCTATAACTTCAGTGAATAATGTTTTCAGCAGTTAATTCCAGTCTTACATCTGACATAACCACTGTTGAATTTGATGGGGATGTTTGATGGGGATGTAGTTAAGCCAAACTGATTGCTTCTGAAAATTTCAACCTGAGAAAGTCTTAGAAAATATTTAAATAAATCAGACCAAAGTAATACAGTGTGCCTCTCAAAAATGAAACCACTATGTATAGGGAGCAGATTTCAGCTGTCCGTGCAGCTATTGTCATGGTTTGTCTCTAATATGATAGTAACTTGGAACCCAGCCATAGATCAGTTTTCCACTATGCTGCTGCAGAGCAAACACAGAAAACAAAGAAATAAAGAAAGAAAACTCTGTTTGTAGAAAGTGGCTGCTATTTGTAACAAGACTTGATATAAAGGAAAATAATGCACAGAGGAAAATTTCAAAACGAAAACAAGACCTGTAATTAATGAGTGACAACGAACATAATCAACTTAGTGCTACCTTACTGACAGGACAGAGATTGTGGAAGACAACACTGACAAAAAGCAAACAGTAGAAGCAGTAAGAACAGATAAAGTTCAGTACAATAGAGATACACATCCAAGCTGACTTACAAAGAAAAGAACAAAGTTGGCAAAGATCAAACTGATCATGTTTCCAGTTTAATGTTCTAATAACTGTCACTGTCAGTTGGAAAGGACTGCTTCTTCAAAGATATCAAGCCTTTCTGTGAGTAGCAAGATGAATATTCATATTGCTTAGCACAGAAGGGAAAAATAATGATTGAAGAACTTTGGAAAGACAATGTGAAGCTGATGAAAAATGCATCCGCAATCAGCACAAGTTTTAGAACTGTAAAGCAGAATGGTGTGAGGCAAAGGAGTTGTTTATCATGTTGGAAGTAAAACTGCACAAAACCTTTGGGGTTTGCTTGATGGATACTATACAGGACACTTGGAGGCTTTTGGGACACTCCATTAACTTTGCATTCTAAAATTTCCTTGGGACCATATTTTCTCCTGATCACAAACTAATTTTAATCTAGTGAAGGACAACAAATGTGACCAGCATGGCCATTTAGAAAAAAAGCCATGGAAAAACACATAAAAATGAAATGTGGTCAGGACAGATGACTAAGCATTTCACTTGCTGAAAATCAGAAAAATTCAAGTTCCTGTAAAACAGAACAATGAAATCTGTCTCATAGCAAATGAGACCTTTGAGAAGCTTAATGGGAATGGGACCTGATTTGGTTGGTATGTAGTGAAGATAGCTTGAGATTTTTTAAGTTGTGCATCTGTTAACACTGACGAAATCTGAACCCAATTAAAAAGACCATGTCCGTGTAATAACAAAGTCAGTACCATTGTCAACAAAGGGCATCTGGCTAGAACCAGAAGTCAGAATTATTTTTTGTTTTCTTTTCTTCTTTTATAAATTATAATTCCTCATGACCCCACATGTTCGTGTGTTCAGAGTACTTATTATAGTGACAAGCATTTGGGGGAACACAGTATTTTTTAGCTTAGCTGCGTACATTACTTTTTTTTTATTCCCTGATCTAAATACATAAGCTAAGGGTCTAGTCCTGCTTCCACGCCACAAATCGCTGCATTCTCCAAGCTCTGACTATGGCAAAAATGTAGCAACAAGGCCCACTTTCAGTTGTTTATAAAGTCTCTTAGTCTTGGGTTTCATCTTTGCTTGACAGATCCTCCTCTGCATGTTAGAGTGTCTACAGACTTCTCCACCAAATGCTTGTGACTTCCATGGGATTTTTTGTAGTATAGAGACTGGAAACTGCAAAGAAATATCTTCAATAAGAACCCACTATTTTTGAGCTGATTTGTTCTTTGAGGATTCCTTTTAACTGGAGAAATCCAACAGTAAGGTGTTTCATGCTGCTTGGGCATGACATTTTCACCTTCTTAATTTTAAAGAACTGTATTTGGTTTATAGAAAGACCAGGAAGACCCAAAAGATAAAATCCTGCCCCACGGAAGTTTATTAGATACAGAATTGCATTTATTTGGGATGGAATGTGTTAAATTATGTCTATCTTGTGCTAAGAAACCCATAACTTTATCCATGGAAGAGCTGTCAAAATATGCTTTTCTAAAAGAAAATTTTGAGAGTGGCTAGGAATTCTGCATGAAAGTCTGTTTTAAAATATTTTTAAACACACTGAAATAATTATCTTGCAGAGGAGAGAGAGTCTCAAAATTATTCTACAGTTAGCATATTCAGCCTTGCATATAAATGATTTACTTAAGTGTCAACCTGCAGACTAATATAGATATATTTCAGTCAAGAAGAAGGGCAAGGAGTCTTTATCATAGTGCTGTGAATCCAGACCCTAAAAGAGTTTGGAAAAACAGACAGCAATTAATTTTGGCCTTCAAGGATTATCAGAAAGCTTCACATAAATTAAGAAGAATGCTGTGGAAGTTAAGAAGGTAGGCAACTGTGCAGTGCTGGAATACCAATGACTGTCCTTGTTTATTATGAAATAATAAGAGAGCTACAAGCATATGAAGCTAAACATTTGCCATTACTCTTAATTTGCTCATAATAGAAACAGACAAGATCTTCCTTTCTCTTTTGAAAAGAAATACTTCAATATGGAGAATAACTCGTTTGTTGGTCAATAGCGAAAATGCAGTGCTCTGATATAAAAAAAATGCTAGCACAGCACTGAATTTTCCGGCATCTGGTAAATTCAAGAGGAAAAAGGAAGAAATATACAGCTTTAAGTAACACCAGCTCCATTTTTTCAGTTAGATTGCAGAGAAACACCACGGAAATGTTTTTCATTACAGTTGAACCAGAGATCCACACATGAGCATGCTAATATTGAGATCTAACTCTGATGTTGAGTACATGCACAATTTGTATTGATTCTGTTAGTGTCCATGTCTTCATACAAGAGAGACACTTGACTCGAAGATGAACTTAGGATAATGCTGATACTATTACTTGCCTAATTAATGTGTTGGGAAATCTATGACAAGAAATCACAGTTGACACTAGTATGAATTCGATCTTCTAGATTCTGTATTCCTGTTTTGTCTTTATCAGACTTCCTTCAAATAGTGAAAACAGGCATTACTGCACAGAAAGAAAAATGAAAGAACCAGGTAAGGGCTAATCAGATACCCTCTGGATGTCAGTTATCTGGTTTTATGTGGTCTCTCAAGAGCCACTAAATTATCACCCAGATTTTGTCTTAAAATTACTGTTAACAATAACATCTTTACATTGTGGAGTTGAGCTATCAGTTTAAAGAACTATTTTTGGCTTGGATTATTTATTTAAGTCTGAAGCTTATATTCCCACAACACTACATTCCCCTTGGGGTATTGTTATTTTTGCTAAATGAAGGAGAAACAACATTTCCAATAAGAACATTTCGTGACAATAAAGTTCTTTCTTTATAGTGAATTAAACTGCTAAGTGTTCATTTTATGTTCTGATCTCAACCTTAGAGAACAGCACAACTCCAAAAGTTAAGGAGCCGAGCTGTGTAGTTTTTGTACATCACACTGCTACTAAAACTAATAAATTATCTAAATAATTTTTCAGTAGAGCAATGACCACCCAATTCAGCCTTCTGTTACAAACACAGATTTTAGTGGTGTAAGCGAGGAGAGAACTTGATGCTCCATTCCAGCCCTGAACGCTATAACCAACACACCGAACAGATGCACAGGTAGAGGGGCAAGGGTGAAGGAGGAGTCAGATTCATTCCTGCTACAATTAAAAATGCTGCCAGAAAACTTTATATTCTTCTCTCATGTATAAGTTCTCAGTAAAACATACACCACTGAAGCCTTATAGAATTGGCCATGGGAGGGCAGGCTGGAAGTTGAGCAGCTTGTAGCAACCAAAGCTCAGCCCCAGAGGAAGAGTCAGAAGTAGGGCAAACATTTCCTGGAATATTCTCCCAGTTACTTCTGGCGCAATGTTTTCCTTTGTGTTTATAATTCGTTGTGGCTTTTTCTTCCATTAATATCTCTAGCTGATTTTGGAACACATATAGAGAATCACCATCCCAGCATATTTACATATTGTGTGGAGCAGTACTTCCTTTTGCTTCTCTTGAACTGCTGTATCTTTTTGTTATAGTTGCCCCCCTCCCTTGCAGTGGAAGAGAGACGGAGCAGCTGTTGGCTTCCTTTGGTAGCACTTTCTCTGTGCTAGTTATGATTTTATAGACTTCTATCATATCCCTTCATCCGCCTCTTGTGCAGGCTCGTCTGAGTCTTAGTCTGTGTAACAGTTCTTTGTGTGGAAGCTGTACTTTTGAAAATGTTTTGACACATCCTCTGTTAATTTTCTGGTTTTACCATGTTCTTTTTAGGAGGTGACTGAGACCTGGGCTGCCACTTTCATAAAATCAGTTTCTCATAACTTAAAGATCTCTTTCTCAGTGATAAGCAGTTCAGAACCCACTTCTGTGTATGTAAAACTTAGCAGTTTTTCCTATATGCATTGCTTTATATTTATCAGTATTGAAATTCATTTGCCTTTCAGTATCACAAGAGCTTTCTGCATCTCTTCACAGCTGGCTTTCAACTTTACTGGAAAAAAAAAATTTACCTTGAAAAACTTGGTATCCTGAGAAAACTTCGTCAGCTCATTGTTTGTGCCCTTCACTAGGGCACGGTTTTGGACACGCTTAGTTTGGCTGCCTGGGGGAATAGCCCAGTGACATCCTGCTGCTGTGAAAACTGCCCCGCTTGTGTTCCCTGCCTTTCAACCACCTCTTTATCTGTGAGAGAACATTCTCTTGTGTCCCATGACAGCGCAGTTTCTTTAAAAGTCTTTGATGAGGGACCTTGTCAGATATCTTTTGGAAAGACAAGTAGACTATATCAGCTCAAACTGCCTTACCCCCATACTTGTTGTTTTCTTCAAAGAACTATTAGCAAGGAGATTTGAGGAACAGTAGCTCTGAGAGTCATGGCAAAAGCTGTGTTGACTTTTCCACAAAATATCATATTCATTCATGTATCCAGTAATTCTGTTCTTTATCATGTCTACTTGTCCAAGAAGATAGCTATTTTCTCTTTTTTCCTTTCTTTTTTTTAATTTTACTTACTTACTGAATTTGGTATCTGTCTCAGATTACTATGGGTAACTTTCAGATGAAACTATACAGGCAGTGAAAATAAATCCTTGGTAATCAGCACCGAATTAAAGAGACAAAAAGGAGTCATAGCTGGAGAGACATAGTGTGTGTATGTGTAAACAAAGGAGGCTCAAAGTTAGGTGCAGACTTTGAAAATTTTACTAATGGCAGGGCAAGGCTTTGGCATGAATTATTTGTGCTGCTTTTGCGTACGTGTTAAGTCGTGTATAAGCTGTCCTCCTCCCTCTGTTGCACGTCTGTCTATGGGTGGGAAAGAAGTGACATAAACAAAAACTTGCAAGGTGTGGGTAGGATAAACTGTAATCCTTTTAAATAACAACAAAATAGTAGGATAACTGCAGACCTGCGAGTAGACGTTCACATCCGTGCAAGTGCAGCTACACTGGCTGTGCAGTAATGCAGTAGTACATTACACACACGGGTTACCTTTCTGCTGCGTCTACCACAGGGCTCCGTGGTTGTGTAACTGCATGTGTGGGTCAATGACTTTTTTAAAGACCTCGATCTTTTCCTGCTTTATAGTAAATGCATCAATATAAAACCATGTGGGTCTAAATCACGTTCATGCTTACCAGATGTTAAGAATGCATAGGAACAGGTGAGATGCTAAGATAAGGCAAGTAAAGAATCAATCCCAGCAATTGCACTATGGACAGTAGGATGGTGGAAATCAGAGTGGTTCTTTCTTTAGAAGGAAGATCTCAGATGGAGTAATTCTGCAACTGCAGAGTTGGGAAATAAAAGATATTCAGGTTTGCTAAGAACAATTTTATCTTTGTAGAAAATATAGCGTATTTTTGTCTTCATAGAAGAGAGTTTTTAAAGTAATTTAATATGTCCAATTAAAATTTAGATGTGGAAATTAGCTTATCAGCATTTAAAAAGTAGATAGAACTACGTAAGAAGTGGGGTGATACAGAGTCTGTCCCTGAGGCTGTCTTACCTGCCTCATAAACCCTTGGGATGGTGAAATTACACTTGAAGCTTCTGAAAGAGTATTTGAAACTTATGATTAGTGATCAATAATATAATAATAATATCACCTGAATGCACCATTGCCAGTGGTAGCTCTGTACTCCCCACTGAAAGCCCCACTCCCATTCCTCAGCCTGCAGGGAGGTTTGGTCTTTCAAATCAGCTTCAGCTGATTTAGCTCCTCTAAATGCAAGGTTGTTTCCCTAAATTCATGTCCTCCTTCCCAGGCTTCCTGACATGCATTTCTGCAGGTGGTTCTCTAGTCCCTTCAGTCCAAGCCACTGCAGTCCTAGAGCAGCCATTTGGCAGTAAGCAGATTTAGCTCCTCTTTTGTGTTTTCCAGCTAAGAAATACCTTTTCCTTTTTTGTTCTGTGAGCTGGCAAATCCTCTTGTGCTGCATAAACATCAGAGACCAAAACCTACCTTTTTTTTCTTCTAGAGGTACAAATTACAGTGATGGTTTCCGTGTTTAAAATGAAATCCAGCTGTCTGCATTACAGCTCCAACTCTGTGTGTGTGTTAGCAAGCATGGTGCTGGTTTTTTCTATGGTCTTTGATGAGACTGTGGGGGTTGGTTTGTTTTCTTTTAAGCATTAAAAACTATTTCCTAGCAAGAGATGTAACTTGAATTGGTACTTTGTCCTTCTCCTGTACCTTTTGTGAGTGTGCGTGTTTTGGATCAATATGTTCATAAGCTCACACTTACACCCTTGGTCCGACTCAGAAAGAAACTTCTCACATCACAGCCGAGTGACTGCAAATCAGTACGGAGGTGCCTGGCAGAAACAATAAGTGCTACGTACTGGAATGAAAAGGTTACTCATCTTGACTACTAATGCATCAAGTTATACCTGCCACAGCTATTCTCTGTATGATACATGCATCAGTTAAATGAATTCGAACCTGCCGTTTGCATCCTGACAAGGCAGAGCGGTTCCCAAAGTCCATCCACAGCATTCAAATCCTCCCAGAGCAGAAGGGGAACCAGGCAGATGCTACAGCATGTATTTACAATACAAGGAAACTAAAATTTGTGGGAAATCTTGCATCCACAGATGCAAGGGTTGCTGTTAGGAGACTGGAAACAGGAAACACATGAAGATAGCTGGATAATATCTCTGCTATTTCTTTGACCTTAGGAGAATTTTAAAGCAGATACACTTGTAATATATATATATATATATTACAATATAACCTTGAGGGTTATCTGGCTGTTTATTGGTTACAGCAAGCTGGTTTTATTTCTTGTATATTCTGAAATGACATGGGATAAACGGCAATGAATAATATCCATTAGATCTGATACAGGAGGGGAATTTACCAAAAACCCTATCTAGGTCTTTAAGGAAA
This sequence comes from Nyctibius grandis, assembly GCF_013368605.1. Taxonomy (NCBI): domain Eukaryota; kingdom Metazoa; phylum Chordata; class Aves; order Nyctibiiformes; family Nyctibiidae; genus Nyctibius; species Nyctibius grandis. The sequence goes on from NC_090695.1 coordinate 86,835,431, forward strand.
TAAAGTACTGTTTTAGAAACTGTAGTGTGCATACAGAAGTTTTCTGTGGTTGAAATCAGCTTTGAGTGAAGCAGTTAATCATAATAGTCTGTGCACCTCTGATGGCTACTACAACCTCCACCACAGTATAAGATGTACGATTACTTCTAGTTATTTGGTTGCAAGACTTAAGCTTGCTCTATGAATGAGTCTGGTTCTCTGTTCATTGGGCCAGTCCTCCCACAGGCCGCAGCCTCCAAGGCACGCGTAGGCACATGCTTCTGCTTAAACATTTGAGCAGATCTACTGAGCCCTCTGGGTTTATGCGTTACCTTTGGCTCCAGGCACTGTGGCTCAATATCTGGGGATCCCAGCAGGGATGAGTTCACTGGGATTAGCTATGCATGTAAATGGTTTGCTGAAGTGGGACTTACAGAACCAGCAAGTCCCTTGAAGCCCATAGAATTGCCCTGGCGTTAAAATAGAGAAAGTAAGAGACTACCATCTTTGGATACCTCTAGGAGAAACGTTTATTATGTATGATGCAGTTTTCACATCCCTAATCCAGAGATCATAACTGTCTTGGTGGTGGGGTTTTTTTTCCACAAAGGGTGGAATAGGGTGATCATTTATAGTCAGAACAAATGTTCTGAGCACATCCAGAAATCCAAAAGGTGCTTTCAGTCTTCTGCTCTCTTCCTTTCATCATACTCCCATGACTTAAACTATAAGTCCTAATAGTTCTTTTTATACAATGTTTGTTCATAATTTTGAAGTCCTCGGTGAGCTTTAATGAACTTAGCTGTGTTATCTATCCAAGACACAAGTTACTATATGCAATTTCCCCTTTGCACATGGAATAGAAGTCAGATATTGAAAGGTGTAAGAAGTGCTGATATCACTGGCTCTCAGACTGTACTGTTGTAAGCCTCAGCTCTGGTATCATTCCTCACCTTGCTTTAGGAGTGAATCTGCAGCAAACATCTAGTGAAAATCTTATACCATGGGTTTGGGAACTGGGATATCATCTTAATGCTGGTCACCTTTACATGTTTGCTCCTCTGGTTTCATTTAACGTCACCCAGATCATTAGTCTGACCAGGCTGGGTTTGGGTTTGGTTTGTTTTCTTTTTCCTTTCCATTAATTTTTATGACAGTAGCATTCATGCATTATCCCCCTAGAGGGAAAAGGAAAATAAAAATTTGATGGAACTAAGGAGAGCCCATGGATGCTTTAAACAAGAAAAGGCTATATTTGTATCTCAGAAGGAAAATACCTTCAGTTAAAGGAATATCATTACCTAAGAGTAATTAAATTACGTTGATGTTCTAAGAGTCCTGTGTGTGTAACAGGCCTATGTGTGTATATTTACACATATGCATATGCAGATTTTATCTATATAAAAAATAGGAAGCCAAACTCTAGTATTCGTATGTGTGCACCTATTGCATGTATTTTATGCATAGTGTGGACAATATAAAGCATTTATTTACACATGCACACACAGAGATTTGGGCTGTAATCCATCTTTATCTATAGAATCGTGTAATACAAAGGAAAATTAGCAGATTTATAAAATAAAATATGGCGAGATTGATCTTGCAGAAAATCCCTCCAGGACATTCCCAGTGGCATGAATGAGAAGCCTAGCCTAGAGGACTTACCCAGCTCTTGGGCAGGAACTACAATGCTAGCTAACAAATTTAAACACAGTCACAGGTGGATAGTTCAGATTTAGCATCAACAAGCACGGATCAGAGCAATTATGAATGCGAGCTCTTCCAGGAGAATTTATACTCCTGGTCTTGCCAGGAGCTGAAGCTTGTGCAGGAGGTGCGATCACCTGCTGCATTTTTTTTTGTGCTAACTGCACATCTTCAAAGCACAAATTGTGCTGTACGACAGAGGTGCATTTGTGTCATGAGTTGAAGAGTCTGATGAAACTGAAGTGATCTTCTAAACAAGCAGGGGAAATTGAAGGAGCTTCTTAGAGTTTTCTGAGTTATATTTGGTTCTTTCTAACAAAAAACAAAGTTAGATGCTTGCTTGTAAATTTAACATTTCTGTCTCTGCTTAATCTGCTCTCTCATCTTCCCTTCCTTAACATGATTGATTGCTGTGTTCTGAAAACAGCAACAGAGCTCCTTGGCAGCTTGAGATTTTGAATTGTACGGTAGTGGCAGGAACAGTTGGCAAGGCTTTCTGAAAGGTTAATCCACTGAGGATTTATGGGTTTGTGTTAAGAGAGAGAGCGCAAACATTATTTGTGTTGTCATGCTATAAAACTATAATCTGACATTGATGGTTATTTTGATTTTGCTTATATTTCAATGAATGGGAATTACATAATAGCAACTTTCCTGTGCAGATTTTAAAGTGGCTTAGAAAATACAGTGAAACTCTTTCTGCCAGGGGTGAGGAGGCAGAGAAGCTCTCAAGGTCAAAAGGGAGCAGAGGGTGGAATCTGTGTGCCAGATTTTGGCGTCCATTGCACTGCTCTCTGATGCACACTTCCAGCTTTCTCCCAAGCCATTAAATACTATTTCACCTGGCCAGAACCAGGGAGACCCATTTCAAATACGTTTTCTTCCTTTGGTCTCTATATGTTTATTAACATGGCTTCATTCAGCCATCCCATTCTTAAAAGGCCTGGCATGTTTTGCAGGGTACGTATTAGTTCTTTTATTTAAATCCCACATCTTCTGTTGCAGACCTCAAGCTTCAGGGAAGTGAAGGTCAAAGTCAGGAGGTTTTTCAGCAGGTGATATGATGCTAAAAACACATAAACAAGCACCTTAATAGAAGGGAACTTTTTTTCACATTATTATCGCTTAAAGGAATCCTTTGCAACAGGGTATCACCAGTGCCAGGAGCATGAGTCAACACAGAATTGGACATTTAGATAAATATCAAGATTGTATGCATAAACATAACTTCAAAGAAATTTAAATGTCCAGGATGCTGTAGACAATGACTGCGAACCAGTGAACCAGGAAGCCTCTAACCATGTATCACAATTATTTTATTTTTAACACTGAACAAAGTAGATGGCTGTTCTGTCCACAGAGTGTCAGATAAAAAAGGGTTCAAAAAAATAAGTGAGAGGTCAGAGATGTCAAAGAAAAAGAGAAAAAAAAGAGAGAGGTTGGGCAGAAATTAATTTCCTTTGATAATAAAGAAATTCCCTTCAAACTTCGGTTTGAAATCTGGGCTGGTTCACTATGTAGCTTGAACCAGTTTGCTTATGTCTAATTAAGAATGTTACTTGGCTGCAAGACCAGTGGGGATGTTTTTGCAATCTGTGCTTGAAATTTAAGTTGAATAGCTTACCTCTGGGAAGAAGGAGGGCAAATACAAAACTCAATCAACATAATGTGACAGATAATAAAGGCAACATGCAAGATAACAGTAGTAAAATTTGATAGTTTACTATCAGTAAGAAGGTTCTGGTCATCTTGTAGGAAAGCAAAAGTTAAAAGCTTAGCTTCTGATCATAGCTTCCCATGTCCTGCCTGTAAGGGACTAATTCATATCTGTGCAGCATAACGGTGGGGAACTAATCAGAGGACTCGTACTCATTCAGATTTCAGTGCAGTTCCCACCTCTGGAAAAGCAAATATCTATGAACATACGCACACCCTTGAGAGGCTGGCTTCCTGCAGTCTCCCTGCAAGGCCACAAGGTGATACTGCATTCAGCTACATATTTTTGTCGCTGGTCACATTTCTTTCTAACTCAGACTCTCAGAACAGTGATCTTCAAATTAGCTGTGATACTGGAATACTAATATTAGTATGTTAAAGCTTAATATATGTGATCTGGAGCTATGAATTGGATGCATATTCCGGATGTTTCATCTCTACAAGCCTAAACACTATAATCTTCTCCATTCGCCTGGGAAATATTGGACACTTGCGGTACTTTTGACATAATGCACTGTCTTTCATGGCAAAGCAAGTTTTCTAGGTCTCATCTATTCATCATATACTACCACTTGAATATCAGGCGGAGTACACATTGATTTCTTCCCCCATACTTCAGAAGCAAAGTGTTTATTGTCTTGTTAAAGGTGGTTGTGAAAAGGAACTGCTACAATGGTGAAAGATTACAAGAATTGTTGTATCATTGACCCTGTAAAGAAAACAGAAGAGAATTTTGCTGAAAACCAGTGGGAGGCTGAGGAGGACCTGGACAACCAGTGCATTTTCTTCTTGGCTCTGAGAAAGGAGTTAAAATAACAATATCTGGAGAACAGTCACTATTAGTGTTTGGATATTTGACAGTTACCACAGAAATGCCATATTCTAAGCATATGGAACAATTGCAGCCTACTGGGTTGATATGTTGGCAAACATTGGCTTCTTAATGGCAACTGCTGTGTAAGTGACAAAAATGCTTCTGTGCCTTCTGGTGTGAGGAAACTGTTTAAGCAACAGACTCTTGGCATGGCTCAGTGTGTCTATAGGAGCCACTCCTGCACTCTGCAGCAATGAAGGTGGCTGGGGAGCAAAAAACATCTGCCACCTGGGGTGAAACTCATGGTTTCCTCAGCAAGGAACAATATGACCTCAGCCTGTTGCAGACCTATGGACTCCGGGTCCATAGCTCTGACTGTAATCCATATAAAACAGACCTGGTGTGGGGTAAGAGTAACCCCACACCTGCCTGTTTCACTGTGCTGCATGTGACATCTAGTGTATCATTGATTTGCAAGTGCCAAAGTGGAGTCAATTAGCATTCCAGTGTTGAAATCATCAACCGCTACTTCATTTCTGAGACATGTCTGTTCCTCAAGCTCTTTTGAGCTTTGTCTTATCTTTCTGTCCAACCTGTTTGTCTCAGGATCTTTAGATTTGATAGGACTTCTAATAACATAGTGTTTTCCGTTATTTCTGTAGGTTTATCTTCACCGTGTCCTCTAAGGGAGAGAAATGAGAAGTGATATTCTCATTTTTCAGATGGAGAACAGAAGCATAGAAAGACCTAATAGTCTTGTCAGAGCTCAGGGAGGAAAACCATGGCAAAGTAGGTCCAAGTTTCACAAGCTTTTAACTATTCCAGGATTCTAGTTTGCCTTCAGTGTTTGTCAGAAGTGCTTCCTTTCACCTTCATCTCTTTCTCACTTTGCACTCAGCTGATGCTCCAGATGATATTTGCTCTGGTCTATCCGACTATATCAAACCAAAGGATATTGTGGATTGCAAAATGTCACTTTTGTTTTTCCAGCTAACCTCAGAAAACTGTCCTTAGAACCTAGATGTGTCTTTAAATTTTTCATACCTGAAAATCACATGACCTGCATAACTGTCAAATAAAAAAGCTGCTTGTACCCCTAATTCTTTATTTGTATAAAAAATTGAAAGAATCTAAATGTGTAAAACAAAAAGATGGATATGTTTTGTAAAGTGATGGTACTCTCAAGTTGAGATAATTAGCCCCAAGGGAGTCATTTCATATCTGTAAACAGAAAGGGCCATGCTACTTGTCTTGAAATAAGTTTGAATGTTCATAAAGAGTAGCTTGAACTTTCTGGTTTGGTTATAAGATGCACAATGCCCTCTAGTTCTTATTCACGGTAGTATCATCACTTTAAAAGTGAAATTCTAACAAGTACAGCCACAGTAAAATAATAATATTATTGGATAACAGTTATTTAGAGGTCATTTATTTTGATTTAGTTGACATTATTTTGAGAGTCTGGATGCATCAATTAAAAATTGGAAGCTACAATAATCCTCCTAGATTTAAAACTCGGGTAGCCTGAACTCTTGACCTCGTTGTTTCCTGCCTCTGTACAGCTCAGAGATGCTTGCAACTTAAATTGAAATTGCCCTTCTAGATAATTAACTTCTGCCTGCAAAAATTTTGCACCTTTGTGGGGAAGTTCAGTAGCAGAGCTGCAATGTCATGTTGTGGTTTAATCTCAGAGAAGCAATTACTGTTGCTTGGTTACTAGTGCCATTGCTAACTCATTTTTAAACCAAAACCCAAGCTAATAAGCACATAGTTTTAAATTTAAGTCTTAGTAGAAGATGCAAGTGAGGGTTAAGTCTGATTTATGTCTTTGAATTTTTTTATGAGTCTTGGTGGTTTTCTGTTTCTGTACAGGTACAGGAAATATTTTTCAGTGGGCTGCAGTTTGATATTTTTTTTTCTGATATGTTATTGTAACTTCCGTGGGATTTTTGTCAGTAGGATGAAGTGCTGATAACTGCGAGGGCTCCAGAGCTGACCAGAAGCGTGATAGCTCTGAGTTCAAACAAAAATGAAACTTTTAAAGGTTATGAAAACATATGAAGCAGAGTTCATGGAAAAGGCAGCTGATGACTTCATGAGCAGGAACTAGTGGTTTCAACATCCTGTCCTGCCAGTGGTAACTGACTCTTTTTTGGCAGACAGATTTAATAGTTTTCAAAATCTTTGTAGTGTGGATTTCAGCAACAGCGACGCTGTTCTTGAATTCGAACAAAGGAAGCATCCCATAGATTTCATTGGAAATGTTGGCTAAGAATTATATCCCAAATGCTGTAATACTTAGTCTTAATGAAGGTAATGGCAATTTCTTGGCTTGAAGGGCCACCTTAAAAGCTTCAGATCTGTTCTTGCATTAATTAGAAGGACATCGAGATAGACAGTGTATATTTCACTCAAATGTTATTTTGTGTAGACACCTTTCCTTTCAAATAGAAATATTCAGTAGTTCAAATCTTGAACTGAAACTTGACCAGAAAAAAGACACACTGGGAAACTTATATTGCTGGTTTTGTGTGGAGCACGAAATGGAGGTAGACAACCACAGTCATTCTGAGCCACTCTCATTAATTCATCTGCAACGCCTATTTCATGTGCAGCAGTGCTCTCCCTGTTGTATGCTTGTCAGTCTTCGCTATGTAAGGGAATAGGTTAACTGGGCCTTTGCTGTTTTGCTGGCTGTAAGTCTCCCTGTCTTTAGGTAGAAAACTCATGAATGCTGCAGATTTATAACTGAAGTTATTCCAGTATTCCAAAACTATAAATTATGCCTCACTTCACAACCTCTCCCCTTTCACAGAAGGCAATTTTAATACTAGGGGAATAAAGTGTTTCTCTCATGAATAAGGATATAATAAGACCATCAGTAAACTAAGGAAAAACACAAGCTCTGAGCATAGTGCACATGATGAACAAGGCTTGAAAAGAGAGCAAATTCAGGCTTATTGCTGAAACTGAAGATGAATGACATCCTTATCCCTGCCGTTGTAGAAAGAACTTTAAACTTCTCTTAAAGCTGAAATGCTAACCATGATATTTTTCCGCTGCTATAGATTTTCTTTTTTATTCCCAGCAGCAGTTATCAGGACATTTCAACTCTTGCATGGATTTGCAGATCCTTGTAAACAGAAAGTACTGTGCACTTTCCTTTTGCTTACTGTTTTAAGGTTATACTTTTTCTTTGTTTTCTTGTTCCCTCATGGGCTGGGTTTGAGAGTTCAAAGCTGGGACCCCAGTATTGTACTAGACATGTACAGGTATTGCGGATATCCATGTGAACATCAGAAGCTTGTTGCATACAATATTACATGTATCCAAGCACTGAAAATTTATATTGTAGGTTAAAAAGATGGGCTTATAAGACGATTTCACTGCAAGCTTCTCTGCAGAAAGTTTGGACCTACAGTTGACTGTCTTAATTGTCCAAAAATTGTCCTGCTCCGGCAGGGGTATTGGACTAGATGATCTTTCAAGGTCCCTTCCAATCCCTGACATTCTGTGATTCTGTGAAAATATCCTGTCCTTAAAAAGCAGTGCATTGAAAATATAGAATAGTTTGAGAAATGGGAGGACATAGTGTTGTGTAACTGGCCTGGAGACCTTTAGGAGGCATGTCTGTCTCAGAATACGGTGTTGTATTTGTCTGGAGCAATGGTCCGTTTCATTAGTGTTTTCCTGTTACTCGTACAAATGAGCTTTTGCTCAGGTCTGTAAAAAAAAAAATGAAAAAAAAAAAAAAAAAGACCTGCTCTCATAATGGCTAAACATGCAAGAGTTATAGCTTTGAAATGAAACTTAGATCTGCAAAATCAGCTGGGAAGCCTTTCAGAGCAAGTTAACTGCAAGGGTGCTGCTCTGGCCCCGTCCCCTCACCATTGAGCAGACATTTAAAGCAGGGAGCCAGCAGCATGCGGTTGCAGCACGTGGTTGATATTGCAGATGCCCACCCGTCCCAGCGCTAGCGATGTGAAATTTATTCCTGTTTTGCCCCCTCCCCGACAGCAGCTGACTGATGATTTAAAGTTGGCATGTGAAGCACCCAGATGTCCAGCTCCAGGAGGAGTCTTTTCAGTAGAATCATCTCCTTGACAACTCATTTTTCTTTGTCTGTTTCTTGGCTTTGTAGCGGGGACTTGTGTGTGTGTCTGGTGCAGGGTTTGACTGCTGCAACTCTGCTTGATCCTCCTTGATGTATTTTATTTTCCCTTAAGCTTATTAGAGGTGCTATTGCCTACAGTATAGGTCTTGCAGAGGAAGGAGTGGGCTATGAATCATGTACCCGAAGTGAGAAGGAAGACTTTCTCCTTTCCAGAATGAATTTTGGGTTTTTTTTTTTAATGTGGATATCTATAGAAACACCTACACTGCCATGCATGGCGTAGGTGAAATGTGGCAAAGTAACCTTGTTATCTGTCTGTATGTAAAACACAGGAGCTTTATAACACTGCAACACCAGGTACCTGACAGCAACAGATTCATCCAGGTGAGCAACGAGTCCAGTTATACTGTCCTGCACAGGAGGACCCAGGGGTAGTGATCTGGAGTCAGACGAGTCGAAGTGGAGGTAGCTCTAGATGCCTTTACTCTCTGAGGTGGGTGCTTGGTACTTTCCAGAGCAATGTAGTGGTTACATTTTGTCTCAAACTGTTTACCTGAATCTACTAATTGCATTTAGAAATTTTCATCCCATGTGCCATTTTATACTGACTGTTGACAAATTATGTCTCTATCTAAAATTACAGCGATCATTGTACTTTCCTCAGTCAATAGCTGTTAAAAGAACATTCTTCATTCTTTATTATGGATGGCCAGAACACGATCTGCACAGTTATCCCTCCCACATACTCAACTTTGTGTGACAGCCCTACCTTACTCTACCTACCTCTGGGTGAAAGCACTTTGAGTTCAATGGCATTGATGGGATATTGCATTCATTTATGTGTTGCAGTGATAATTTGTATTTTGGTACTAATAGAAATTTTTCTACATATGCTTAAAATGGTAGATTCCAACGACAGTGGCAATCTTTTTAATGATAGAAAATATATTCCTTCAAAGGCATACTGTATTTAGGAAAATAGGACAGTGCACTGAAAGCCTTGTTGTGTACTTTCTATCCTAAGCTTAACCCTTTCATCTGCACCCAAGAAAGGCAGTTGTTTTGGGTGGAAAGGTCAGGCTGCCCTTCAGGTCATGGCATGCCTCTGCCTTACTGTCTTCTTCGATCTCTCATCTTTCTCTGATGCTCCTCAGGCATGTCCTAAAGATGCACTTGGTACACTTAAGTGTCAGGATGGTCTGTTTAGAGAAAAGGTAACCTAACAAGGGAGCGCTTTCATATGTTATTCCTTGTCAGCATAGACACTGAGAAAGAGATTATTTACAAATTTGTGGTGTACAATTATGATACATCCAACCTGTGATGGATTGTGCCAGTCAGACTAGTATGCTGTATCCTTGAGACTGAACCATCTCCTTGCCTTGCTAACGATTTTGACTGCTTGCTTTTAAGCTGAACTGATTCGGATTCAGGTATTTTTTGAATCAGACAGCTAGATCCCCAGAAACAGTGGAGAGCATAAGTCTATCTAACAGTCCTGTAACATCAAAGCAATCTGGTTTCCACACTGCTAAATTTCATTGGAATTATATGTCCCATTGGTAAAACTGCACACTAGCTCTTCTCTCTAGGCAGTCTTTCAAGCCTTCACCTTCTCTCCTTACACTGAATGTCTCATGCTTTCAGCAGGACTTCAGGAGTGGGGGATTCCTACTTAATACCTAGACTACTTATAATGCTCTTGCATTGCCTACAGCAGACATTGCTTTTCTTTGCTATGCCACAATGTGTAATTGTGTAAGTAAGTTGGTAAATCATTATACACTCCTGAAGCCTGTCCTGTGCCTCCTCAGGGAGGTACCCACGCTGCAGCGCACATGGGCATGTCGCATGTTTTCTGCCGTGCCTTATGCATCTATGGGGGGCACAAGGCAACTCTCTTTTGAGAAGTGCAGTTCTAGGGGGGCTGAGGAATTACACAGTCCTGTAGAAACAAAGTTATTTCTCCTGGCACCAGCGGAAAGCAGATGTTAACCTGATCAATTATCAACGAGGCAGAAGGACAATATGCAAATTGTAATAGACCACAAGCAACATCTTGTATGTGGTGAAAACAGAAAGGGAGAGGGAGCTTTGGTATATGAAACAGAAATAAAAAGTGTACAGGCATATGAAATGCTTTGTATTTCAGGATATATTTCTGCAAAACAGCAAATGAGCCACAATCCACTATTAAAACTGAAATGCATTTTGCTGGCTTTACTCAGCCCACTAATTGCCCATGAAAATTCAGGTCTGGTATTTGACACATTAATTACTCAAAACACATTTACACTAGGGTTTGCAGAAAGGAACAAAGAGAAAATGTAACTGAGAGAATAAAAAGCTGGAAAGCGCGGGGAGGGGGATTTTAAGACAAGTCTTTTGATGCGTTAATCACACAATATTCTCTGGGGCCAAATGCTGACCGCTGGAACACATTGTGGAAGTGAGCAAATGCCCATTATCTAGACCAAAACAGAGTGAGGAATGGCAGCTACCTAGCAGGCATGGGCACTGGTACACCCACCCACACCACATGGCCTCAAGTTTTTGTTAGATGTAAAGGTGAAAACATCTTCGCAGAGGGGGGAGATCCAAGGAATAACCAATGTCACAGCATGCTCCTACCTTTGCATGATCATTTGGTATCCCTGACTGTCCTCTGCAGAGTTGTGTCTTGGTAATATTGACTTTTTTAATGTGATCGCTGGTGTCAACGCATTGCCTACAACAGACTTATAATCAAATCCTAACTCTTCTGAGATCAAACACTGGTGGAGAAACCGGGTGGTAAATCTAGAAGAGAGGAAGAGAACATGAACGATGTGTCGGTGATTACACCTCATTACAGAACCAATGCCATTTACATAAGAGTAAACAAGAGCTTTGGGGAAATTTGGTCTTTACGAAGCCTCTGAGGAATACAATTTTTTTTTCTCCCACATTCCATTGATTGTGGTGTAAAGAGTATTTATATTGTCTGCCAGAAAGGAGGGAGGGGAGGCTGTTTGCTGTGAGGAGAATTAAGGCATGAGTTACTATTGAAATTAGTACTCTTCGTCGACTCAATCCAGTCATCTCCATCATTACAGTTTTACAGAAATGTTAAACTACTTTAAAACTTTCATTTCCCCTTTAAAACTAAATTACTTTTGTGTTTTCTCTAGCAGTAGTGCCACCCTAAGGCAAGCAAGTTACAGTAGAGCAAACACATAAACAACAATCAAGGCATAATTACTAAATGGGAATAACACTTTCTAATGCTGCTTCTCCCAACCCAGCTCTGTGTGTACAGTAATGGAAACTTTCCTGCTATTTGCAATCGAGTTCTTCAAGCAGATGTCGGATATGCTTGAGCAGTTTGGGACTGTCTGGTTCACTGATTGTGCAGTTCAATCCAAAGCTCTTTTATTCGTTTTCTTAAATTAAGAAAAATCCTTTTTAGAGATAAGAGAGGAAACGCTGAATAAAATAATAAAACAAATGAATATTCCCCCTACTTTCTGTAGCTTTTACTGAAAATTGAAATCTTATTTTGGATTCCAAGATTCACTTCCCTCATTTTCCTACTATTACCTAATGTTTCTGTCTCAGTCAGGAGCATTAATCTAAATTATGATATGCTTTCTATGGAATGACACAACTAAATTCATCTTGGGCAAGAAAGACTATGTCCCCTAATCTCTGCTTTACAAAGTATGAATTTTGCTTCACTTTCAGATAGCTTTTCAAACTCTGTGGTGCATATCCCATTAGAGTGTAGGTTCTGAACTTCTTGAGATTTATTCATCACAAATCACCCTGTTCCTGTTCATCTTGTGATATTTGTCCTTAGAAAGAATTCACACTGTGCAAGTTTGAAAATCTCAGAAAGCTACAGTAAAGAATTGCAAATCACAGAGCTTTCAGGTACCTCTAGATACCATAGGCTCACAGAGCTGCTCTCTAGACATATATTGGGTTAAACTTGTATTGCAGAATTCAAATACTATCATTGCTGTAAAATATTGAACTGCATACTTTTAGTCCCATTTATTTCTATTATTATAGTAGCTTAAAGCCCTAATCAAAAACCAGCATATCATTTGGCAAGACATTGTACAATAGCAGGGGGAAAAAAATGTTCCTGTTCTCAAAGAACTTCAAATTTGCATCTTAAGGGAGAAATAGAGGAGAGCAAGAAAAAAATCTAAGCAGTAAGAGACATGCAGTGGTATCAGAGCACAAGCAGACTACAGCAGGATTTGTTTTGTTTGTGTGTTTGGTTTTAGTTCTAAGGGATATTTAGGCATACTTTCAAGAGGCAACTTTGTGGGTGACTGGAAGGCAACAGAACTGGTGATAAACTTTCTTGGGTAGGAGCTGACATGGGAAGAAATAACAGATTAGATATTGGAGACAGCTACTAGCATCACAAATGTCACCTTTCCAGACTTTGTTAGATAGAATAATGTTAATCCAAAGGTCACTTAGTTTGGTCAAATTTCCAATACCTGTACTCGGTTGTAGAGGATTACATGGTTTAATAAGAAGCCTACCTAAGCTGTCTGCAGAACTGACTCTTGGTTTGTCTGTCTTATAGCAGGAACAAACTGAGGATGGAGCTGGGATGGAGAGTGGGGTTTGCTGTTCCTGCTGCCACTGCAAGATGAGAAAGACAGGGTCAGTGACTGGTCTGTTGCAAGCCAGTGGTCCTAATCCTTGTCACAGCATGTACCATACACTGGACTTCTCTGCTGGGGGCTCAAACTTTCCAGGGCTCTTACCTAGGCAAAATAAGCAAATTAACCATGGCTATTTTGCCACCTCATCATTCTGCTGCCTTCCACAACTGCCTGCTCAGCCTACAAGCACTGACCTGCCAGCTGAAAGCTGCTGTGGTCAGGAGTCGTAGTGCTGGTCTGGCATCTTCAGTGCCTATGTGGTGTGAGCCTGGTGGTTGGAGCAAAGTGTTCAAAACACTGGGAAAACCAGTATTTTGTTGACTGCCTTTCCAGATGGGTCAAAATCTTTTCTGTTCCTAGCTGCCATTGCCTGTTATTCTGGATCTGGTATGCAGATATGGGACTGGGGAAGGGGGCCATTTCTCTCCTGATCAATACTTTTCAGCAGATGAAAAAATAACTTCAATTTTCTGGGATCATAATCACAGGCTAACAACTCACTTAAAAAAAATCAGCTAAACATTGTGATCAGTTGAGCCCAGGTTTTCAAATGCTGGGTTTCACCTCATAAAGACAGATTAAAGGAACTGAATATCTTGGTTCTTCAGTCTGTTCTTAAATTTCCATCCCAAGTGCAGTCAGGCATAATCACGATGCCAATACCTGTAATTTAACATTAAAGTCACAAATATCCGTTTGACATTGATAGAGAAAAAGGGTGTCAGAGCCCATCAGTGTGCCGTGGAAGAGTCCTTATGCAAAGAGCTGGCGTGGAGGCATTGCAGCGGAGTAACTCTGACTTGACTTTCTTGCTCTTCTAGTCAGAAGCACTTTCTGTGACTGAGAGTGGAAATGCACACCCAGTGCATGCTGTATCTGTGACAGGAATGCTTCAAGCAGTGACACAGAGTTTCAAAATAAATTAATGTTCACAGAAACAGAGAACTGCAGAAATTCATCAGATGTGCCCAGAAACGTGACGATATGCTATGTTCAGAGACCACTCCTCAACCTCTGTTTGTCCTCTGCAGAAAGTTATTTAAAAACCCTAACAAGACCTTTGGAAATACTTGAGCATAACCCACGATAAAATAATCTTCTCTTTTTTTACTTTTTCAACTTCCAGAAAATATTCTTGTTGGAAGTGAGCTTTATTTCACTGCTGGGAGTGAAACGGTGTTTTTATAAGCCCTCATTTAACAGTATTTTATGCAACAAATGAAATCAAGGCATGTTCAAGGGCAGAAAAACCCAAGCAAATGTGCAGCTGGACATAGTGAGAAGTAGAGGGAGACTGCCTATACTTCATTTTGCAGTGTAATTGTGGTCTGATAGTGTCTAAGGATCCATGTGTACTTTGATCTCTACAGAGTTAGAGACCCAAACCTAATGCTGCACATATATACGCAAATAGATATAAACTTTAATGTTCAGGGGCATCATGTCATTAACAAAACATAATGAACCAAATTATCCTTTTCTTACAGTGTGTGAGGCCAAAACTCAGCAAAGCATAGCAGCACACACTTAACTTTCATTCTGAAGGCAATGACACTTAGATACATGCTTAAAAGCTTTGCTGAATCAAACTGGACTTAAGCATTTGCTTACACTGAGATGTGCACTGAAGAGAGTGTTTTATTTGGAATTTAAAATAATGTTCTGTGCAGACTGAGAGAAACTACAGTATTTCTTTCCTTTCTATCTGAAAAAGTAGTATTGGGGGAGAGGGGAGAATCTAGTTTGTTCCTCAGACAAGCCCATTTTACAAAACATCAAAACAGACCTTGCAGCCCTATAAAGTGCCAGTCTTTAGAGGTCTCAGGCTCAGGGAACAGTGAGTTAATCTTGGACGTAGGGAGCAGTGAGCCAGTCATTTTGAGCTGGAATGATCATGAACTTGCTTTCCTTTTTTTGACAAGAGCAGTTCTTTTTAATTAAGCTACAATATTGTCAAAGGGCCTAAGGGACAAGCAGGACACATGGCAGCGGTGTGCTCTTGCAGCAGAGAAGGCCAGCAGCATCCTGGGCTGTGTTAGCAGGAGTGTAGCCAGCAGGTCGAGGGAAGTGATCCTTCCCCTCTGTTTGGCACTAGTGAGAGTACATCTGGAGCCCTGTGTGCAGGTTGTGGGAACAAAAAAGACATTGACAAAATGGAACAAGCCCAGCAGAGGGTTACCGAGGTGGCCAGGGTCTGCAGCACACCAGGTATGAGGAGAGGCTGAGAGAGGAGTTTGTTCAGCCCAGAGAAAAGGAGGGTTGGGGAGGGTTTTGCTGTGGTCTACAACTGCCTAATGGGAGGATGTGGAGAAGATGGGACCAGGCTCCTCTCGGAGGTGCACAGTGGAAGGTCAAGAGGCAACAAGGACAAGGTGGATGTGGGAAATGCTATCCAGATATACGTAAGAGATTTTCCCTGTGTAGGTGAACAACAAGGGGTCCAGGGAGGCTGTGGCCTCTCCATCCTTGGAGATATCCCAAGCTGGACTGAACACAGCCCTGAATAACCTGCTGCACCTGCTTTGAGCAGGGAGTTGGACTGGAGACCTCCAGCAGTCCCTTCTGACCAAAATTAGTCTGCGGAGAAACATTTTTTTCTAAAAAGCACCCCTACAGTCTCACATTTCTTTTATCTTCTTTAGCAGTGTTAAATATGCTTGAGTTGCACACATTTACCACAGGTCAGCATTTTCATCACTGTCTTTCTGTTTAAATGAAGTCTTCTGACCTGGAGCCATTTGGTGAGGGAGAAAAAGTAATTATGCACCAAGCTCTTGTCGGTTGCAGATTTCCCGCTCATTTTTATGTACCTAGTCATAACCTAACTCACGTAAAATTTAAGCACTGCTGCATTGCTAGCATTTCCATTTTGCTTAGTGTATTTTTTTTTTGTTAATACTGTGCTACCAATTTACTTGAAAGAGAAGCCAGAGTCTCTCTTTACGGTAACATGTCTAAATTTTTTTAATGATAACATGTCTAAATTTTGTTTTGATACTCACAGAAGCAGTAAATTGGGTGAAAAAAGTCACTGAATTTTATGTTATTGTATTCCTCCCAAAGCAATCAGTTGGATTATTATTCATCTGCTGACTTAAAAGTAATGTCACCCCCTGAAACTCCTTGTTCAGGCAAACTGAATTATTTCTGACAAGGATTCATCTGTGCTAGTACTGTGCATTGAAAGAATGTGTAGATTTAGCTGCTTCTTTTAACATAGGCAGGGTAATGAAAGCCCATCTCACCTGTGCACCCCAGAAATCCGTGAGTAATTAAGGTAACCAGCCTTGATTGTATTTGGAAAAGCTGAGTGCTTGTGTGTGGTACTCAGAGAAATGATCTGTAAATGAATGAATACAGCTACATCGGTATTCAGCATTATTTGCTGCCATGGAGCGAAGCGAAGGAGAAAACAAAAATATGGAAATGAGAAGAGGAGGTAATGTGAGAGACGTGAGAAGGACAAAATCCTTCTGAGCAGCGTAAGAGCAAGGGCATTTTCTTTCTATTATTTTCTTCCCTCTGCAATAGAACAGTCACTATTCTTTGTTGGGCTACACTCACTAAAATAACCTCAGTGAAGACTAATTCACTTTTTAATTAAAACTCATGTATGTATGAAAATGTGGAAATTTTCTCAAACGCTCTCTGGAAGGCTTTCTTTCAGGAGATTTCCAAATCAAATCTGTAAGCTAAAATCTCAGGGCTATATCTTTTTATGTGTTGTACAACACTTACCACATTTAGATACCATTAAAAAGAAATCTGTAGTTGTGATATAAGCAATTTCTTTAGAACTACAATGAAAATAGCCAGTCGTCACGTAATGCCTAGCAGAAGAGGTTAACGTTGTTACTGCCAGTTTACAAAGCAAAGGAGGAGGCCGAGTCAGACAGAGAAATGACTTGGCTGCCCACCAGACAAGTCATGAACAAAACCTAAGGCTGCACCTATGCAGACATGTCCAAGATCCTTCAAGTTCACTTCTAATTTTGACTACATTTCTACCTATGCAGTTTGTTGAGCTGTATGTCTGTCTTCTGACTTACAGCTTCTTACTGCTAACATCGACTTTGTTAATATACCCACAGCTAAACTCAGTCCAACTGATGACTAATGGGGTAATAAAGAAGCCTCTGAAACTCTGCATTCCTAGACAGTTAAAGCAAGTAGCCTAGAGGACTTCATAACTAAGTTCATATAAGACATCTAGTTTCCTCCTATTTCTATAATGTTATATACATTAGGTTATTTTTTACATTGTATCCTCAGAAACCGCTGGTACTTACCAGTACTCCTGTGCGTTTGAGAGAGCAGCAAGGCTGGGGACTCTGCAGTCCCTCGGCAACTGTAACTGTGCCAGGGCTGCGGTTAATGAGCTGCATTTGTCCACCCCAACACTGAGGGCAGCCACAGAGGGAGGTGCTGAAAACCCAATAGCTGTTATAGTTTGGTTAGATGGATGAGAAAAATGTGGTGCTTGTAAAGATAAAGAGGGGAGCAGCAGAAAGCATCTGCAGAGTTTAGGAAAATCTCTGGAAGTTAAGTTGGAGAATCAAGTTAATTTGTAAGGTTGGATGCAGTGTGAGAGAGGGTCAGTTGACATCATTTTTTGACTTCATGAGTTTATGTCACAAGAGGAGGAGAGGTCATCAGCATGAGTGAGCTGCTCGGGCTGTGTTCTATAAATGGAAAGCACTAATGTCTGGTCTCTTTTGCTAGCTTGCTATTTTGAGTTTTTTAAACAGGTCAGTTATGTTAACCGGTGGGCAATGAGTGTAACGAGTCAGTCTGGGGGACCTGTGAGTACATGAAGCTTTCCAAGTGCTCATAGCCTTGGGTTTGGTCCCGAGCTCTGTCCGTGACAAACCTTTGCCCTCCCAAGTGCATTCAGAAATTTCCTTTCAAAGCTATTAGCTCCAAAATCAGTCAGGGCATAGGAAACTTAATATGCCATTATCTTAAAAGTAAAAAAATTTCTCACTAAGAGCATAGAAAATCTATGTATTTGCCATCCTTCTAGTCCTTCTGGGGTAGTTTCAAACTGTCCCCTTGGGACACACCTAAAAATCTGGGTAAAACATTCACCTATTCCTCCAGGAGAGCCTGTAACTTTTGGTGTCCTTTTCCTTACTCTATTTAAGGTGTCTGATGTGTTTGACATTTTACCCATGTCAAATATTCACAATGGGCCAAGTATTATTTGGGTATTTAAAAATCCCTCTCCCTTCCCTTTGCACAGCTGTAGCTATAGCTTCCTCTGCAGAAGTAAGCTGCTGTGGTAGGAAAGAGGGCTCCTGGGACGTAAAGGTCCACTGGGTAGCCAAGTTGTGGCAAAACATATCTAAAATAATCACCACCACGGCATGCAGTGATAAACTCCTTCATTTCTGCAAAGCAAACCGACTGCCGTTTGGCAATTTCAAGCAATGTGACCCCCTACTATAGCTATCTTAGCTTGTGCTTTTCAGTTTTTAGTTATTAATACAGACACTTTAGTTATCAAAGATTTGACAGGAATGAAGGATTGACCTCCTGTGATTGAAGATGCAGACAATCTCAGCTTGTTAAAATAATAAATGGGTACCTGTCAAAGAGATACTCAGAGCAAATGTGGCCCCTGTAGATATCTCTATTGTAGATTTTTAAAGACTCCTTCTGCTTCCTTGTATGGATATTAATTAATAATAATATTTTCTTTCATTGAGATAGATGGAACTGCTAATTACTCTTTCCCCATGAATCGCTCACCAGTACCATTTATCCTGTAATAATTAAACATCTCAAGGCAAAAAATGGTTGGTTAGAAGTAGTTAGTAGTGATTTAAGTGCTGGTAAAGAATTGGCATATAAATTACTACTTAGAAGGATGTGGCTGTTTGTAGGATCTGTCTCTAAAACAATTAGAAATAACAGTGTAGGACCAGGAATTTTGTTGGGTACCACTCCTCAATTTCTTTGCTCTGACCAGAGCAAAAGAACTGCCTGATGCTGGAAACACAGCACGCTATAAAACCCCCAAAGCTGTACAAAGCCTTGCTAAGGCAGTGGCAGGAGGCAGGTCTCATGGGTGCAGCAGGGCTCCCTGACGCAACCATCTCAGCTGGCTCTGTACCAGCACCCAGGCAGCCCTGAGCTCGGTAACCACAGTGCAGGGGCTAAGAAAATGCAAAAGACCCCAGCTGGTCTTCGATGACGTATGGTGCCTTATCCACACAGGCGAAACAGCAACGCAAGCTTTTGGCATGCTTTGCTTTTCTAGAGCACTTCTTGTTAAACTGCGTCATCCTGAAATCTCTGCTGCTACTCACTGCATCTATTGCAACAGCGCGTGTCGCCATCAGTGATAGCACCAAACCAGGGGCAGCTTTTGGTGCAAGCATCTGGTAAGCTCAGTTGTGAACTTACCACACAAAAGCAATGTCTTCCCCCACCGTTTTTTGTTGCCGTTGGTGTAACAGTGCCCAGGATGACTGCGCTTCAGCCAGGTTATTCTAGTTTTATTGTGGTGCAAGTAAGATAGGTAACAAGCCCTTAATACCTTTGAACTGAGGCAAATCTTCCTCCCTCAAGTGTTCAGAAACATTGGTGTGACTGGAATATAAGACTGCTTAAACAGGACAAATAAATCTGTGTTTCTTTAGTCTGTAGGTGGGCAGAGATACTTTTATTGAAAAACATTTCTGGTGACTACCATGCTATATTGTAAAGAAACCAGTACTGTATGAAAGAGAGGCAATATATTGTTTTGCAAGGAAGTAAAGAAGTTCCTGAACTAAGGAAACCTGCACATCTCTACAGAGAGTAATTGAATATATGCATATGTTCTTCCATAATAAAGTGTTAGAGAACATTAGTTTTGGACATTCGAAGCATGCTGAGTTGGTGTGGAGAGAGATAATTAAATGAGCAGGTATTAAGAAATGGCCATCAGAATCTCCACTGGAAGTAAATCTAACACTTCCAGGTATTTTTAGGGTAATTATTTTAAACTGTGGGTAAAAGTGGTATTTGTTACACTGAGTCTCTGTGGAGGGGAGAATATTTTCATTCATTTAACTTTTTTTTAATGAAAAAAAGAACAATAGATGGTCTGGATGGTGTTTTGAATTTTCCTTATGCTTCACTTTCTCAGTGCAAGAAATTGAGCACTAAATGTCATCTTCCAAAAGCAGGGGGAGAAAAGGAGGAAAGGCTTGTTTCTTAGGCTGATTTTTTGAGTATATATTTAGGCTTGTTTTTTAAGTATAAACCTCTTGTGTTTGGACAGCATCACACAAGCATTATTAATTATCACCCTCATCCTTTTGTGTGGACAGCATCCTACAGGCATTGTTTGTAATTAATTCTCTATACAAGTGTCTAAAAGTTATATCCAACAGTCTCAAAACAGAGTGCATGAGCTTTGTAAAACTTTACAGCTCAGATTTGAACATCCAAATCTGAAGCTTGCAAATCAGTTACAATCCCACATCATAATGGTTTTGAAAAATTATTCCTCACATAATAAAAAATACAAAAATTAGTTTGGAAAAGTTGTGATCTCTTGGTAAACTAATTATCACACAGTATCTGTGACTGGAGAAAGTGGTGAGTATAATTCTGTGTATATTTTTTTACTCTATATCACATTTTTCAGCTACTACATTCATTATTTCTAGTATTCTGTGAAGCGGTATCTTAGATTGGAAGCCCACAGGGAGAATTAACGCATCATCATTTATGTTCCTATTCTGAAATACCCTGTGAAGGAGAGGATCTCCATCCGGTCTGAGACATGTGACCATGAGCAGAGCCTTTGTGGAAAGAGCTTCATTTTGTAAATAACAAATGACCTTCAAGTAAAGGGCTTGAGTCACAGCGACTAAGTTGCCATTTCCTTTGCTTTAAGCTACTGCTCTTCCAATGAATTTCAGTGACTAATGGTGTACCAGCACCTGCTCCTTTTAATATAAAGTAGGTTCACATAGATCACCTTCAGTGGCTTATGTTGTGTTTGAGGAGGCTGAGGATAGTGATTTTCCTCTCTTCAGTGTTTTCATTTCGTCTAAGTCCGAGCCCCTAGCTGAGTTCCAGAAGACAGAATCGCAAAACAGCAAAATGGTGCATACTCAGCTTTAGCAAAAACAAGCTAAGTGATGCTGCGATAGGGAAACTTCAGCAATTGATTCATTTGTGTTCTACGTAAAGGAATATATGTTAAGAAAGAGTAAGAAAGAAAACATTAGTGGAATTCTCTCAGGAATCAATGTAGTGGCAGGAATCAGACCGTTAGCTTTGAAATACTGAGAGTAGGATGTGAATAACTTTTTTAACCAACTGGAGGACAAAGGAACTGACTCCAGTGTTCGTTAGTCTAGCCACTAAAACAGTATCACTGTATCAGAGTCTTACTAAGATTGATGGAGATTGAGGCACAAATTTGATTTTTGTCTATGGCTAATAAAAAAAACATCTACCACTTTGCAGCCACTGCAATATCTTTGGAACTAAAACTAGACTTGGAACTCACTCAGTAAGTATATCATGATCTTCAAGAAATATCTAAAGTTCCTCATTTATCAAAGCATTTCTAAAAGTTTCCAAGAGAGAAAGATTTAAAACAGCCTTGTGAGCATCACATGTGTCTTGGGGAAAGCAGGAAGAAAAGTTCCAATATTCCCAGTATGTATTTTTTGACTTGGGATTCTGTACTGAGACCCATATAGGCAGATTTTGCACTTATGTACCTGCTTATAGGAGTTCTGGAAAAAATGAGTGGTTTAGCCTGGTTTCAAAGCAAGCTTGTAGAAGCCCTGACAGTTTTGGTTAGGAACGTGGTCCTGCATGTTGCACTGTGGGGAGCATTGTGCTGGGAACAGGACTAGACTTTTCTGGAGAGTGTCCTTTACAGCGTGTTCTTCACTAGACTGGTGTTGGTAACACTCAGTTAATCTATGTATCTACGTGTGTATCTAACAGTTAATCTATTTTATGTATCTAATCACAGGTTGTAATTATTTTAATACTCAGCCTAGTCATAAACAAAAAGAATAATATTTTTGCAATGTATTGTAAATTAAATTTGCCATCAACTGCCTTAGATTGTTTGGAGTCTACGTGCCAAACACAGGGGCCAATGTTTTGAACTAACCATCATGGTGACTTCATTTCTTGGAGTCCAGTTGCATCTATATTAAAATACCTAACATACGTGGATGCTCAAGCCATGTCCTCAAAAAGGAAGTATTATCCATTCTCCAACAGGAAGAAGTTAGGCTTCTAAATTCTGTTGCTGGCTTTTGTCAGATTTACTACATTGCTTTATTCTCTCTTTCGTCAGAGGCTTCAGGCAGGAAATTTTGCTTTTTCAACACCTGTTCTTAGCAAACTGTATAAGGTATAAAATGTAAAGACGCACATCATATCAATAAGGTCAAAGAGCAAATAATAAATGAATGGCACATTGTATCCCACAAGTGTTACGAGGAACCTGTACTTTCACCAGAGATGCACAGTTAGTTGGTAGCAACGAGGTACTCGCTGCTCAACAAAAGGATTCAGTTTGCTTTCTGACAGGGCTGCAAGGAGAACACCTTGCACGTTGAGTGCAGTCGCATCTTTTTTCTTCTTACTGCCCTAAGTTATTATTTTCGTAGACCTTGGCGCTGTTCTGAAAGCTAGAACACAATGAAAATAAATATATATGCAGCAGCTGCATGTTTCCTGTTTCATCTTCAGAGAATGGATATTGTCACAGATAAGGAGGAGAATATAAATCATAAAATCATCCAAGTGTGATGCCTTACCAATACCATCTCTCTGCTGCTACAGTGTCTTCCATGTCACTGATTCCCTTGGTCTGGAGGGAAGCAGCAATTTCTGCTTCTCACTTCATCAGCTGTCTAACCAGGCAAGTTTTAAACCCCAAAACACTGTACTTGAAATTCTAGATCTGCTGAACACAACACAGAACTGCCATAGCCTTCCCTGGACCCAAAATTTCATATTTTGAAGCATAAATCTAGAGATGTGAATTGTTTTTTCTCTTGTAGCTTTCTTGTAGCATTCATTTTTAACAAAACACCTCTAAAAAGCCTCCATTGAGATCCCATTCCATATGGGCAGAAGCTGCACCATCTGTCAGTATCAAAATAGGACCTACCAAAAAGACCTTTCAGACAGGCAAGACAGACAATCTGACGAGGAGTATTAGAAAAGTAATGCTGTTACTGTTTTCAAGTTCCTGCTACTGAGTATCTTCTCAATAGTAGAGAGTTCTCCGATGGCTTAATCTTTAAGCCAAAACTGTCTACGTATGGGTGAAAAAGTTTCATTTGAAATTCTGAGTTAACTCCTCAGCATACAGGGCATAGTTCCTTTGATATCAGTGGACTAACAATGAATCACTTTAGCTGAATATATAGATTCTATATATCTATTCTTTTTACAGTGAAACTGCTCAGGTACTGTCAGTTATCCCTTCATTAGCAGGTGGGGGGGGCATGGCAGGGGAATGCTCTCCCTCATGGCCTTGGAGCAGATGGTGTACATCAAAAGGAAGGCTGCCCGCAAAACAGAACTTGCTCAAATGTGCATCCAGTGTTCTCATATCAAGAACCGGAAATAAAAGTAAGCACTTCTGTCCCCAAAGTAAAGCTTATGACATCCCTTAAACTACCACAGGAGGATGAGTGCACAAAAAGAAATTCTGCTCCATGGCAAGAGGATCCTGCAAAGGCTTCTGCTGTTGGAAGTATCAGGTGTGGAAGTAGTCCATGTCTGTAGTGATCTGCTAATATTCTTTCTCTGTGTCTCAGAGGAGAAACACTCAGAGATGGTTCCTAAAGGACTCCTCACCCAGGAGATTCCCGCATAGGTTAAAGGTGCTATTTAAAGTCTCACATTGCAGCATTATGAGATCTGAGTATCTTTTTGTTTTCTTTCTTCTCTAACAAGTAGTGATGGCCCAAGTCCTTTCTTTGTCACTAAGACCAGATGGAGTTTCTCTGCTCTTGCCTTGTCTGCTTAGCTGGGATCTGGCAAGGCTTATCTAAAATGCTGAGAAAACAATCAAAACCTCCAAGGTCCATTCAGCTCTTGGTTTCTCTTGCACACTGGAGCCTCTGATGTCTTTTTGGTCTGAGGCCATAACCTCTCAGAAGTGATCACTTTGGTCACTAAACCTTTTCAAAAAGTGCCGCAAAAAAAAAAAAAACCCAACTCACTTATCTGATGAACTTGTTAATGGAGCTATTTCATATCATTCTGAGGGCAGAAATAGCAGGGCTGCTGATTCGTTACTAGTTACGTATAGCCAGTGAGCAGTTAGTGACAGGCAGGCCGTGTAGCCGTTCACCTTGTTTTACGGGTGGAAGTCTTGCATTGAGCTATGGAGGGTTCTGAATGTTTTCATCTTTATGTGGGTTGTTAATCTACGGGCAGAGGATGCATATCCTTACTTTTAGCATGGATGAAAAGAATTGACTAAAAACCAGTTGTTCTGAAATGGTTTTAAGTGTCACCCATTTTTCATTCCACCTCCTTTTGCTGTAGAAACTCAAATCTATTCAGATCTCACAAAGTACAAACAAAGAGAAGACAGTGTTTTAGGGCAAGGACCAGCATGCCTTGCAGATGGGTTATAATACGATGAGAGCTGTCTTTGTCAGAACTGAATCCATACTTTTCATGTACAACCTTTACAAATTGTGCCCATGTGGCAGAGTTTGAATTACTTTTTTTACAGCTTTAGAAAACAAATGCAAAAATCTTTCAAGTGCATTCAAAGTCATTACGGTACTTTTCTGAAGTGAATCAATTGTCGTAACCTCTGTGGGTGTGTAAAATGTAAAATTACTATCACTCTCATGGTCTTTCCGAGTTTGTAAATTAGAAGGAATTGATTATAGGTGCTTTTGGAAAGGGCTCTGGTGTATTAAAAGTGTCTTGGTGACAAACAACAATATATTATTTGTAAGATCTTGCTTGATGAAACTGTCTTGTCCACTAATGGCTGTTTGTCTTCGTTATTGTTCTGACTTGCCTTCTGATAAATTGATGTGTGGGCTGAGATTTATCATGTGATGACTTGAGGAAACAAGAGACTTTGCCTATTAAAGTGGTTGTAATACTTGTTTTATTTGATAATTTAAGATGTTTTAAAGTTAGTTAATGTCAATATTTTCCAGTTTAGTCACTCTTTCCCCAAGAGCCAATTTTTATAAATAGTTGCTGTAAATTTATTTTAAAATGAAGAAAATTGTCTGGTTTTCTGACTACCCTGTTTCACTATTCACATATTTTATTCACTTCAGAGGTTCTATAAATTATGTTGTAGCATTTTTCTTTATGTATTAGAACTATTTCATAGCGTGCTATTTTTTTATCTCTTTTTTTGTTCTTGTTCTCTGAACTTCAGTTAATAGCAATATGTGAACCTCAAAACACTTAGAGCTTCATCTTTGCTCAGATTAGTAACCAAATTCAGCTAAAAGTCTGTGACAGTTTAATCAATAGTATCAAAATAGCCTCTTCCAAAGTATTTGTCCCTGGTTTCAGAAAACAATAGATCAAAGGAACATAAAAATATGTCATATTTTGAAAAATCTTAATGGATATATATAGTTGAAAACCACTCCTTTAATTTCTACTTAGTAATGTTTTAATTCTTAATCTTCAGCTTCATATTAAGCAGAACCTGTTCTGCTCAACTTTATTAGAACTGAATTGCTCTTTGTTGGCATCTCATATTTTCATTTAGGCATGACGTACAAGAAAAAGAGGAAGATGATACATGAGAGAGTTGAAATAATGCATGTTGACATAAGCTATAGATCATTATGATTTGGTTTAAAGGTTGCGTTGGTCTGGATTTTGAATGGTTGGATACTGACAACACTTAGCTATGGCAAGAGAGGGCATACGCATAGGTGAAGACCTGCTTTCCGGTCTTTCTCTGAACTGGCCACTACAGGCCACCAACAAAGACACAACGTCAGCTTTGACAGACTGACCCATTATGGCAATTCTTTATGGGCTGTTATCCCAAATAAGTGCAAAGAAATGCCTTAGGCCATACGTACACTGATACAATAGAAATATATTTTAGAAATAATTAGACAGTTAAATATTTTCCATGTTCTTCATTGTGATGCAGTAGGACCTTGTATGTAGCTGTGGGATTATGATTTACATCACGTAAAAGAAAATCTTAGAAACTTTGGAGCAACATGTTATATTGTTGTCGTTTAATATGTCCTGCAAATCACCACAGCAGAAGATCCAGTCCTATCAACAGGGAAACGTTAAGCTGGACACCATGGGATTTTTCAGGGTTAGAGTCAAGTTTCATGCGTCACATCACTGGGAATTGGCCCTGTTGAAAATTCCCAGTGGTAACACCGATGGGTTATGATGTGAAAGGCTGAACAGCGATACCTGGGAGGAGCAGAGAGAAATCTGGTCTGTGGCATATGGGAAGCTTACAATGTGTCAGATTGTTAAATATGATATTCCCATGGTTTTCATGGAAGCTTTTACAGGTACGTGTAATGGAAAGAGATGAACAGAGGAGCATGTTGTTCATCAGGTAGGTTTTCTCCGTGTATCATCGATTATGTGTGTGTATCAAATAACTGCATTTGTGTTGTACGAAAAAAAGTCACCTGTTACGTTGCCATTCAATACCCATCACATTTATTTTTTCACAGACTGAAAAACAGCAGTTACAAATTGAAATGAGGGGTTAAATAAGACAGGAATATCTCAGTCTTAAAAGAGTACAGTGTATGTTTGACTTTGACAGGGAAGGGCTTACAGACTGTTACAACAGCAACAAAGGCAGGAGCTCTTCCAAGACCTTTAATGCTTCCTTAACATTGCAGGCTGACTAGGCAGTGAAAATGGTGACAGGTGGAGCTTTTACAGCTCTGCTAGTATTTGTGCCAAAATTTGGACAAGCTCTAGTTCAAATGGCAGCTTGCATCCTCAGATGACAAATTACTCCTGGTCAGCACGACAATGGAAAACAAGCAAGACAACATCTTTTCTACCTCTGGGTTCTATATGAAACTAAAATACTGCTTTCCTAGAGCTTGCTTTAAAAAAAAACCCTGCAGCAGTGATAAATGTCCAGGCCAGTAAGTCCAACTGACCAGTTCAGAGAGGTCATCCAGGTGTTCTTGTCAAGGAACAGATAGATGATGCTTCCCTGCATGATCCTTAGTTACTCCACGCAGTGCCTCACTGAAACATTCCAGCATGTAATAGCTGTCACTCCTTTCAAAACCGTAGGCCTGTGATGTCTTTATATAGCTTCAGTAACAGTACAGCAGTTCACTGTGGCAAGCTTTATGGTTTTGACAATATATGCCTTTGCTCTTCTTTAAAACAAAAAGGGTATTGTTGAAGTCCCTCTGGCTTTATTACACACAAGTGGCAAGCTCTTTACTTTTTCAGTAATCCACATCTGTCAGCCACTGCTTACGAGATAGCCCAGGGGTTATCTGCCCTCTGTTATTGCTTTGATTCCTTTCATTTGTTTGCTTGCCCAATTTAATAACGAGGAGAGATCCAGCTTCTTGATGATTTTGTTGGCATAACACCAAGCTCATCGGCACTTAACTCCGAGGCGGTGCTGTGGTTGCAGCTCTACACATTGGAAGCTGCTATATTGGGTCAGCATCTTTGCCCAGGCATCTTGCTGTTCGGTTTATTCTTTGTTCTTCCTCTGTTGCTCAGTAGTTGTCGTGCAGCAGCCATGTGGGCTTCCTTTATCATCTCAGAGAAATGTTTTGTAAAGCAACAAAATTTCCTTTGAGTGTAATGAGCCATTCTGTTATGGGAATTTTGGATTTTTGTCTGTCTAAACGTTTTAAATAGGAGGGGATACCACTGCTGTTGTTCCTTGTTGTCTACCAGCATGCAGGAAAACTGTGACACATAAATAAGAGATGCAGAAGAGGACAGAGCAGAAAATTGCCAATTAAAGAACATTGTATAACAACTTCTCCATCTGAGTCACCAGCAGGGTTTGAACCCAGAACGTGCAGTGCTGCGAGCACTGGGAGGCTGTTGGCCCTTTCTGAAGCAGCCCTGGGAGAGAGATGCACAATAAACCCATTCTCACTTGTGCTGCTTTCCTACTGGTGATGAGGAGGGAGGAGTTTCTGACTTACCTAGCACCACGCAATAAAAATTTGGCCTGTTTGTTTAGTGCAGTCAAACAAAAGATCTCTCCAGACAATCACTTCCTGCAATTTAGCAGGGATTTTTTTTTTTCCTTCCACAGGTGCAACCATAGTAACTAGTTCTTTTTAAAGTGTTGATGTATATTGAGTTGATGATGTGTGAATGTTTCCCATCCTCCTCCAGGTGTTATTGCTCACCTTCATGAATGTTTTCCGCTTTGCTGATGTGTACGTCCTCCTTTCTTGCTGTGCAGTTGAATAGTGGTAACGAGGCTGCTGCTTCCCTGAGAGTTCGGAGGAAGAAGGGGAACATGGAAAAGCATTGCCCTTCCTCCCACATGGCACAGTCCTGTCTGTAGTGCTTTACAGAGATTGTCATTTTCCAGAGGGAAATTTGCTCTAGTCGTTGGTGCTAGGGATTTCTCTTATTCCACAAAAAATGATCTGGACACTGCTATAACTTCTGGTAATGTTTATAGACAAAAACTAAGTCACCCGCCAGTTTCTTTCCAAGAAGAGAAGCAGTGATGGGTGCTGCAAAACAAATCCACTTCAAACTGCCTGTTTCTTGTTTGTGGGATCTGCCAGAAAGTAGCTTATGAGCTTTGCTACCTGTGCTTCCTGCAGCTCTGTTACATAGGCAGGTGCATCCTATCAGATAACCCCCAAATCATCTCCTCATGGCAGAATTGCCCCTGAGTGCCTGAGCAGCTCTCAGTGGGTGGGATGGCTTGCTACACTGAGAGTGGGGGTGATGCTTTCACCAGGTAAAGAAGAGGGTCTCTGACACATCAGCAGGGAACGGTTCCCACAAATCTCAGTGACAGGCTGAATATGAGGATAACTTGGCACTTGTGTGCCAGCAGAGGTGTTAGCCTTCATTGTCAGCTTTCAGAGTGGTTTACAAAATAATTTTAAAAATTCATGAACCACCTTCTTTATAAAGCATTGTTGTGAAGTTGAATATTTTATTACACAAGGCAACCAGCATTTAATTCTAGGAAAGGAGTATGTGACTGTGGTGTTGAAAGGCCAGGATGCTGGGATGGTTGGTATTGGAGGAAAGGAGTTCTTGCACTCTATTTAGGGACTGATCACTTAAGCAACGCTTTCATACATGGGTCTTCCAAGAAAGGACTACTCCTGTTTGGTCCGGTTTTTTAGATATCATTTCTATGTGGCTGTAGATCCTACCGAGCTTTTCAGGTGAGTTCTTCCCTGTCAATAATAAGTAAACACAGTGGAACAGAAAAGCAGATATTTCCTTATTTGTAGCAGTGCAGCCCTGTAATACAGTATTGCCATTGCAGGTAATAGGCCGTAAGCTTTGTCCTGAGTTTGCAAGGCCTGAGGACAGAGGCGTGTCAGGTCTGCCTTGTCTGAACTCCTCTTGATCTGCCTTTGCTTTACTTGGTTTAGCTGTGATGGCAATTTCTCTAATTGATCGGGTGTCTACCTCTGTTTTACTGTTGTTTGTCTGTGATAGACATCTGCAGTTTTATATAGAGAGCAGTAACGAGCAGGTGTTCTAGGCGGAATGAGATATTTATGACTCCAGCACATTGATGCAGCGTAGAGAAATACAGGCTCAGTACGACAGCAGAGACACTGAGAAAGACGTGCAGGATGGAGCAGGGAGGAGTGCAGACACGGGACAATAAGAGATGGGGCACAGGCTTGGCATCGGAGACACAGCAGCTGTCAACAGTTCACTAGTGGTCAGAATAAAATGCTTGCATGCCATGTTAAGAGGTGATTGGCATGCTATGCAAACATCGTCATGAAACTAAAATCCAAAACACCAAGGATAATTTAAAAATGACTGCCACATCTCCATCAGTCATGTAAATCCACACAGCTGCAGTGCATCAAACATGTTCTGGTCAACTCGAGCATGAGCGTAACCCACTGACCATGATTAATCATGAAAAGGGCCATAGGTTGGGTTTTATTTCTTTGTCTTTTATTGAAAAAGCAATGTTTCCCCCACAATTTATTAGTTTAAAAACTGATAGTGACCTAAATTTGAGACAATATTGGTAGAATATAGCTCTATGCCTCTGTGATTAGTTACAGTGCAAACACCTTCAAGTTCTCGTTTTTCAGCATGTGAGAGTCTGTGGTTTGGGCTCTGTCTCGGCCACCCTCTGCAGCCCGTCTGCTGGGACCCCCCACCCTGGGGCAGCCTCCCCTGCGCCACCACCTCAGACTGATCCGGACCATAAAGCAGTCTTTGGACAGGATCCCTCTGCCCCAGCTCGGAGGATGGGGGGCCCTGTTGTCTTTGTCCTCTGAACACATTCAGCGTGTTAAGTGTTGGAGAATGGGATCTTAGTCAGGGTTTAGGGAGTAGCACTGGATGCACCCTCTGAGTTTTACCACTCTTGCAGGCAAGGTGCTGTTTTTCAAGAGAGTCTGTACCCACGTGTGTTTGTGTGCAGGGGAAGGGGTTGTTTTATGAGCTTTTGTTAACTATTTCGAGAGGCTCAAGTGGTGGCACAGTAACATGATTTGAGTTTTCACTTCGGTTTTTCAGTAGTTCAAAACTCTAAATGTCCCCTCTAGGGGTTTTTTTTGTGATTTCTGACCTTTGCAATGCTTGAGCTTCAACAACTGGCCAGAAGAGGAGAGACGGCCTCTTCCCGTGGCATGAGCAGTCTGACAGTGCTTTGTGTCAGTACTAAGTATTAACGTTTCATGCTTGAGAGACCCTATTCTCCTCGGTCCCCTGCTTCCTGCCGTGAGGGAGGGATATGGTCTGTATTAGCATCTGATATTGTGGTGAGCTGCAAAAGCAAGTCCTTGGAGTGCTCCGATACTAACATTGGTCATGGGAGCTGGCAGGTGCCGGCAGGTACACTGCCTTTTGTGACACTGAGCAGGATCCTGACGTTACCGTTCGGTAACAGAACGCAGTCATAAATCAGCATTCCTGGTTTTTAACATGTTTTATATCCCACTGACTTCAGCTGCTAGCCATTGGCTGAGGCTCTCTGCATCCGATGATAGCAGCAAGCTCATTAAAACATGCGGGTGAAGGATACATTTTTACATTTTGCTTTAAAAGGGACAAGGACCACTCACAGCCAGTTACCACATCGTAACTGTGGAGGGCAGGAGGTTAGCCATAAGCTGTGACTACTCTACAAGCAGCAAATGTCCCATAAGGTGGATAAAACAATCAGAGAGAAAAGCATCATCCTTAATTACAGTTTTAGCTGCAATGACACTTTCATTAGAAAAGACCACAAAAGAGTTCCACTGAATGTGAAAGAGTGTAGCCAAAGCAGGGGCCTGTTGCACCTATAAAGTATAAGCATATTAAGTAAGATACTATTAGCCTGGACATAAGCATGCTAAAATACTGTATCTGATGACAATGTGTAGGTGTGCCCTAATGTTGTAACACCACTAACAGGGTAAGCAGCAAACACACAAGTCTAAGCAGAAATATAGAAATGTGTAACAGCAAAGCAGTCAATGAGGAATTGTATACGTGCACAAACGGGGGTGCAGGAAAACGTGTACATCGTAAAATCTGCAGGAAAAAATGGTATAGGACAGGCAAGAAAAATGTATGGTGAAATGAAAAGAAACATATATGTTTCTTATGCATATTTATGTGTGTGTATACACCACACAGGACAAGCAAGATGTCTGGTGAAAACAGAACAAGTCCTGGTCCCCCCCAAAACATAAATGATCAGAAGCAGATGGGAGCTCCCTTTGGAGAGGTGGGCTATGAGCAGGACAACAGGAATGAGAAGTAAAACAGATAGGGAAGAGCTCGTAAGCTGGGCCACCTTGAATCAGCGCTAACTACCTGTACCAGCCTCATGGCTCCTGTACACTCACAGCTAATTTAGAATAAGATTCTTAAGGGCTAAGTGATTTGCATATGTAATGCTAATTATTCATTAAGACTAATAATTAACCATTGGCAATCTATAGTGTTAGTAGATGTTAATCTAGTGTTCTTCTGAAGTTTGAAACTGGCCTGATCTATCAGTCCTTTCAAACACTCCCATCACATTGATCTCTTAATTGTCTGTTAAGTACATGTAAACATATAATATATGTGTGTGTACTCAGTTGCAAGAAGAGAGAGAGAAAAAAATCCAGGACATGAGTTGCTCTAGCCTTGAAAGCCAGGTCAGAGACTCTGGGGTCTGGCCCACGGCAAGTTCTGTTACGCAGCTAAGGCAGGCAGACAGACAAGATGCACTGCCTTGAGTGCTGAACACAGCCAGCAGCAGGGGCAGCCAAAAATCCTTGTAGTTTCTGATTCCAAATCAAAGGTTTCTTTCAATTTCTCTATTTTGCCACCAGCTGATTAGCCCCTATCCATTTTTGCTACCAGCGCTGTGATGAGTGCCACTCTATTGTAAGAAGTGCACATCCCCTACTGAGGTCCGTGGAATTGATAGCTTCTGCCTCATTAGAGACCGTATCAAAGGTCAGCTTCTGTAATGGAATAAGCTTCAGCCTTCATGCCACTGATTTGTGAGTGGAGAAAGGGAGGATCATTGATGCCACCGGCACAAATTAGAGAGAGCTTCGTTTTCAAATTGGCCGTGCCCTTCCCTTCATGGAGTTTCATGTACCACAGTATAATGTATAATATATACAAAATATATTAAAAGTGTACATTATACATCAAAAGCATTTAGCATACCTCTTCAATCCATTCCTCTGCTTCCTCTTGTTTCTGATTAGTTTTTCTACCCCAGCACAGATTCTGAAACACTGAGCAGCTGCAAACAGAGATCTTTTAGATAAAACAGCAGTATTCAACATGCCATAGAAATGTTCTCATATGTAGCATTTTCTCTCCAAAATTGCTCTCATCCTGGGCAAGTATGAATTTTTATATCCATAACAGTTGTGCATTTTTGTTACCTTTGGAAGTACCAGCCTGGGAACAGAAGTGTACTGTGGTTTGAATTGGGAATTACCCACCTCGACAACACTTCTCTCCCTGCAGTTTCAGCACACATTTATGTTTGGGACACCTTTAGATGACGTTGTACTGCCTAACCCCATGCGTGGTAACCTACCTCTCAGATACGCTTGCTCAGCACTAATTTTGTTTTCAATCAAGATGTATGTATTTATTCAAAAAGGTACAATGTTCGTCCCAGCACAGGGGGACGTTATTTTTATTTTCAGTCTCAAGAGATTTCACAAGACAATTAAACTTGTTTGTAGTTCTAGCAAAAGGCACAGCTATTGGTGACAGCCGGAGGCAGTAGCACCTGTGTATGTGCATATATACCCAGGAGCTGGTAGAAGATGACTGGAGAGCACAGGGCCTGTTTAATCCTACCCGTGCCCTGCCTGCTGCCCTATTGCCACGATCGCATGGGCTACAAAAACGTAGCGTTCCTAGGCGCTGCACTTCGGAATGCACACAGGACCCTTCCGCAGTGTAACCGTGCGGCTCCAGAGGGAGTGAATGAGTCCCTCGTGTGACATCTCCCCGCATTTGCCTTCAGAAATTCCTGGCAAACTATTTTGCAAGAGTAGAGAGGAACGCTGCTCTTTATTCACTCACTTATTACATGAGGCTCTGGTACTGTTTGAATCACAAATTGCATGCTAATGGCCTAATTCATAAACCATTGACATTTTTTATGAGTCCTTAACATTCAAAAATGAAGAATTTGTGCTCAAAAAAAAATTTGCATTGCAAAATTCAATAATTTAGTTTCTCATATTCATTAATGCCTAAGCCCACACCACATAACTTATCCCACTCTAACTACACTTCCCAGCACACTGATAAAAACAGGATGCACAGTAGTTCACATAAAGTGCTTCTATTTGCAACTAACTCTTTACCTGCACTGATTGATTATATTTGTAGAGAGGAAAAATCCAGCTATGCGGCAAGTGTGATGAATGCACTAAGCAATGGCTGCTTTGAAGCTGCTTTCTGCTCTAATCATGTTTTCCTCCAATGGCATTAACTACCATAAAATATGAGATCATAAAGGGTAATGATATCAGACAACAAAATCATCCTGCGGACTGCTCGGTCCCACCGTATTAGGGAAGGATTCATGTTTCATTAATCAAAACTTGCTTTGCTTTTGACCTAATATCACTGATTGTCAAAAGCAGACGAGAAGACTAATAATAATGTATAGCTCCTAAATCATCCACAAATTCCAAGTGCTGTATAGCACCCCTTTTACAGAGAGGGAAACTGAGGCATATAGAAAGCAAATAGCCCAGTAACCCTTGTAAGGTCAGACCTCCCTGACTCTGTCCAGTGCTCAACACAGCTCCTTTTGGGTCTGTACAGGCAGGGTACTATGAGGTAATTAGTGCTACCCAAACTAGTTTTATAAGCAGTATTTTTGGTACTAAAAGCAGAGTATCTACGGCACCCTAGGCCTCTGTCCTTTCAGGAAAGTGCACGAGCACATCTGGAGGGGCTGCCCATTTGTGGCTGGATTGTATGGCACAGGCACTCGCAGACAGTGTTTGTTAAAAGGGAAGTAATTTGGGGGGTCTTTGCATAAAGTAATGCTCACATGGGAAATCAGAGCTCCCAAAAAGGATGGTTGGTCGCTGCCTGGGTTGAGGTGGGAGTCTCTATTGTAAGTGTCCTTGCGGAAGTGTCTTCAGCTGGTTCAGGTGAGACTCTCCAAACTATTGAGCTGCTAAATTCTTATAACTCAGCTGGCTTGCGATGCTCGGGGACTGCTCCAGCACGTGTTTAGTTCATTGCTATTGGTATATCTTAACTGGAGACAAAACATGTCTTAAATAGCTTAACTACATACAAATGACTTCCCACCTACCATTTCTGCAGTAACAGTTTCTACTAACTATAAATGCCTTAGTGATGCACAATGTGATGCCTTCTGCAGCAGAAATCATGAAGGGGAGTCTCCAGAGGGCAGGGCCACATTCTCCACCCAGGATGTTAACCAACACATTTAGGTATTCAGACTGGGCCAAACACAGCAGGAGCTGCCTGGGGCAACTTCTGCAACAGTCCAAAATTGCCTCCCAGAGAGCTCCTATAACAATCGCTCAAAAATGTAATTGTGATGGTTCAGTCAATCACCTCCTTTCCAGCTGGTCTGTTGTCTTGAGCCAGTCTCTTATCCCATCTGTACGGGGACTGGCTGGGCTTTCCTGGGTCACCCAGAGAGGTAGTGGTACTAGTACCTCGAGTGTGCACACAAGCACAGCCCTAAACTCAGCTACGTCACAATTAGAACTAAAATTATTTATACTTATAACTGACTTATAACTTATGTCCCTTAGCTCTTGCTGCAATTGTTTTCTGTAATTTATTCAAAACTGGCTTCACATATCCTTACACCGCGCCATAGCACAAATTGTGTGCATACAGCTGCAAACACGATTTTACTAGCATAAGGGTTATTTCCCCTTTGCAATGACATTTAAAATAATAAACTTTACATACATCTTCAGGGTTTTACTGTTACATTTTTGTACAGTTCTAGTGAAGATAAAATTATAATTTACAGGATAATTCACCAGCATCCATTCCATCCCAATGTAGGGTCTGATCTTACTTGCATTTAAAGCTTTCTCCACAGCACAGTAGAGAAAGGAATGCTTATTCTAGACCAGTGAGTGCTTTCAAGTGTCATTAACCTGTTGAAAGTGAAGTTCGTGCAGTCCTGTTATTGGGTTGGCCCTGAAATTTTAGCCACAGCATGGGAAGCGCAACATCAGGAATCACATCGGCATGCCCTTGCTGAATGGTCTGCAGGATCCTGGCATTTTGCTGTACTGTTTCTTTCTTATTTTCAGTCAGCTGTTAATGTTTCTTTGGAGTACTGGTGGCTTTCAAACTCCAGTAGCTGAAGTTGCTGACAGTTAATAAAGAAGCAGCTACAATATATTTGCAGAACTTCCTGTTTGAGGTTGGTTGCTAAAAAGACTTGAAGCACGGTTCCATAATTACATGATGGCAAAGGCTTTGGAAGCTGCTGAACCATGGATACTTCAATTTTAAAGGTCAGATGAAATGCTGATTTACTATAAAACAAATCAATACCAAAAAAAAAAAAAAAAAGGAAGAAAAAGGTTTGAAAAATTAGAGCTTCCGCATTGCTAGTAGAAAACACGTGGATTTGAGACTGGCAGATAATGTATGTGTGTAGTAAGTGGACATTACTTCTTCCTTTCTCTTCCAAAGCCAGAGCAGCATGAGACCTACAGAACACTCCATCGCATGTGGCACTCAGTGTTTGCAAGGAGGCCTGAGTTGGTACCTAATGGTCAAGGGGACGAAGGCAAAAGCTGCCTTTGCAATGCTCTGTGTGAGACATAATCACAGTGTAGCAGGTTTGGGCTTTCTCAAATCTCCAGGCAAGCTCTTTTGTTTGTTGTTTTTCTGCCGTGTGAGAAAGATGCTAATGACACAGGTACAGATCTTTGATGCTTGGACAAGTTTCCAAATCCTTAATCTCTTCTGGATATTTCTGTCTTAAAATATTCTGGCAAACTAGAGAAAGCAGCCTGGAGTGTTGGCAGTTCAGGCCTTGGTGGGGTTTGGTCATCTCAAGGCGTTGCTCTGGCTAGGTGTTACACCAGAAGCAGTGGGCTGGTTTATTCCTGCAACGAAGAGATGGGCAGACACAGAACAGCCAGCAATCTCCCACCGTCGTACCCTGTGGGCTCCCATCTCCTGCTCAACACTGCCATTTTCCCCATCCCCAAAAACTGCTGTCTTACTGGGACTCTCTTTAGTTTAAAGGTTCGCTTCAGGGGGAATTTAGAGACTGGTTTGCATTTTGATTAAATCTAAGATTCTGTAGTATATCTCATGGAGCAAAAGAAAACTTTCAGACCCCAGTTGTGCACCCTCAATACTTTATGCACAGGCTATTTTAATTTCCTCATCTTGCAAGAGGACCTGTCCATGTACAAAAAGAACCTGAAATCTCCATAAGATCCTGTTGTGCACAGGCCCACCTGGGATGATGTGCTATTTAAAACAGTTTGTTTAATTGAAATTGTAACTTTTTTAAAATGAGCAAATTAATAAACCTGATTTGGTTCCAAAAAAGAAGATCTTAATAAGTAGAACTGGCCAGATCTCAAATGCCACCAGTTTAACAATACAGCCCTAAAAGGTGATCACTCTGATTTTGAGCAATTCTTTACAATTCATCTCTGAGGGCCAAATGACTGAGTGACATAAACGAATGTACCTCAGTAGTGTTTTTCTGACCAATGTATGAACTTTAATATTCATAGGCACTTTTTAACATGCTGCCCTCCAAGTTAGAAGCTGTAATAATAAGTCTGCCTTTTCTAAGACAGACTACGTTGCCCTTAAAAATTAATAAGCCTGACTTATTACTACACAGCAGATGGAGTGGCAGAACAGAGCTGCCTTGTGGATTGTTAAACCAAACTGTTGCTAAGAAAAAAGCACGACTGAAGACAAAGATTGGTAATCATTTCAGAAAAACAGGTTCCTGTGCCCCTCCAATATACTTATATGTTACACCCAAAGCAAAGTCTGATGAACATATGTATTTGTATGAAATGCCAAAGCAGCGTGAGCTTAATGTTACCACTGCTTCTAAGTGAAGATTGCATTTGTAATTTAGTGCTGTTTCAAAGTAGTAAAGGGAACTAGGGAGTTGTTTGGGGCAATAGAATATAGAATATCATTACAAGCACATGCAGATCATATTTTGCTTGAACTAATTCCTCCTGCTATTTTAATATCAAACATAACCCATGCCAATTTTACATCTCAAATATATTTGGTATTTCAAAAAATAATTAATAGTGTCAGTTTTATTAATGTGTTAAAATATGAATTAAAAACATGACAAACCAATGGGAAACAGCAGTCTGTTTTAATGAATATTTCATACTGTACATCAATAAATCATAGATCAAAGGGAATGGAGCACATTCTGCAATATTTCTTTTCTGTCAATGTGGGGTTACTAAAAGTTTTACAAGTTGTTTTGACACTTACTTAGTTGCACATTTGAATTAACATTTTAGGAAGCAAATAAAAAAAGTTATGGCTTTGAATCCCAGAGCACTCTGTTGTTCAAAACAGGTTGTCCTTTCTCTCTCGTTATCATTTCATTGCTTTAAAAATCTGCGGTTGACCATATAATTGCAGGTCTGTGTCGTGCGTGCAGGTAGCTTGCTGTTCTGCCTTCCCAAACCAGGCTATTCCCAAGCTTCTCAAACGGGCACTAGCAGAAGGTGAAAATGTTCCTCACAAGGCATCCTGACCTCGCGTCCAACTTTGAGTGATTTGCTGCATATGACTCTGAATGGGTTGTGCTTATCCCTTTCTGATGTCTCTGTTTTCCCAGGGTACAGGTGGACTTGACTTTAAGGGCTCAGACATGAAGCCCTGTCTTCATCGATTGTGTGTGCATATGTTTAGCCCCTACAGATCCTTTATTGATGTATGTTATATAAACAGAAATCTTCCCTTTCTTTTTTACAGTCGAAGCAGGAATCAGAACTGCACAGAAGTAAAAGACTCAGACACTCAGTACCTCTCCTAAGCTTTCAATTCAGTGATTGATTAGCACTAGGGACAGTTAACTGGAGATGGGATATGGGCAAGAAAGCTCCTCTGGAGGAAGCTTCTCATTCAGCGTCTCAGGTTTTCTCTAAGCATATAGTTAAACTCTCCCTTTTAGGCTACAGAAATTACTTTCGAAACAGGAACCAAACTCACATCTGCAGCAATGTATGCCCGAGTTTGTGTAAATAATGACTGTGGTGGAAAAACTTGCCTTGTTTATCCTTCAAGACCTTAAGTTTGATCCAGTCCTGGTAGTATCAGTGCAGTTGTCAGACTCAGTTGTCTACATTTTAAGCAAGAAATTGCTGATTTGCCAAAGATCTCCTCAGTGTCTTAGAAGCAGCATCTAAATTTGCCTGAGTGGACAGATTCAATTCATGAATCATACTTGCAGTTTATGCTTCTGTCCTTTTAACCAATTATCCCCTTCAATAAATGCTGGACTGACTCCACCTGAGGTACTTGGTCAGTCTCTGATCCTCTGAATCAGTTCTTGGGCCCCAGGACAACTTATTATCAGAAACACGTCATGGGTGACAGTTCACAATCAAGAGATATTAAATGCTGTAAAAGGGCAGGCAGATAAAGGAATGCAGCAGGCTGGGGATCAGGGTTGTCTACAGCTGTGTTCATGCCTTCCTATCTATGAAGCTTTGGAGCAATTAGCCATCAGCAGCACAGGAAATTTTCACCAGGGAAGTTTGCTGTGTCTGCTTCTGCTGTGATATCTCCTTCCAGAGTAGTCAACAAGCTTGTCTGTATAGTACTTTCTAGGCAGGAGGACAGATATACAGCCGTCCTGGGATATGAAACCTGGAAAGTGGCAATGAATTGCAAACAATATGCTATTTAAACAAAAAAAAAAAAAAAAAAAAAGAGGAAGAAAAAGACCATTTAAAAGCAGAGCTCTGGCCAAATGTTCCTTGCAGAACCAAAGGGCACAGATCCTGACATCCCTTGTTCTGCAGGCACCCACCTGCAGAGTCTTGTGTTGGTACCCACCATCCAGCCCATCCAGAAGTGCAGGGGTTTGCCCTAACTCCAGTCTTTTACTCTTGTTTGTTCCTGAAATGCTATACCTGTAATTAGCCCTGCTAAGCATGCTTCTAAGGTGACTTTTGGAAAAGGTACCATTAAGAGTATTCTGTTTTCTCAGGAAGTTTTGTTTAATTCTCCTTTCTAGGAAGTTGAGATATTTGTGCTTTTGTGGACCAAGGTATTTACTTATCAGTTTGGCTGACAAAGTACCTTTATTTTTAAGAGTATATTTATTTGTAAACAGTTCATAACAACAAATTTTAAAATTTGACCAAACCCCATTCCTACCAATAAAAAAACTTCCCTGATGTCTGTGGGATTTGGTTCAGGTTCAGACCAGATGAGTGTCAGAGCTGAGTGAAATACTTGTAGCAAACAACTCTTCTCCAGTTTTACAAACTTTTGTTTTCATGAGTTACTTGTGAGCAGGCCATGAGGTTCACATATTGAATGTAGCTTTTAGACACAGAGAAAATATGATTAGTTGTAGCAGATGTGACTCTCTCCAGGAAAGAGACAGAGGCTCAGACAAATGGGCCTATGGCAGTGTCCCCACCTATCTTTTTCACAAAGGTGTTGGTTGCTTACACACAGGTTTATAACGTTTCTTGCCTTGAAATTTTGTCTAGAACTTCATATACTGTTCATTTGTACTGCTTTGCTTAGCCCAAAGCAGTCAATAAACAGGATTAAGGCCTCCAAATTTATGAGATCATTAAAATTCTATTTTAGTCACTGTAGTTGAGTATACAGGGTTCAGTTTTGTGTCTTTTTCTGCAGTGCTGAGAACTAGAAATCTGTGGGGTCTTTCTCTTTTTTTAAATGCAAACTGGCCTTCTCACACAACTAAATGAATCCAGCACTGAGACTTAATGATGACACATGTAAGAACAGAAATAATTGATCAGGCTAGTAAGCTCATACTTTTCTCATCTAGAGTCAAATATTAGAAGCGAAACTCATTCTTGTTCATAGATTCAGCGGTAAAATTATATATAAACATGGTTCAGTCTGAAAGACCCAAGGGTAAAGTTTGTGTCTTTGATCTACTATAGCTCCCAATTAAAAGAAATGACTGGCCTTTCCAAAGGAGCCAGATAGCTGCCTTCTGTCACGTCCTCCTTTTTCCATTTTCTTCTTTCTACAAGATGCAAGTATGATGTTTGAATAGTGCCACAGGATAAAAGGAGTACAGGCTGAAGTTGCCCATTCCACTGCAGTTGATAGTAAGTGATCTTGCTTCATATCACTGATCCAAGTAACAAAAACCTGATTTAACTCAGAGGGGCTCATAGTCTTGGTGCTATACACACAAAACCCCAAACTGAGAATCACATGTGTAATTCTAGTCAGACTCCGTTATCAAGATGATATTTCTGGAACAAGAACAAATGCATTTTTCTACAGTGAATTATTTTAATCCATGGCAAAAATAGAGTTTCCTAGAGAATCTGACACAGGAAAATACTGTCCAGATTTGATGCTTTTTTTTTTTTTTTTATAGCAGCATTGAGGCAAATACCCAAATATATTGGAAATTGTCTTTTTAGTAAGGTAAAATTTAGGAAGCCTGGCAAATCACAAGTAGACTTATGAGCAGAGGAGTTTTGTAAGGAGAAGGGTAGCAGAGGCTGACACCATCAGTACCGCACCTGGGGACTTCTGATGTCAACTTCAGCCACATAGTGATACCCCCTGAATGCCCTTGTTGGGAGGGAGCCAGGGGATGAGCTGCAGAGTGGACAGAGATTAGGTGTAAGAAAGCTTTAAACAGAGACAAAGCTAGAGTATGTTCAGTGTAAATGATGCAAAGTTTATTATCTTTCAGTGAAATGTAAGCTGATCAGAGTGAACGACACTACCATCTCCACACATAATGACAGTATCTCCTCATTAGTGGCTCATCAGGTATGGAAACACAGAAGTATCCTTCTGTGGCTGCTTCTGGTCTTGGAGGGGGAGCAGCTTTGCCCAGTGGGTTCAGACCAGTCCTGACTGAGTATCCTAATGCTCTGCATTACAGCTGGAGGTGAACAAGCTCTGCTTCTCCTTGGTGTCACCCAGCAGCCACTGGCCCAGCTACCTTGCGGTACTTCCTCAAGCTCAGCTCAGCGCCACAATGATCCCAGAGCTTCTGACTCACGTCTCCAGAAACTGGGAGCACAGCAAAGATGGGAACAAATTTCCTACAATTTGCCAGGTAGATATCCCCATGCAGCATATTTATCTGTGTGATAGCACCAAACCTTTTTTTCTTTAATAGAAAAATAGAGAGGATTACACGCATTCAATTAGTTAAAGATGCAAAGCTATTTGCAGTAATTAGCTACCACTAATTAAGTAGCAAGATCAGGGATAGAAATGGAGACAGAAGTCATTCAGCGTGTAACTGCTGAGTGATGTGATTTTGCTGTACTCCACTGATGTTCCACAACAATGAAAAATCCCCAGATCTCTGCTGTGGGCAAAGAGGCGTTTAAGTCTACAAATGATTGTACTAATGACAGAAAAGGCTACAGGAGGTCTTTGAGGGTGTAGGTAATGGGGTCCATCCTTTTTTCCTCATCTCAGAGACCAGGTCACAGTACTGTGTTCTGCCCCGTTGATTCCTCTGGGAGACCCCCAGCTGTGTTGTTACACTGAGTCCCTACATAATCCCAGCTAGCAGGACAAAAAAACCCAACCAGAAAGGGAAAAACCTACTGACCAGCAGCACAGAAAAAGCAACCTCTGTCTCTGAAGACAGAACTGGAATGCCAGAATGGGGAGAGATTAATCTGAAACTAATACCTATTGCTTCCCATCATGTTCAGTAGATTTGACATAATTACCTTAAGAACAGTCTAAAAGTGTTATATTGTTAAAGCTGCCAGATGACAGACACGCTCTGCTGATAGCAAGCATGTCAGGCAACGATATTGAAGAGATTTCTGAAAAGTTTTAATTAATCTTTCTCTCTTTTTTTCGTATAATTGACATTACCTTGGGCTCATTTCTTCCTTGGAACCCAAGCACTTGGCTCCTGGTTACAGGACTTCAATGGGTAAAGGTTTCCCTGAAGAGAAATATTAAAGAGGAGGCTCTCAGCTCATATGAAAGCTCCTGCAGGGTTACCTTAAAGAAAAGGTGGTTTCCTCCACTATGTGAAGCAAAGCTTCATATATCAGTGTTGACATAAGATGGTGCTAAATGGGTAATTTTTTTTCAAGCATTTATCTTCTCTGGCTGAGACCCATTATTTTATTGCACCGGATGGAAACCACCACACTGCGTGACACAACCATGTTTTTAATTAGTCTGAAAAGTTTTAATTGGGAAACAAAGGGAGATATCTTATAGATTATTATTGCAACCTTTAATTGCCTGACTCAAGAGACCATTAATTATCTTGACGGGGAGATGACACACCTTTCTGAACTAAGACACTCATATTTACAGCACCTTTTGCAGAATACAGTACCTGTTGACTTTCTTCCAGCCCTTCATTAAGAAACTGCTGTGATAGGAATTAACTACAGTAATTCCATTACAAAACCTGCTGTCCAGTGGAATTTTTCTGGAAGATTAGATTTCTGAAAGGGAAAAAGGCCATTTAAGCTAAGCATTTCCTCAAGGCCCAAAGTAAATAACCGATGAAGAAGGTCAGAATGAATTTAGAACTCTTAAAGGTCTGCTGTACACTTGCGTGCAGTGTACGAAAAATAAACAGTGCAGCTTTCCAGTACAGTGATTTTTATTGTTTTAAATGTTTCACATTTCAGTTTAGGGAGAGTTGAGAAACGCAGAGGACAGAATCTGATCAAAATTATTTTAGTTAGAGGAAGAGCAGCATTTTAAACAGACATTTCAAGGTTGAAATGATACTG
This sequence comes from Nyctibius grandis, assembly GCF_013368605.1. Taxonomy (NCBI): domain Eukaryota; kingdom Metazoa; phylum Chordata; class Aves; order Nyctibiiformes; family Nyctibiidae; genus Nyctibius; species Nyctibius grandis. Next base: position 86,879,063 of record NC_090695.1, read on the forward strand.
GTAGCAGTTGCTTGGGATTAGCACCAGAAGAAAACTCTTCTTAAACCCATTGGGGCAGAAAGAAATCCAGTGACCTGGGGTTCAGTTCATGCCACAGTGCATTCACCATGCATTGGGAAGGTACAGAGCACAGGGTCTGCGTATGTATTATGTCTGTTTATTATTAACTTAGCAGTGTACTGGTACCCAGCATGTCTGCAGTGGGTGGGATTCATTGTGTGCTTTCATCTGTTTTACAACCGAGATGCTTTCAGGACTTGGTCATTTTTAGTAGGTCTATAATTGAGTCTGTATTGAGTAAACTTGTTGGGAGACTTTTAACCTTACTTTATATTGTCTTACTGGAAATTCAGAAGATTACTTTAAACTGTGTTAATATAGTTGCTATTGTTTTTGTTTTTCCTGGAGGTCAGCAGTATCTACTCTATTCCTGTGAAAGGAAATAAAAATATTCCCTGGGCTACCACAGGCTAACTAGATAACTGAGTTTATTTTAAAAATACAGCCAGGTGACCTATTTTTTTGACCAGGAGCAGGTGGACAAGCAGTGGCTAGAGCTTTGATCCCGTACAAACCTGCTTCCCTACCAAGGTTCAGCTAATACAGCTCAGTGGGAGACAGTATTACACTCCTGCCACTGGGGCTGGAGTAATGAAGGAAGGAAAGGGTTATGTCTGAGTCATGGTACCTCACAGGTGATTCACAGGGAGGTGCTCAGAGATGAACCTAACAATTTATTATTATTGTGCCTTTCCTGTACACAACAAGAGAGGTAAAGCTAATTCAAGCAAGCTGAACGTATGCTGTATGCCAACCAAGAGTGTACATATACATGTCCATACGAAAAATCACAGAAATGGATTCCCCTTTGTGTGTGCTCTGTCTTACTGAACAATGAGTGGGGAAACAAAGTTTTAACATGTGCTTTCAACTGGGGAAATCTTTCCACAACTACAGAAGTTGTTACACTGCATCTGCAGTAGCTGCAGTCATTGGAAGCAAAGTGGCTATCAGCGATGCTGGAATGTCATCTACAGCAGAGCTTTGGCAAATTAAGAGTCTGACGCTGCATACTGATTGAATGCTGCAAACTACTTCCCCCTTCATTGTCCTTTATTTCTTCTTCTCTCAAGTTGCTGTCAGTAGTAATCCCTCTTCTAATATACTGAGATGAGGAAAATCTCTCTTCAGGGTTTTTCTGGTTGTTTGTTTGCTTTTCAATTAATCTCAGCTAGGGCTGTGTTCAGTTGATGACATTGGTTTGCTATTCACATGTGCAAAACTGCAGACTTGACACAAGCTATGTGCAAAGTGTGCTGAGGGTAAGGTGCAGACCAATGGAAAAATTTTCTAGAGTAGTGGCCATTTAGGCCATCAGCTCCAAAAAGGTACATGTAGCTGTGTCATTGGGTACTAATTTTAAAAGGCTGTTCCCCTGATGGAGAAAAAATACTGTTCTGTGGACAACTTTAGCAGTTTAAAAAAGTGATTACTAGCTGATTCTATCTAACGATGACGGCACAGCTCAGGGACACACGGCACCAACTAAACAGAATACCTCTGGCGTGCACTGTACATGTACAGGGCTATATATATATTATTTATGAGGAAGAATTAGTGTATTAATTAATTTAATAAGCTGGATATACAGCATAAAAGGTTGTGGTTTTTTTTTTTATTTTGATCTGGTCAGATGTGGTCTAGTTTCCCACCTGAGAGGTGAGCTGAATGAGCAAAGCCAGTCTGAATGCCTTAAACTTCTGGGAAATTTTCTCTCTTTGAAAACAGTGGCAGCTTCACATCTTCCTGTCATTGAAAATGTGACCAGGAATATGCCAATTTAATTCTTTGTACTGGAAATACAGCTATTGTTTCAGGATTTACTTCAAGAAAGATGTCGAGGTGTTGGAGCGGGTCCAGAGGAGGGCGACCAAGCTGGTGAAGGGTCTGGTCCTCGTCTGACCTACGAGGAACGGCTGAGGGAGCTGGGGATGTTTAGCCTGGAGAAGAGGAGGCTCAGAGGTGACCTTAGTGCAGTCTACACCTACCTGAAGGGAGGTTGTAGTGGAGTGGGAGTTGGCCTCTTCTCCCAGGCAACTAGCGATAGGACAAGAGGACACAGCCTCAAGCTTCGCCAGGGGAGGTTCAGGTTGGACATCAGGAAGCATTTCTTCTCAGAAGGGGTCATTAGACATTGGAACGGGCTGCCCGGGGAGGTGGTGGAGTCACCATCTCTGGAGGTGTTTAAGAAAAGACTGGACGTGGCACTCAGTGCCATGGTCTAGTTGATGTGGTGGTGTCAGGGCAATGGTTGGACTCGATGATTCCAGAGATCTCTTCCAACCTGAATGATTCTGTAATTCTGTGATTTAGTTAAATACTAGAGTCCTGTAAAAATTATTTGGAACCAAAATAAATAGAAGAAAATGTAACTTGGTTTATAGTAATCCTAATAATAGATTTTAATACATTCTTCAGAAATTCTATTTAATCTGTCTTATCTAACTGTTAGTTTTATTAACTGCCTCTTAAATGTTTAATTTGGGGGGATGCAAATAAGAACAAAGCGTACAATTAAGACACCAGCATGAATGGATCCACTTATTTTGTATGCGTGTCAGTGCTGTAGGAAGTACTGCACGGTGGACTGCAGTAACAATGTGTAATTACTTATTAAACTACAAACTTTAATCACATGCTGAACCACTTTTCATGTTAACAAGCATTAACCATATGAATTGATGCACCAAAGCTTGATGTCTCCAAGATGATAGAAAAAATGCATGAAAAGACATAGGTATCAGTCACTGCGGTTCAGCTGTGTGTGACTGACAGACCAGGTTGTCTTCTGCTTCCCCCAGCCATTACTGGTGCTGGAGAACCGACTCTAGACCTAGGCTGTTCTGGGCAAAGAGGAAGCCATGAGCATGCGGGGACTTATTAGGTCTGATGGGCACGGTGACAAAATTCAAAAACATTTTGCCCCCTCTTTCTTTTCTGGGTTTTGTGGTGGTTGTTTTGTGTTTGTTTGGAGGTTTTTTAAATATATTAAGACCTTTTGCATGAATGGAGATTTTCCTTGTACTTTAGGATGTTAAGAATTGAAAATAACACCCAAAACTCCTCCAAATATGTGGGATTGTTTTCCCTTTGTAAGCAATTTCAGTTACATTGCTACAGATACATTATAGAAACAGAAATTGCCATTTTTAATCACTGGTGAGAGAGAGGAAAGATCATGAAGCAGACTCTCACTTAGCTGTAGTAGGATGTAGTTTAGGGTTAGAACAATATCACTTAAAAATATCCTAACCTCTCATTCCTACTTGCACTTGCTAATAATCAGTTGGTTCTTATCTAAAGACCAATGAAACCAATGGAAATATTCTCCCAGTGCTATTTGGCCCCAAATAAATTTGTGGACCTGGTCTTTCAGGGTACCAAAACTAGATGAGGAAAAATTATCTGCTTTTGATTTTCTTCAGGTTTCAGAATTTAGATGCCTTTTTTGAAGTGTTTGGAGGTAAGAAGGCACATAAGCAACTGTGGTCCAAGACCGTGAGGATCCTGCTGTCTTTGATAGGGTTCCTTGCTCACCTGAAACTAAGAGCTTTACTAGGTCCAGGGAAAATGTGAATGACTCATGAAAAACTGCTCTGAGAAGGCGACAGGCTCATGGCTGTACAAAGCTTCAAAGCAAAATCACTATTTTATTTAAGAAGATGGTGGCTACAGTCATGGCATGAGCACTTGCAACTGAAAGAGAAAACAGTCCATTTTGGCTTTCTGTACCTTTCCCCCCTGTCCCCCACCCCACCCCTTTATTTTTTACATTAGCAATGGTTACTGATTATTAGATTATCCTCTGTGTGTTGTACAGGAAGGATAAAACTCACCAATAGGCATTGAAAGCCTCCTGAGACTAAAATCCCGAAGAAAACATTGAATATAGTTGAATTGAATTATAAGTAGGATGATCTTAGGCACTGAATCTTATGAAGTTTATGAAATTACTGTGCAGAACTTCATAAAGAATCATGAAAGGGGAAAAAAAGACCCGTAAGTAACAGCCAAAACGAGTTCAATATAAAACGAAGCCCTTCACCATTTTGAACCATTTAATTCCTAGCTATGGAACACCACCACTGCTTTCTCCTAATGGCTGAAAGTGGACTGCAGGCTCCAAGCATCTTTACTGTCAGGAGGGACTCATGGTCCTAAGCCAGCCAGAATGGTGGGGTTTATTATGTTTGTACCTAAACTAGATTTTAAGCTGGATTTTAAGTGATCATTCTCAAAGGAAGGACTCTAACAACAGACAGACTGAAGGGAAACACAGTCTAAGTTTTATCTCTATTTTTAATTAATAAAAGAAAGCCCCAACGCAAGGCAAAATTATTTGGGACAGTCAGACAGCTTCATGCATTCTGTTAAATGTCTACACACCTATTCATAGAATGAAATAATTTGGCTGAGATTATTAACTGACTTCTTTGTGCTCTGAATGGTGGTGAAAACTCACTTATTTCCCGAGTTAGCCCTGGAATATGCCTCCATTGGGTTTGTCACCAGCTTTTTTTCCTCATTCCAAAACGATGGGTAATGCAGTTATCCTGACACATTGGGATATTGACAAGCAACGTCAAATCTCATGATAGCATATAATGGCTCTCATATTCAAACAAGAAAGAGAAATGGGTGTTATTGCAAAATGTTGTTAGATTTTGTATTAAATCTTACATGGTAACAGTATAATTATAATGTGTCGTTTCTGGCTCAGTAATTTGACAATTCTGTTCTTTTTTGGGGGGCAGATGGCCTATAACATACCATATTTTTATAATTAGTTTATTCTCTGCAAACTCAGTATGTAATTACTCCCTCATTCATTACTAGTTTCTTTGAAATCTTCCTTTTCAAGAACTAATAAATCCTCCAACATAAGTGAAGCTTAAATCTCTCTTTGTACTGCTCTCTATCCTCTCTAAGGAACTTATATTTTTAATACTAAACACCCTGGTTATTTCACACTCCAGATTATGTCTTCAACATCACCCTCTGTGTAACACTTGGCCACCTTTCTTTTTTACCCCTCTTTCATTCAAAGAATAATGAACTTATTCCTGCCTGAGAAACATGCAATTTTAAGATGAGGTTTTGTTGCTAGGATGCTTAGGTACATAAATAAGCAGAGTCTCAAACGCAGAGAGCTACAGGTAGAGATATATATATATATATATGTATATGCTACATTCCAGCACATGATGGGTGAGCACTGTAGCTCACAGTGCCAGTACAGCAGGCATCTGTATAAATAAAAAAAATTCACCTGAATTTTTTTTTATTAACATTTGAATCCCTGCTGTACTTACTTTGTTTTAAGTTGTCTTGGGTAATGACAAATCTGCTGATGATAAAGTTTCCTTCCAAATCCAGAGCCTCCTATGTAGTTGCAGGTGCTTCAAACTATCTCAACCACTCATTTGAGCCCAGCTCCAAACTCTGCTCCAAGCTTTGCTCCCCAGGAAGAGCCCCTTTGTTGTGGTGCTTATCTGGGTCCTGCCTGTGGCCTGATGCTGTTACTCCAAAGTGATTCCCATACTGAAAGCACAGGCTCAGATTTTCAGTTTGCCCTGTAAATAAATTGACTCTTTTTAAAAAAAGCACAAACAAACAAACTACAGGGGAATTCTGGCTTTTTCTACCCCTCTTCCTTTTAGGTAAGGTTGTGTTCTGTCTATTTTCAGAATAACACTGTTATCTTAGATGTAAACCGTATCATGGAGGCTGAGATTTCCAAAGCAGCTTAAAGGATTTAGAGACATTTTTCCATTCAAACTAAGGATCTTTCTTTCAAAATCCTTTTGAGCAGTATGTCTCGGTGTTTTTTTGTAGTTGTTCTTTAACCAGTGTTTCACTTCAGTTGCTTAGAAATTTTTTGTGCTGCCACTTAATGTTTCCCAAAAGGGGGAAGAGGAAAAGGAGTGGGAGAAGGGGAATGTTACACATTGCATTTGCTGTTTGTAGCATCTCACTGGCTGGGCAGTGCTGCTCAAAAGTGCTTTAAAATCCTCCTTGCCCCATGTGAAGCTGACTTCAGGTGTTCTGCACCTAAGTGCGTGAGAGAGTGAAAAAAGTTCCCAACATTTAGGGTGGCAGCTCCATCTCCTGCTGACTAATTTAGTTACTGTCATTATCAGCTGTTGTTCTGCCTCTTCCTTAATCCCTTTCCTGCCCGAAATAGGATACTAATTCACAGCACACTGTGCTACACGGGGCTCCTGGCTGCATTGCACCTGGTGATGTTTTTGTGCCAAAGCACATTATACCAACTGCAACGGCAAGGAAGGTATGACTGGAACCGTCTGCAAACAGGACAGGTTCATCCCACATCCCCAAGAGCTGCAGTCAGAGCTCACCGCTTTGCTTGGTACCAAGGAGCAGTGCTCGCAGGCACCGGGACGGGAGCTCCCACGAACATGCCGAAGCCAAGGTGGGGTGTGTGCGAGCTGCTTTGCATGTCTTAGGAGCCAGGTCCCTTTGACCCTTTTAAAACAATGTGTTGTCTACCCTCTCTTGTAGAGGCAAGAAGTGAGGTAGTTACTTTTCTGCCCAAGCCTTGCTTCCTACTCTGCCTGTGCAATCCAAGCTCCAGAAAGCAGATATGTTCTAGGGAGCTGTCCTGTGCGCCGTAACTGACGGCTGCGTGGGGGATTTGTGGCAAATGTTCCATCTGTATGAGATGACTGGTGGTGAGCTGTATGCTGTTACAAATTCGGATTTTTTTAGGTCAGAGTAGCATTACTATATTATATCAGTGGCCCGTTCAGAAATAATGTCTGTGACGCCGGCCCATACTAATAGTCGAAAGAGACTCTGTAGAAACCAGTTTGGAAAAACCTGCAAGCAAAAGAAAATATTTTACATTTACTAGAAATTGTTTGTGATGTAGAGTTGGAGTCTTGAAACATCCTAAATTAGTTGAGATTTTTTTTTTCTTTTTTTTCTGGCTTTGGCTGTTAGTGTAAGGATTAGCATTTCAATTCTGTATATCTTTTAATGTTGATTATGTAAGTGTCCAACTTTTTTTAAGATGCATTCCCTTTTGATATTAACGAATGCTGCTGCAGTGGGTATCTGATGCTAGCTGAAATCTTAGTCTGAATGATTTTGTCTTCCTTTGGTTTCCAAGGGTGTCTTTATTTCCACAGGGCACATACCAGAAGTGACGCACCTACTGATGACATTGTGCCAGCACAGCCCACCCTTGGCAAACGGACAGGAAAACACCACTACGGAAATAAGAATGTGAGTGTAATTGTTGTGTGCATGGATCTAGTACACAAATACACAAACCAGCTGGAAGGAGTCTGTCCAAAACTGATCATGTTAAATGGAAAGACGACCATCAATCAGATTAAACAGCTTCTAGGGAATTATAAAATTAAAAAAGAAAGGGGGAGGGGAGGAAGGAGTAGTGATGGGCCATGCAGCACCAAGTCAGCAGGACTGAGTGCCTCTTCCAGGGTACCACCACCCACAGACCTCCACTGATGTGCTTCACTTTTTGATATATAAAGAGTCCATGCTGGAGTCTGTAATCTGGAGGTTTATCTGGGCAGGTGGTGTTCTGCAGAAGTGGCAGTATAAACTTCTTATAGAAACAACCATTTAGATCCTGTTGAGTCACAAATAACTCTTCAGGAGCTGCTTTCTTACTTACTGCTACTTGTAAAGCAGCTAGGAAGGGCGCCCGGTGAAATCATCAGGCAGCATAACTGAGGCAAAACTCCTTTAAGTATGCCTAAATGAGATAAGAGCCTTGATAATGAAGTTATTCCTGCTTGCTTTTTGCTAGACTCAAAGTCCCCTGCCTCAACACGAGCTCAGCCCTGCCTGTGACATCCCAGATGCTTGTCTGAGCTTTTCTGGAGCATCTGTGCTGCACCTTTACTGCCAGCCTAGGCAGTCCCCTTCAGTCAGGATTTTTCCCCCATAGATAAACTTTACCACCCCTGCTGCAATTTAAAACGATGTGCGCTTTGGTTTGGTTGCTTTGTGTGTCCTGATTAGTGAATGCCTACTGCACTAAATGCATGATGGCTGTAATTGTATCCAGGAGCTTTAAGAAGCATCTGTATTTTTATTATGAACCCATTATACACCCTTCATTAAACTATCATTTTTTTTGATTTGACATTTCAGTTTCAGACTGTTTCCTCCCAAATTGTAAACATGCAGCTCCATGAGCAGTGCAACTAATGAAGCCTGCTTTTCAATAGATTTATATCTCATTGGTTGGATTCCCTGGTGTCTAGGATGATGTAAGCGCCTTCTCAAGTTTTTATTGCACTTAGGGTTGGCCTCTCTCCTTTCTGCCCACCCTCTATGCCTTCCCCTTGTGTATGAACTCCTTGTGGCTAGTAAATGGTGTGTCATGCTGTAGTTTTCCCCTTAGCAAGATCTCTTTCCTCAGTGAAGTTTCCTGTACTTGCAAATCGAGTAGACTTGATGTGGTAGCCATGTGCCTCTCAAATATGGATCAGATCAGTCAATACGTTCTGGGTACTAGGAACAGGTGAGCACACACATTATAACTATAAGAAGCCAGAATAAAAATACAATTTCTTTCCTTTCTCTTCTTCTTTTTTTTTTCCTTAGTTACAAATTTGTTCCATACCCTAAATCTTTGTCTCCCTGATCCAGGTTTGGTGATGTCTCACATGCAGCAGCAGCTAAAGTGCACAGAACAAGACACCATTGCAATTGCAGAGAGAAATGTATCAGCTTTGGCCCTTCTTGAAAACGGAATTCAATTATTTATTGATAAAATCCCCCTTGACAGTTAATTTGCTTCAGTATTTGGCTTCTTCAGTGCAGTGTAATGTAGTGTTGGGTATTGGAAGAAGAAAGAGCTATAATGGAATACACTTTCTTTCTCTTACTAAACTGCACATAGGAAGACGGTTCTTTTAGTTTATTTTTTTCTTTCACTATGTTGAAGCTTTGCAAAAAGCTGCCAAGTTCATTGTCAGTACCTGTTTTAAAAGCCTTATGAAACACAGACATCTCCTTAAGTTCCTTTCAAGTTAATTGTATTATTGGAAAGTTAGCTTTTTGAGTCTTTTCTAGTATTTTCAGGAAGGAAAAGCTGAAAATCAAACAGGAATTGGTGTGCTTGCTTGTTCTCTGTGCTTTTAACGGTTACTGCTAACTGTGATCAACAGTGAGACAGTGGATTCAGTGAAATTTATTTCAGCAAATATCTTACGAAATGCTATATATTATTAAATGGAATTTGTTTCTTTCTGTTCAAAGTTCAGTAGATCCAGATTTTTCACCCATCAGGTCCGTTGCTAAAAAGGACAAAGTGATTTGAGGTGTAGCAACCTCTACTAGCAGGAAATTATGGATAACCTATCTATAAAGAAAGTTTCATCTTAATTGATATCCATTAGCACCCAATCCAAAGCTTACAGAAGTCAATAGAAAGTATTGCATTAATTCATGTGGCCTTTGTGCCCACAGTCCACTCATAGGCTTTTTCTAAGTGGTCTTATTTGTTATTGTAGATATTGTGGTCCACAGAAATGTTCAATCCTTTACTGAAACCTGCTAAGCTAAATTATATCTACCTGTTCTTTACACATTGCTTAAAAAACAGGGTTGCAGAATGTTTCTATATTGTCTTTGATCTTTAATATTGAACGGACAGCCTCCTGGCAATAATCACACTCGTGAGATTTCTGATACTTCTAGCCTTTTACCTGGATGGGAGAAACTGCAGTTTGCTTTCTTGTCCATCTGTGTAAGGATTTAGCTCTATAACTTCTAGACCAAATCTTGGAGAAAATTCTGTTGGAATTTAGCACAGATGTGTGAAAAGGGTTTTAACTTGCCTGTGTCAGTTTGTTCAACTCATTCAGACATCCCTAACTTTTATAAATATTGCTTCGTGGTCTTCTCAATAAACCTTGACATCATCTTTGGCTTTTGTAGACGACAATAAGTCAAAACATGAGGCAGTTGTTATATCTGAAAATGCTACACAATTTGTAGTCTTTGCTTGGCAAAATATCTATATACATATGACCTTCACTGAGATGCTGTTGTCATTGGTGTGACCACTCCAAAGGGAACGTCTTCTGTCGTCTCTGATTCCTGTAAAAACAATGTATATGAGCTTTACAACATCATTTACTCCATCCATATTGATTAACAAATTCTCTAAGAAAAAGAATAATATTCTTACAATAACAGCGCATTGACAAAGAATTGGACTTTAGGGATTCCTTGCAGCACATAACCTGAAATGTGTGACCAGACATTAGATCCAAAGACAGTCTTTACAGCATTTTCTGGAGTAAGGAATAGTACAATACTGAGTACTGTAACTCAGAGAAGTTTTACTGCCATTCCTTTGTCAACAGACTATTGCACTGGTTTACAGGGCCTGAAAGTTTGTCTAATGCCTTGTGCTAACAAGGTAGTGGGGGAAACACACGGGAAAGTGTGGCTGATCTATTTCTAAAGAAGTATGGATGAGAAGATAGTGTATGCTGCAAGAACCCCTGGTTTGAGTAAACTAAAAATCATTCCAAAACTAGATTGCTTAAAATACATTTTGGGAGAGGAATTTGAAAAGTAGTGTGATCTAAAAAAGGAGTAAAGCCAAGACAGATTGTCAGTTGGGGTAAACTGGCTGAGGGAAATAAAACTAACTACCCTAATGAGCCATGGATTTCAGCCCACTGTTTTTATTTTCTGCCTTCTGAGCCTGGTTTTAAAAAACAGGAAAATCTTCTGTAGCACCTGCATGCCTCTCTGCTCATCATGTGCCTAGGCAAGAAGTCATGTCACCTTCATTCCTAACTTTTTTTTTATATGGGCTTTATCTTTCTTTCTTCAAGTTTAGGCTGCTGTCTGTTCCCCTGGCCCCACAGCAGCATTGGCTTCCTCACAGCCAGAGCCAGACAAAAGCTGCCACGGAGCAGAGCAGACAGCACATTGAGTAATGGAGCTGCTTGCTGCTGAAGAGTCGGACCTTATCCATAATTCATCGTTGCCTTTTCCTCCATGCCTTCGTCTGCCAGTCCAAACAAGAAGGCGCAACTACCCTGCATCTCCAGTAGCGAACAGCGGTTGGTGATGTTGGCCAATTATTTGCACTGCCCCAAAGGAAACTGGGAAAATCATCTTTGGAAGCACGCAGATCTTGCTTCCTGTCACCAGAAAGGCTACCTTCTTTAGTCTCCAAAGGCTTTGGTGGGTCAATTCTTTTGCATGGGAAAATAGGTTAGAAACATGCCGTCAGGTACACTGTGCACGAGATAGACAGATGGAGACAGTGGTATCTATCTGCTACAGGGAATTGTCAGAGGGGCACAACTCATCGCACTGGTTCTTAGAGGGCTTAATTTGCTGCTGGTCAATAATCTATTTTTTATTACCTCACATCCACAGATTGTCAACATTCTCAGCTTTTTGCCACAGCTAATTAGACAGGCAAAAGCCTTATAGCCTAAAGAACAAGTCTGAGCTAAGCACCTGCCAAAATATCTGACTTTTTTAAAGAACTGGAATGTCAAAGAGTGAAGGGGCTGCAGATCACATTTAAACGCGTTGAGCGTCAATAAGATGATTAGACCCATGAGGCAAACGTTCAGGATTTCTCTTTGACTCACCACTGAGAGAAGGCAAGATAAAACTCTGATAGATAAAAACTACTGTGCAATGGTACCAAAGCTAATTATTCTGCTACTCTTGGAGAAATCTTGCAGGGATGTGTTGACATCGTGCTCTGTGTGGCCACTTCTGTTCAGGAAAGCAATATTTAATTGCATATTTGAATGAAGTCTCTCTGTGTAAAGTATAGCTTTTGGAAAGGAATTTGTCTGAACCAAAACAAAGAATGACCTTGCTGTTAGCCAGGCATGGCAGATTTGGCAGGGAGCAGGGGCTTTTTATTCTCTTTTATGGTGTTTTTTGTTTGTTTTCCCCATCCATTCTTTAAAAATCCTGTTTTCGAACAATGAATATAGGAGTTTTTCCAAAGAGAAAAACCAAGGACAAGAGGCACTGGATGATGCTCCTGTATCAGGCATGTCATGATTAAGGTATGGATGCAAATAGCAGCAAAGGCATCCTTGCAGTCTCTGTGTATCCTCAAGGGACAGACAGTGTGAACACCTCTGTGCCTCCGTGCCCTGCTTTCTTGGTGTACCTGCCTGAGCCTGGCAGTCACACAGTGTAGTGACTGCAGCCCACGCTGCCTCAAGCACCTCATGGCTTTCCCCACTGAAGGAACAACTTGTTCCTCAAGACCAGGAGAAGCTACGTATCTATAAAACCGATGAGTTATACAGTATTCATATATCTGGAGGAAGAGATGATGGTAGAGATACTGGAGAGTAAAAATGTCTCCCAGCTTCTCCAGACCCAAACGGTAATTCAGCTTAGTGGGAATGTCACTATTTAGAGTGGTGCAATCAAGCTATTGACTACCTTTGACTTTCCATGGTTACGAGCCCTAGCACCTATTTGTGCCTCTGGAAGTCATCCCAGAATTTGCTGACTTGTGATTTCTCATCAGGGACCCCTGCTCTCTCAGTGAATAACCTGCTTTTTCCTTATATTAACTTTTAATGCAATAACTTTCTGGACTTCCATGTTTCTGATGTTGCAGAGGTGGAGATGGAATGAGGTTCAAGCAAGGAAAGTCAAGATATATCATCTGCCCACATTGAAGTATAAGCATTCAACAGCTAACGCCATATATTGTTTAATGGCATTGATGTTGCTGTAAAAAAACCTCTACGACTGAAAATAGTAAGGATAAAAAATTGGCAGACTGTGTGGTTTCTTTTCCTGTTGAATATAAGGTGATAATTTTTTTTGTTTCCATTTATAAGACATAGTCTTGTTTTATATTGATTTACTGTTCTTAAAAAAAAAAAAAAAACACAACTCCAAATAACTTCAGGATACAAGAGAACCCACTCCACTCTGTAAATGGCTTTCCAAGTAGCAAAATTTAAGGTAGCTCTTTCTTCTTGTCCTCAACACTGCAAATATTCTCTCTGCTATGTAACTTGAGTAATTTCTATCTACAGAGATTTGATATATTATGAAACCAGCAACACCTTGAGAAATGGATTAAACCTTCTCTCTTGTATGAAATGACTCTGCTTCCAGCTCAATCTCCAATGCAAGACCACCACATTGTTCACAGAGGAATCACTTATGCAGAGTTTAGGGTTATATCACTCAGGCTATGCATAGGGAAGGATTTTTGTCCATATACGTACAGATGATGTTTTATGGTAACCCTATTCTTCTGCCACTGCATGAGAGTATTTCACACAGTATATAATTTGGCTACCACTAGGTATTATGTGCTACCTGAACAGTTTGTTCTCTAGATGGACTACAAAATCTCCTGTTGAGGAGGGAGGAGTAGGAGAGCAGCTGGGTGGGTGTCTGGCAACCGACCGAGGTCAACCCAGCACACATTGGTAACTCTGCACGGTCATGATTGAGAAGAAAAGTCAAAATGCTAAAATTTTTCTTTCATTTTCCTAAGTTTAGGGTAGAATCATATTTAGTGCTTTTAGTTATTGTTTTTTACCTGAATTTTAAAAATTCAAATTTTCTGTTTCCACTCTTCCTATTGCAAGGAAATGAGTGAATTCTTGTCATTATTCCTTTCTGTTTGAGATATTTTGTAGTATTTTCTCTCCTAGGCAGAAATGTCAGTTAGAAAGTATCAGAGCTCTACAGCCATGGTCTGGTTTTGCCATTTGAAGTTTACACTTCTCTGAGAAAGCCATGAAGATTCCCAAAGCAAAGATGCGAAAATGAAAGTGAGCAGTGGACAGACTAGACTCAAACTGGACATTGTATTGTGTGCCCATAGCAGAAAAAGGAAGCTAAAATTACAAAAACAAAAGATGGTTCTGGCCACTCTCAGCTTGCATTTTTCTTAGCTCTGGTTTTAAAAGTCTGGCTAATATCTTTCTTCATTCAAGACAAGGTCTGCTTGAGATTAGGACAGTACTGAGTCAGGCACAGCATGTCATGGCACAAGTGTCAGCCCTTTGAGAGGTACGTTATCCACGTGGGCAGTTACAGCAAAGGGTGGGAAAGGAATTAGTAGAAACTGAGGCAAGGAGCTGAAGTGGTCTTGCTCTCACTCTGTCACACATGCACACATATATACGCACACAAACACCACTTCGTGTACGGACGGTCTTTCGTCCTTGCTGGTGTCTTTTCCATAGGCTGCTCTGTCAGCCTTTTTTTTTCTTGTTCTTAGTTAAACATTTCAGATACCCAGTGACAGTTTCTAAAGCTGACCATGGCTGCTTGTGCAGTTGCCGCTGTGTACGGCTTCCCCACGCGTGCTGATGTTTGGGCAGAGGTGTTGCAGTGCTGCCAGGGTGCTTGGATAAAGAGCTCAGCTGTGGGGCTGTGTTCAGATTACACGCAGGGAGCCAAGGCAACGATTTATACAGTAGTCTCTGGTGCACTTCCACCTTTCCTGGCAGTCAGGTTAAGCCATCTCAGAAATCCCAGCCTTGGCAGGGAAATGACTCTGTTTTCTGGTTCCCCTAGCCTGGAAATGCATTCCCTCTCTGCCAAAACTTGAGAGAAATGCATCCATAATCCACTGCTCCTGTTTATAGGAGCAAAGCTTGCTTTACTTTGCTTGAGTTTAAATAAAGGTATTTTCAGATCCCTGATGAATTTTTTTCACCTGCATTTTTATCCATAATAGACTGTCTCTATACCAGCAGTGAATGATCAATTGTTTAGGGGTTGTTTGTTTTCGAGGCAACGCGTGGGTGATTCTCAATTCTCTCCTGTGGCAGAGCATGCTGTTATCAACATGTTACTTTATTTTCACTGGGAACAGGCTTTCAGAAGGCATGTAAAATAAATGGGGTCTGTTTTAGTTCAAGTGACAGTTCAGAAACATGTCTGGTAAACCAACTTCCAAAGCCTATTCCCCTTTGGAACCGGCCAGTGCAAGACCTGCACTTGCAAGGTCTGAGTTTCTTTATCTTTTTCTAATTAACAGCAGTTGGTCTTTCAAAGTATCTGCAGCAAGTGAAAGCCGTGAGGCTGGAATGAGTGCTCTCTGTGGTCTCAAAAGAAATGCATTTGCTTTTCAAGGGGAACAGTGAGATTAGAAAGGCCTGACTTGGGCTGTTAGGTCTCTAAAGCAAAATTCATGCTGCAGAGTCTGTGCACTGCTGGGGCCAAGAAAGCAACGCTCACAGAAATGTGTGAGAACAGTGTGTTTCCTTTCCTTTGAGTTTAGCAGATGCAATGCTGATGAGAGGTACCTGAACGACAGAGCAGGGAGAGGCAAGGGCTAAGCCCGACAGAGATGTTACCATCAGGGGTGCCGGCACCACCCCAGAGCAGCAGTGAGGACACATGCATGGCTGGAAAAGCAGCTCAGACTCCAGCATCCCTTCAGCCCTGGGCAGAGCGTGTCAAAAAGTCGTGTCCTGCCACAGACTGGAGATGTGACCTCTGGCCATGCTCTCCCTATCTCCTTTTCCCCTCCCACATTTAGTTTATTAGCTTTATCAGACATAGAGACAAAGACTAGCCCTCGCTCAGTTTGTACCCTTCCTATTGCAGAGGGGTTTCTGTCTCATTTACTGACTTCAGGCAGTGCTGAAGTTCAATGAGGAGGAGCAGGGACTCGGCTGGAACTGCCAGTGTGCCTGCCAAGCTGTCACCTGAGGTGTTTTCAGATGAGGATGTCTGCAGAAATTACACTGAGGCTTGGCATCGTCAGGCAAAGCTACTCCCTTACATCTACTGCGGACTAATACAGACAGCATAGTCTGTCGCCCCATTAAGAAGCAGCAGCTGTACTGGAAAAAGATTGGAATTCTTTAGCAGCAACTTTTATTACCAGAAAAGAACCATCTCTCACATAAAGAGGCAGTCTGTTGCTGCAAACTTAACTAATTTTCCTCATATTTCCACATCTATTTCACTCTGAAATGGCGTTTCTCCTGGCAGTGGGTGCTGATGGCAGGGACTGATGCCATTGCCACGGAGGTACCTTCCCCGTGCCGTAGGTGAGCATCACAGCGCCGCCCCTCTGGTGGGTCTGTCTGTATAGTCGGTGCCCACAGGGCTGCCATACATGAGGGATAGCCGACGTGCAGGCACCCGATCCTGTCTGCCACCGCTGCTCGGCACAGGGAGGACCCCTCTGCGCACCAAGCAGCGGTGGTGGGCAGGACCAGGTGCCCTCCAAGTCTCGAGGCCGATCGCTCCAGCTGTGCGAGTAGCTGAAGTTATTCATGAGCATTGCTGAGCTCACGCTGCTGTTGGACTGCTGAAACTCAGCTCACCTTGGAAAGGGGAGTTTGAATAAATGCCATTGTTCACCTCTGTCTTTAATGCCTTGCACAAGTTCTAGTGGGGAGTTTTCTGTTGTTTTATGTGTAAGGAGAGGGGGTTCTTCCCAGCCCATCCACAAGCTCGGCATGGGATCTCAATGTCAAGCTGTGCTCTTTCTGGCTCACACTTCATTACTGACAATAAGAAGTTTTCTGAACAGGAGAAATCTTGAAGTTTTAGCATTTTTACCATGCAAATGCAAGGATCATCATTGCAGTTGTTCTTGCAGACTAAATCATCCTTGCCTGTGTGGCAACCTACCTCAGTGGCACTAATAGAGCTGAGAAAAAACAGGCATGAGCCTTTCCCATAGTTATAACTTCAAGGACATTGTCTCATCCAGTTCCAGCTTTACATGTATCTAACAGTGAGATTTGTCACACCAAATATCACCTCTTCACAGATCATCCTACAGATTTCTAGCTTCTTCCCATGAAAGTTTTTCCTGATAGTTAATCTGTATTTTACTGTTCTGTTTTGTGGGTTTTTCTTATTTCTACTTCATCCTTTTGCTCTTAGCTTCTGGATTCCCCAGTTTCCTCCGAGGAACCATCCGGGGCAAAAATACATCTGTTGTCCCTCTCAGCTCTTACAGCTGAGAAACCTCCTAACAACAGAATTGCTGTGCTTCTGCTCCGGAGTTTTTTGGAGGATGGCTGCAGGGCTGGCTGCTCCCATTTGCTGAGGCTATTGTAGGCAATGCCAGGTCCTCTACCTGCTCTCTCTCACTATGCATTGCAGTTGAAGCTGGTTTTGTTGTCAGATTTAAAAAAAGCAGGGAAAGGTTGTTGGTTCAGGTGGGGGGAGCGTTGCTTGTTTGTTTGGGGGATGTTTGAAGTTTGTTTGAACATAGTGATTGGTAAGAACAGGATGACTGTAGATCAAATAAAACCTTGAGGGGTTTGGAGATTTTTTTTTCTTTATTCTTAAGAATATATTAGCCTTCGGTTCACAAATAAATCACAAATTCCAGAAAATCTGAATCTCTCGCTTGAGCCTCTAACAGGGTATAAATAAACATATACTCTATTGCAGAATGTTCGGGGAGTTAGAGAGATGTTTTCATTTTGCTAACCCTGAGGTCTGTGTTTGATTCTGTATTTACCTTAGCACATCCTGAAGTGTGTTTCACTATGCTGAGGAATGTCAGTGCTTTTGAAAACTTAAATATCTCACTCATACTACCTATTTTAATTTCAGTACTATTCCACCCAAGGGATGTTAAGTTACGTCATGGCTTTGTGCCCAGTAACAGCATTTCAGGTATTTGCTTGCTGCAAGGCAGTACAGGAAATTTCTTGCAATATCTGACTGGCTTGTAAAGTCCAGTATTGCTGATTTTCTGTGTAGGCAGAATAGAATAAGGGTATCCCCCCCTATTAACGCAGACATTTGTATTTAGACCTGAGTTTCCTCATCTTGCTTTGCTTGTGCATTGCCATCAGCACTGCTGGCAGCTGCAGTAGGAATGCATTACCTGAAGGGACTAAGCTCTCCAGATACCATTCATATCCTCAGTGACTAGTAATTTTGGTGACAGGACCACAGAAGCTTAACTATTACAAAGTACTGGGAACCAAGACCTTGGAAATCTTTCAAGTACTTTTTAGCTGGACTCTAAAAAATGTCTTACCTCTTCTGACAAATGCTGGAAATTTTACGGTCTGGTTTGCTATAGAAATCCTTACTTAATTTCTACAGATGACTTTATGTGTCTGTTTTCTTCCACTAGAAATTTCTGAATCTATTGACAGACTTCAGCTCAGTTTATTGCAGGTTAGAAGTCCTAAAAGGAAAAGATCATTAAATTGCTGCAAGTTTCCTGAAAACAGTCAGTTGGATACAGAGACCAGTGTTTGAGCATTGCCAGTAATAGTCCTAATAACTTCTGAACTCTGCTTCAGCATAGACTTAATGATCCTCTCATATCCTCACCAGCCTAATGATTTTTATGACAGCTGCAAACTTTAGTATAATTTAGTTGTGTTTTTTTTTTAAAAAAAGTCATCCAAGAGACACCATCAAATAACAAGCAGGACTTCTCCTTTCTTTTGCTGATCAAACAGATCATCTTTCTTCTGGAGTGCCTGGGGAACTTGGATCCACAGTGAGCTGATGAAAAGCAGTCTTTGGCACAGCTCTCAGACGTTCATCATACTCTTTCAAACAGACCTCTGGTTCCACCTCTTAAGTAATTTTCATTAAATTTGTCTTTCAGAATTAATTTTAAACCCAAATAGTAATTTTTCTAGTTGCTGAAATAGCCTGTCTGTTTTTTTTTCTTCAAAAGGTACATCCCCAAAGCTTAGATGGAAAGAGAGAAATGCTTAAATAAGTTGAAGAGGCCATTTTTGGACTAAACTATTCTCAACATTTAACAGGAGCAAATTACTCATTTAATGGATCTGTCTTCTGTGTTAGTAAGATAAATTCACACTAAGGCATTTACAGGATTGTGGCTTTAAACTGTACATTCCTTGTGGCTTTTTGTTTTTATCTTTAAATCCTCAGTAATGATGCTTGGGGCACTTGAAATGGCCCTGGAAAAGCAAGAGTTAGGAGAGCCCTCGGGGTAGTGCCAGGTGCTCAGTTTGTAGGTGGTGAGCTGGCACACGTGAACCCCATCCAAAACGACTGACGCTCATAGCCCGCACTGCACGTGTGTTGACTTTTCTGCAAGACAGAGGAGCATACGTATGACATTTGCCACTGTTAGGGTAAAAATGTGTTAATCTTTAAGCATGTGTTAATCTTTCTTTGACCAAAGTTGTCTGTGATACGTAATCAAGTGTCACACAAGATAGCTGGAAATACTCCTGGGTTTGTCATTCCTAATGAATCTTTCTGTACTCTCTTGTTTATGACTGCTTAAAATCTCCTATTGTCTTCATATATTCTGACACTCTTGATTTTAAGCATATGAACAAAATTCTCCAAATCTTGAAAACGAAATTGTATTTAGCACAAATGCTATTTGCAATTCAACCAGCAAAGCTGGGAGATACTTGCTGTGCTGCCCAATCTGAGTGAAGCTCTAACAGCCACCAGATATCGGCTGTGCTGAGAAAGAAATGAGGTTCTTTAGAATTCAGACTGGAAATCATCTGAGGACAAGAACGTGTGAATTTGCTTCACTTTATGCATGTTACCTGCAGTCAGCCAGTCTCTGAGGAGCTATAACTCACAGCTAAGTGTTTGCAATATTGTCATACATACACCAGGCGCAGCCGTACCGGCGCGACGGCCTTTCCTGCACAGCACGGCCTGCCGCAGCGGGGCAGATGTGGGTGCTGTGCTGCTGTGCACGGAGCTGGGAGGGCTTGGGCTGGAGCGACAGTGACGGGGCTGCCCAGCGAGGCCCCACACTGCGGTCCCAAAGGCTGTGAGAAGGTACGGAGGAGGGACATGGGCAGCACTAGTGCGCCTTACTTCCTTGGCCATGCCCAACTGTGAACGGAGATTTGAGGTTCCGCTATCGCCAGGAATTTTAGTTAATGGATAGTTACTGGTTACTTTTTGCCAAGTTTCTAGTTGAAGGCTTGGGATGTTCGAGCTTCAGGGAATTTAGTGATTTCTCAACCCCGCCAAGCCCTTTTCCCTGTGAACAAGACCTAGAAGTGATACTCCTGTGGGGCAGCAAACGGCAAAAGTGAAAGCTGCTCGGAGAATCCCGCCTGCCAAAAAACGCCCATGAAGTTTGGGTTTGGGGCGTTTTATTATTTTTCTCTTGTTTGGTTTTTGGAGGTTTTTTCCCTGCAAGGAACAATCCAGACAACGTTGGATTGCTCCCAAATCTGAAATCAATTTTGCCTGTCTCTGCTCCTCAGCATTTTTTTTTCCCCTCTTCTGGGCATCTTTAGAAGGACAATGAACACAGAGAATTGGAAGGAATGGGTAATTTGTTATAGGTGACTGAAATATGTGAGGAACATTAGATGTACTTAGTAGACAAAGGTCAGAATTAACATTTAGGTATCTGAACACATACATTTAGAGGAAATGGTGTGTTAAACCTGAACCTCTATTAGCAATGATCACAAAATTCAAATAAAACGTTTTCATATTAAGAAACAGGATTTTCTCACCAATTTGTTGCATGCTGGCAGTTCTGGTATCCCCATCTACTTGAGAGTATCTTCAGAGAGAACCCTATTTCTGAAAACACCAGTTCCAGGTAAGCATCCAAACTCAAGTGCTTTACTAAGCTGATTTTCAGACACTGGGGCTGAAGCTTTTTGTTTTTACCCTCTCTGCAGACCCTGACTATCTGAAACATTTGTGATTCACTTAGAATTAATTAATCTTGTCTCCCTCCATGCTGTTGTTTTCTCAATAGCTTTAACTCTCATCCCCCCCCAATGAACGTAAACTATAGTGTACAAAAGGTAGTCGTTCTGGTTGGCACAAAACAGAGCTTCATTTGGTGTGAGGCTATCACTGACCAGGGCAGCCTTTCAGTATGCTGACCCTAATCCTACAATCCCCTCAAAAATACATCTAAACGTGCCTGTCTGATTTTCATCAAAGATTGGGATTCTCGGGTCTGGTTTCTTGGTTTTATTTATTTTGTTCCAGTTCAGCTTTTCAGCACATCACAAACACATTTACAAATACCTTGAATTATGCATTTCCCATGGGATGAAGAATCTTTAGACTAAACCCTTTGTATTTTCTTTTCTTATATCTTATTCTGGTACTATTTCTCCCCAAATGGAAGGTAGCTGTAAAAGCTAATTTAACACAGCACCATGATACAGTCAATGGTTTCTGGGGAAAGGAAGGTAGGGGTTGCAATGCTGGGGGGTTTGGTGGTTGAGGGCTTGCAACACAATGAGACTTCTATTTTCATCTGCAGTAAACCATAAAGCCCACAATGTATAACCCGCCAGGAATGAATTACCTAATAATTATGTAGAAATGATCTGTGATTTGTAGGCGCCACCATCTGGGCATAGCGTCTGTTTGCAACTGGAATACATGGAATCGCATAAGAGATGATAAACTTTTTCAGTCTTAGCCAAACCTGAAAATTGTGCCTACTAATAAAATAGCATTTTTCTCTAAATAAATATATGTGCACACACCCCCCCGCAACACACACACTCAGCCTATGAGTGTTTAGAGATGACAAATGCTAGGCAGTAAAGATGTATTAATCTTTTTTTAAAGGATTTAATTACATCCTAGACTGTTGGGACTAAATCCACTAAATCAAGATGGAATTTCTAATCTATCAGCATGTCTATTCCAAGTCTGCCCCAGAGCCAGCTCATCAGTGAGATGCAATCCCCTGGCTCCAGGCAGTGTGGAAGCGAATGCCCGCGCGTGGCCGTGAGACCTTCCTAGACTGTTGATTCATCTTCTAGCTTTTTGGGTATTGTGCTCACTGTTTTTTTCACCAGTATCTGTTGGAGTATGAAATAGCTTTAAGTGGAAACCCAGAGCATCATTGCATGCTCTGGAGTTTCAATCATTTATCTGATCATAACGATAAGGACTTTCAATCATTTATCTGATGCTGAGGAAGGGAAGACCATCCTTTCATGGTCAAAAAATGACCCTTTGTGCACCCAGGGGAAAAAAAGTCATTGCTCCTGGTGCCACTGCTCCTCCCTGGGTCAGGAGCAGAGGTTGAACTTGTGTGACTTCAGGCACAGCAGCCAGGCCAGGTTTCAGCAATTTCCTTCTGAGATAAGATCTTTCTGAGATAAAAGTCTCTTCCACAATGAACTGAAAAGACTGGGTTTGGTTTGCCTTTCTTTTTTTAAACTGTTGGACGCTTTTGTGGGGATTCCCTCTGGCAGAAGAGCTCCAGGGCACTGATGTTTCACAGTGGTTTCCATAGTTGTGACAGGAACAAGGCAATGGACGGTTTGACCCCAAAGGTAAAATCCTGGCAGCTTTGAAGTCGATAGGACTTCCTAATACCTCAGCTCTAGATATATAGCCCCTGCAGAGTAATCCAAATGAATGTCTAATGAAATATAAGAAAAACATTGGATTTTTAAATGA
Source organism: Nyctibius grandis (assembly GCF_013368605.1). Taxonomy (NCBI): domain Eukaryota; kingdom Metazoa; phylum Chordata; class Aves; order Nyctibiiformes; family Nyctibiidae; genus Nyctibius; species Nyctibius grandis. The sequence goes on from NC_090695.1 coordinate 86,901,503, forward strand.
GAATCACTCTGAAAACAGCAGAATCGTTATGCTGGGACAAAGCAGATCATACACACGTGTTGTTGCTGTTCCTTCCCTCCTGCTTTCTTTTCTAAAATTCCTATCGGTCCCATGAGGAGCAGGAGAATAAACCTGTTGTCAGCTTTATTGCAGAGCTGGCTGCCTAAACTGATGTCTCACTGCAACATGGTTATAAAAAGGGAAAAAAGAAAAACTGCCAAAAAGCCTTGCTGATGTAAATGATATTCCTGTTGGAAGACTCTCCAGGAAAGGGCCTCTAAAACAGGAGAAGCCTAATACATACAGCAGTATTTTCAAAACACCGACTTAAAAATTTAAAGCCCTATGCCTTTTTTTTTCACTGCTGGAAGCTGTAAGGAGAGCTGCCAGGGCTCTACTCTGAAAAGGATGGGGAGAACAGACCAATATACAGCAACACAGAGCGGTCCGGTGGTGATATTGATTTAAAATGAAACTGCAAGAAAAATAATTGTCCATATTTTGGAATACAGCCTGACCTAAAATTATCACTCACACGTTCACTATAGCTTCAGGAGATTACCATCACTGACATCCCTGATTTTTAGCATCCAATGTACGATGCTCTTCCTTCTCTTTTTCTTTCACTAAGGGAGGTGTTTTGATTATGCAATTCCTTGTGTTATTCTGATGAGGCAGATCATTGATACAAGTTGTCCCAAGGTCTGGCATGATGCTCAGTTGCAGGCTGTGTGCTCTCTTCCCAGTAAGCACTGCATTCCTTCCCAAAGTCAGGTTGTATTTGAAAACGTCAATACACTTGGAAATTTCATAAAAATCTTAATGGTGTCTTGGGTTTGCATAATTAGGATGGAAATCTCATGAGAATATTTTTTCCTGTGACTCTGCTTATATTTCTTACTTATAACCAGGCAGAACGCAATACCAGTACAAAGCTCACTGAAGTCATGTACATTAAAATGAAAAATAACCAGATAAAGGTACTGATTTATAAATTTCCAGAGTTCAGTTTGGTTTACTTTGGGACCAACATACCAAACTGTTCATTTGTTACATTCATTCCAACTGGCCTTTTACTGATGAGATACCAGGCTTCCCAGAAGACAGTTCAAGGGGTAAGTCATGCTCTCTCACAGCCCTTAATGCCACCTGGGAGCCCGAACTACTGCTTCTGTGCAGTACCAGCTCTTGCCTATTCTTAATTGCCAGTGCTTCCTTCAAAGGGGATTTAATTACTGACTTCCACTGGTCTCTGCTTGAAATTTTAGGGAAAAAAAAAAAAAGTGTAAGGATCCGTTTGACCTCTCTTCTGAAAAGTAGTGATGTGAAATGAATATTTGTTGCACTATTGATCTGTGCTTGTTCTTAAATACACTGCAGCCTTAATAAATGCCTTTGGTCCATCCCTCAGCTGGTGTAAATTACCACGGCTCAATGAAGCTAAGCAGAATTACATCGTCTGAAGACACGGTCCTTGGCATGCTGTAGCAGCCTGCTCTTTAAGAACGTGGCAATTAGTGTGCTGTTTATAGCACAGCACATCTCATACCGCACATGCGGATCCACAGCTGACTGTTCTGATCACCAGGTAATGCTTGGTGAAGAAGGGCAAGCACCTTTGCTTTCTGTGATGGTTTGTGACCTGTTTTGTGTGTTGCTTGGCTCAGCGAATGTGAAATAGTGGAGTGAGGGTGAGTTTTGGGGAGGCTACCTACCCAACAGCCCTCGTGCCACCAGTCAGGAAGACTGCCCGTGCTGCCCTTGTGCCTGCTGCTTCTCACCCGTGAGCCAACCCCATTTCCAAAGTTATTCAGTGTGCAAGTGCTCTCGCTTTTATAGGCATTTTATGACTCTTATGTTTGGAACATATAATTTTAATGGGTGGAAACCAAATTAACTCTAAACTCCACTTGACCAGTGCTTCTTGTGAAGACAGTAGAAATTCTGTTTGCTGCATTCTTGGCTCTCCAAACCACACTAACCTCTTGGCCTCCAATACTTGCTCTGTGCGATGGGAGTCCAGCAATTACTGCCATTTAATTCTGCTTTGCTACAACATGCTATTTCACAACAGTTTGGATTTTCATAAAGTGAGGAACTTAACTAAAAACCTGTAATACCCTCCCTGCAACACCAGCACACATGCACACTGGTGGACTGAGGACTTACTTCCATTTCCAAGCTACTAATTGTGAAGACTTGCAATATAACAGGGATTGTGCTGGGTTATAGAAATTCTAAATAAGACACAGATGCAAACAGGCTTTGAATTTTAAGAAACCTTTGTCCATTTGAGATAGTTAAAGGTAGTTGGGAACAATTGATCCAATATAAACCTCATACTTCAGATACCTGCCCTATTCCTGCATGTCTGATCTCTTCTTCCAGTCCTGCTGAATACCTCTACATTGTATGGATTTCTGGATATGCTTTTACCTCTTCCAAAAGTTTTCTGTTAACTAGCTGTAATATAAGCAAAAAAATGCATTTAAATCTTATATTGATTTGCTCATGAGGTACTGCAATTGTGAGATAACTATATGCTGGTAGACACTATTTGGCATCTCTAAAGTGAAAAATAGATTAAGATTAGAAAAGACCATAAAAACAACCTGAACACTATTCCTGTATCTGTTGGAAAGGCTTGAAATGCACAGTTATTGCAGTAAAAACACATGTGGGAAAGGAGAGGGGTCATGCTTCAGGTCTCCAAACACTGTAACACTTTTATTGCCATCATATTATGCATCCCTCTGTAGCTTTTCATCTCTCAGATAGTTTTTCTGTCCTGTCTATGCTTGAATATTCCCTATTTCTGTTTAGGTGCATTAAGTTTACCCATAATTCAGTTTGGTTATAAGCCAAAATAGCACATTTTGTAGGTGGTCAGGGCTCGTGATTCCATAATGCGAACGATGCATCACTGCTGACTGGCTCTTTGTTTCTTAATGATTCTTGCGCTACAGCTGTGAACACACGTGGAGATGCACTACTAGGTGGACTTGCAGCATCTGTGGCCTGACGGTTACTTCTTACTTAATGAGAGCCAAGATGTGATATTACTCCTGTGCTTATGTCCCTCATAGTATCAGCACCGTGGTCCTGCTGTCATTTGGGAAGGTACTGGGGTGACAGGAGGCAGTTTGGGTTTTTTAGCTCCCGTCACAAGTTGTCATTTTTTTTTAGCGCTGATGTAATATTCAGCTGTGAAGCAGTGGCTGTGACACACACACACCACTTCCAGGGAAGTGAGTGGAAATTGTACATGTAGCCAGGGACAGCATTTGGTGAGATAAATGCACAGGAAAATCCCCAATCAAGGGATTTGCAGCAGGAATGACAAGGTGCTGTTATACTGCCATTATTGGTGGCAATTTGCAGGTTTAGGGTTGTTTGCTTTTAAACAAAGTTTAATTTTTTGTACAGAGACTACCAGCCCCCCTGAGCAAGCAAGCACCAAGATTTCCCATTCTGCTTTTCAGTTCAGTTTAAATGAGCTGAGCCAAGCGCTCGGACCTTGCTGCAAATGTTATATCCCATTGAGTCAGACAGCTGTAAAGGCAAGTCTGGGTTTTAAGGTCTTTCCAGAACTGAGGACTCCTTTTAGCTAATCCTTCAGTCCTTGTGCCATCTTCACTCTTGTTAGGAGTTTTTTTCACATGAAAATTTCAATTCCTTTCACATGAATCAAGCTTTGGGTCTCCAGTGTTGCATACAAACAGCTCCCTGGCAACTGGGTAATCCCCATTGGCACCAGGAAGGGACACTTATAAGAGAAAGGTTTCAGAGGGGAAGTTAAATGCTTGATCTGGAAATCATAGAGAATGAAAGTGGAATTTCATGGCATTGTTTTACGGAATTGCTTTTTTTTTGCTAACACTGTTCTTTGGTTAGCACAGATAGGAATACGTGCTGACACTGCAGAGCTGAAGTTTGAATCTTTTCCAAACTTCTTTACTGACCAGGAGCCTTAAAGGTTTTTTGAGAACTACAAAGGAACATCTGGGTAACAGAATTCATTGAACAGAAGTCTGCTAGGGTCTCTCCAGGGCTACCTGCACCCTGCTTGGTTTCCTGTTATAAATTATTTTAGAGGGAGTTTTAGCATCCATCCCACACTGTCAGATCTTCCAGCAAAGAGCATCTCTTCTGATCTCATTCATTGTGTTATTTTTCTGTACACTTCCATCACTCACAGGTTACGATTCTAACTGTATTGGAGTGCAGACTCTGTGGTGTCTTTTACCCAAAATATTCTTTTCTATTACATACCTTTGACTCTGGTACAAGTCCCATAAAGAGCTACCCTTATCTGAACCTCTTCTACTCTACTATGCAGCAACAGGAACAAGCACAACTTGAACTTTCTCACGTGTAAACTTGCATCTAGAGTGTGCTTGTTATACTTTCCAATTTTCAATATTTACTCTGCCAGCTGTTTATTAGAAATATCTTTCATCTTTTTAGAAATTGCTTGCATTGCTACCTGGAAAGGTACTGTATCTATGACTAAATATCTATCATGGTGCTTAAGGGAAAAGTCTACAGCTGATCCTTACCAGTTGTCTTTGTAACATTTTCAAGCTATTGATCAACAAGGTGGGGAATGTCTCAGTTCAAGTTGGTATTATATTTTCTGGTGTCCTCTTTAATCTTTTGATTCAGATTTGCAAAATCTTGTCTTATTAAAGCATTCTCTCAAATTAGTGTCTCTCTTCAGGGCACGTCTCTAACCAAGAAATTTGAATATTTTATTCCAAAGAGCTTCTGCTTCGAATGCTTCAGCTTTGTACCTCTTGTTTTCTATGACCTGTACTGAGTCCTTGACTGACATGTTTAGCAATCTGACTCTGGTTTTGCAAACATTGGTACAGACCAAGATTTGCTGCTAAACTCAACTGCATGTCGCCACTGTGCCATTGCCACTGCGACAGCAGCTAAGGTACTGTGAGAGGAGAACTGGGCTTTTTGCTCCAAGCTGCTGTGCTGAGGAAGAACTTCAGTACCACTTTGGTGTCATAAACTGCAGAGCAAAGACAATTTGCAACGCAGCATTTGTAAGAGCAAGTGGATGCTTTAATAGTCTCAACTTCAGTCTTTGGTTTAAAATACACAGATAAGGGTCCTAGAATGGACAAGTTTATCCTTCACCCTTTTGTTCTTAATAAACAGAATTCCTTGCAGCTGTAGGTCTTTCATGCCTGACTGGAAAACAAGGGCCTGTCTGTTCTGCCTATGGAATTAAAGTTCTCTTCCTACATAAAATCAGTCTTGTGTTAAATGTGGTATGTTTGGTCAGAATGCTGTGCTTCTCAGTTGTGTTGGACACTACACAACCCCCTTTTATTAGTGTGCTGTCTTCCATGCAGTGTTTGGAGTTGGCTTCTGTATATCTTATCCTGCTGCAACAATAGTAATAGCATTCATATAGGAAATCTGGAATATTTTCCTTGGGAAATGTCTAGAGCCTATGATGTCTAAACACACGCTTGCCTAAGAGGAGAGTAGCATGATCCTTCAGGTTTATACTGTGTGCTTGCACGTGATAGCTCTAGTCCCAGAAGGCCACAGCTAACATTAAGCCCCTCCACATGGGGTGGGGGTTTTTCACTTTACCAGGAATGATTTTAAGAGCACCCTCAAAACTAAACAAGTTCAAATAGTCTCCTACATGTTGTTCATCATTGAGAGATTCAGACCAATAATCTGAAAAGAGCTAATCAGAATGCTTCTGATGTATTGTGTTTTTAGTGATTACCCTGGTAGAAAATCTTCCTAATTTGTCTTCCCACAACAGTTGCTCATGACCAACATCGCTTTATATGTTTTCAACTTAAGATGTCCTTAATGTCCTTACCCTTAAAAGGATAAAATATCAATTTAAGGCCTTGTTAGCCTCAGCTCTACTTCTGTTTGGTGTGATTATACCAATGAAACTGGTATCTTCAGGTCCTAAGAGACATATCATCATGAAGTTTGTTGCAAACTTCTGCTTACTATTTTTTCTTAAAAAAAAATTGTCTGTGTGAGATCCCCCTTCTTTGGTACACATTAGCTCTTCTCTGACTCCTCTGGTGCCAGCTTAAGAGAAGAAAGCATTGCAGTGCTGCAGTTGAGCTTCCCCTAAAGAAGATCTAGGACTATGTGTAGTCCACGCAGATAAATAGAAAGAACCCAAGCCCTTGCAGTCTTGGCATGTTGCGCTGCTGGGCCTGCAATGGAAACTTTTGCAAGGCTGTGAGTATAGAGCTTAATACCGGCATTGGCAAGGAACTTAGCACAGTGCTGTCCCTGACAGCTTTGATTTAAGTTCACGTCCAATGACTATGAACAAGGTACAGGACTCTTTCCCAGGGGATCACCAGCTGTGGAGGGGGCAGCAGCTTCAGACAGCAGCAGGATGGTTTCCCCAGGACCCAAGAGCACCCAGAACTGATGAAGATGTTAGAGGCAAACTTCAGTCCTTTGCTTGTGCACATAAACTACGATGTAGAGTTCGGACCGTACGTGACACCCCTCAATGTGTGCGTGCGTGTGTGCGTGTGCTAGTGTCCCGCTTGTGTGAAGCTGGTATCATACTAGGTGTATGGAGTAAAGAAAGCTTACCACCTCACCTCTTAAAGGAAATTTAGTTACTGATTTATTTCACAGAGAAGGAAGAAAGCAAGACCACAATCTACCAAAAAGAAAAGATATATGTAATGGACTAGGTCAATATATGAAGCCTGTAAAGACTTTTTTTTTATTTTTTTCATAAAACTGAATTAGCTGAAAGCGTTTCAAGGTAATACATAAAACAAGATGGCACAGCTATCAAGACCAAATTCTCTGCTGATTTATAGGATTATGCCTCATAGTTACGGGAACGATCTTTGGGAGGGATGTGGGAAGAATGAAGAGGGAAGACCCCACCATTTCTCTGAAGTATGTCTTTCTCACATGGTTTCTTGCTGAAAGGTTGCACCATGATCTGTATTTATGTGAAAGACTAGTGAGTAGCTAGCTCCACTGGAGCATTTTACAAATTAAACATTAGGGCTATGACAAATCACAAATGGAAATGTAAAGGGGACAGCTTTGGCTATCTGTAAGGTAATTCTAGAGTCTATAATTTGGGGAATTGTATCTGAACTTGCATGTGAAAAAAAAACAGAAATACTGAGATACCTAAGCAGAAAAAAATGCTAAAATATGTTTTGTATGGGTACAATGTGGGGACAAGGCAATGATGGGCTATTTTGTATCAGACTCACTATGAACTGTTAGCAGTCTTCCTCCACCTCACATCTGACACTGGATTAGGTTAATTTTCCATCTAGTAAACTAAAGAAGGAGGGCGTGCTGCTTGATGCTTCCTGAGTATCTGCAATGAATGGGGAGAAAAATGAAACATGGGTCAATTCAAGCCCGGCTACATGTTTAGTTTCTAAAATTAGGGGGTGGCATTGTTAGGAGAAAACTTTCCACTGGAGAGATAAACTTTGAACTTCATCATGAGAGACAAGAGGAGTTACTCAACAATGCAGCAGCTGCTGCCTAGGTATTCATAATCTGAACCTTTCCTCAGCGCACACAGAAAAAGGCACCTCTTAGGCGTGAGTATGCTGACTCCTTGTTGACCCTGCTTTGAGTGGAAGGTTGGATTAGATGACCTCTTGTGGTCCCTTCCAACCTGAATTATTCTATGACTCTATCTGCTTTTTTTTCCAAGCTTGCAGCGGTTGTCAGCATTCCTGACAAGTCGCACTAATGTAATAAAAACTGGAAATTTTCAAGTATGGTTTATTGAATGCCCAAGAAGGCACAATTTTTCAAACATGAATAACATTATGCTGGACATAAAAATATCCCAGTTAGAAGGAAATGTGAAAGCAGAGATATTAAAAAAACAAACAAACAAACGAACGCCAACACATAAAAATATGCTCGAGAGAGAGAACAGGGAGAGAAAGGAAGTAACAATTTGGTGGCCGCAAAGATCAGACACAGAGACTGTATCTGGATATTCATGTTACAGTTAGTGAATAATGTTTGATGGCACTTGAAAGTGGAGGAGATTTTGAATGGGTCCAAGGAACTCCCAGAGTCTTTTGAAGCCAGAGACAATGAGTCTCTGCATGTGTTCATTGTTAAGTTGTTTTAGTTGCAAGATAAATCAAATTTAGAAAAAAAAAAAAACAAAACCTTTAAGCCTCTAGAGTTAATGTTGCAGCTGAAATAATTTCTCTATTCATTCAGATACAGTGTGCTGTCCTGGTTTGGTGGGGATAAAAATTATAGAATCACTTTTCTGTTACATGTTGTTTCAGTGTGTGGCCAGCTGTGGGATGGTGATCAGGGCCATTAGCAGGTAAATCCAGGGCAGCTGCCCCAGGCTGCCCACAGGTGTGTTCTGTAACATTAACATCACCTTCACTATAAATGGGAAAGCTGCTGGGGGTGGGGGCTCTTTGCTCTGCTCTGCTCTCCCTCCTTGTCCTCTCTTCTCTTCTCAACAGTTACTATCCCTGGAGGGACTTGCCACTGCCCTATGAGCTAAGTATAATTTTGTGTCTTTTGTATTAGTATTAATATTGGGTTTCTTATTTTATTAAATCTCTTTAAACTTCAACCCATGGCTCTCCCTCCTTTTCCCAATTCCCTTTCTCAGCTGGGGAGGGTGGATTGGGTGATAGAACAACTGGTTATTGTTTAGCCCTGGGTGTGAGCTAAATGGAGACAGGTGCCCACTGAATCTCTGAGATGGTGGAAGACAAGGCTAAAATGGTAGCAAAGGGTAGCATCAGTCAGGATATTTGTATGGCTGTGTGGTAATGGGTGAAGCTAATCTTATACACTGGAAGATGTTTTTGAGTTTTGGTTTTTTTTTTAATAATGCCTTGTAGGAATCAAGAGACTGCCTGCAGGATCACTCTCTTCCAGTGCACCAGGCTGCTCTTCTCAGAAGCCCCTGGAATATTTCCGATGGCTTTCCCCTGGACCCTGAAACAGGGTTTATCAGAGGCTTCCAATTTAAAAGGGGGTAGGTCTCAGCTGACGGAGTCGGGGGTGAGGCGGTGTTCCTGACACAGCCGATCCCTCGCTTTGCCTGCTTAATAAATCAGACTCAGCCCCGCCACACTACTTGGTGGTTTTTTCCCCCATGACAGTGCAGAGCCCAGCTGCTGCAGTACCACAGCATCATGCAAGGAGCTGTGACTGCACAAGCTTCTGGTTTGTGCGCGCAGATCAGGGGCTGCTTTCTGCAGTTCTTTGGACAGTCTGCACTCAGTTTGTCAGCTAGTTCAGTATGAGACTCCTTCCCCAGCAGCTCCACAAGCCCATGTCATCAGCTACCTAGTCCCTAAAGCTGAAAGGGATCCTTGTTCTGGAACCAAGCAGCATTTTGCAAGACAAAAACCTGTGAAGGCACTTGAGGAGGGCCAGGTCCATGAGGGCAGTGAGCGACCCTCTGTGCTGCTCTGGACGTGGGTTTGGAGGGATAACTCTGTGTTGCGGCTGGCTCAGTCTCTGTCCTGGGATGTGGAATTCTTTGCATGTGTACAAATGATGGAATGGGAACGTTTCTGTTCATCTGCAAATCCAAATTTCTCATTAAAATTGGTCATTAGTGAAATTAGTGAAAGTATCTATTAATATATGCATTATCATTTGCAAATCTGCTGCAGGCCTACCAGTTCCAGAATCAATTTAGATGGCCATTTCTATGGCTTTGGCTATGTAATACACATGGCTGAGTTAATTCACATTAAGCATTAAATCCCTTACAGTTTTTGCTCTTTTTAACAAGTGTTAGCAATGCATAGAAGATTTTTTTTTTTAATTTCAAGTTTATGGGCTAATTTTGGCTTATTCCAATTTTATATTTAACACAATTTTCTTCTTTAACGTGTTTTCGAGGATAATCTGTTATTGAGAACACTAACGACCTTGGATATTAAGTTCTAACTTTTATTTCCCTGCGGCTGCTTGCTATATCAAAATGGAGGAGATACAGGGCAATGTTGGCAGCTCTTATGCCTTTTTCCTTCAAATGGACTGATACCTAATGCATTTTCCTTTAGATTGTTTTGTTTTCAGAGGTGGTGTTCTGAAAATTGCATTTCTGTCTCATCCCATGAATCATAAATTATGTCTTCTGTGTGGGTTTTAGTATTTGTCTCCATTTCTTGCGACTCCCACATATAAGCGGATTTTGATGCATATTGTGCTAATATTACGATTGCTGCTGGCTGTGCTGTCTCTGTATCAGGTAACCTTATTGATCTTTATTTCACCTCAACTACCAGCAGTTTTGCTGTGCCTGACCTAATTTCAACCACTGAAGAGGGTCTAAAATATTGATATGAGCAGAAAGGTTCCTTTAACCATGACAATAAAAATAAGTCTAGCATTATCCTGGGAAGATCCAGATTCTGATAGTTTCATGTAACCATCTGAGCAATACAGAGGAACTGAGAAATTATATTCACTCCAGTGGAGGTTCCTGGTCTTGAGGGACCCAATATTTTCAGAGGAGAGAATAAGCACTTTACGAATGCATAAGCATACATACGTGCACGTGCACACACACACACGCATGTGGGTCTTGAGGACAGTCCCAGATAGAGGTAGGCAAATATAGATTCCTGAAGGCCAAGGAATAATTTAATTTAAATAAGAAGTTTCTCAAAAATATTTTTTTTAAATGAAAGTGCAGAAGATTGGTAAGAAAGTAAAACTCTCTCTTCAACAGCACATGTAACTACTTTTTTAAAATGCCAAAAGGTTTACTGGTCTTTTTTTAAAGAATTCTTTTTTTAAAAACTGCCCCCCCCCCCCCCCCAATTACTGCATTTGTTGGCTGTGAGCAGTGCCTGAACTATGAAGGCTGTATATTGATCACACCAGCCTCTGCTTGCATTATTTAGCTCTTGAAGAGCATCTGCTGAGCATCCATCAGTATGGGGTGTGTGCCACCACCATATGGGCTGCCAACTGCTGGTGGAGCCAGGGAGGTGCCGTTATGCTCCCATATATTCCCATACAACAATGCCATTAACATCTGGCGTACCGTGGCACACGCTTACTTTTGTGGTACAATAACAGCAGATTATTCATTCCTAACTACAGTGAAGTTCCTTAATGGGAGTGACGGTACTGACTCAAAATGAAGTTAGGAAAACAGCGTTACTGCAAGTATCTGGCTGCGTGGAGCACTGCATGTGAAGGTCACACACTGGAATTTTGTTCCTCCTATGAGGGCAAAAGCAGTCCTTTGGATTATTTGCAGGGTCCTTCTAAAACTGCCTTCTGCCTCTGGCCAAGGCGCAGGAAGGCAGCGACTGCAGGAAAGGTTTTCTCAGTCAGATGGAAGGTAGCATTACCACTGCAATACCTTGATACTTCAAGGCATGCTGGTCTGCAAGCCATTGATGTAACTGGGAATACACTGTCCACAAAAAAAAAAAAAAAAAAAAAAAAGGCAAAAAAGCAATCTTCAAAATTCAGTAATATTTAGGCTTGTATTGTGTTTTACTGCTATAAGGCCCAAAGGTCTAATTAGGTGTTGAGTGACAACACTTTTGCTAGTAGCTATTAGAAGTGTTTTGCTTTCTGTTTGATGACCATACTTCCTGCTCTACAACTACGGGCAGAAGGCAGAAAGGATCGCGTGGTTTCCTTTTTTACACTGTATACCCTTTCCACAGCCCTGAAGTTGCTGTATGCTTTTAGTTCTTGTTCACTCTCACGTGTTCAGCCGGATTCGGGCTTAAACCTGAATCCTTCACACTCTGGCAGGGTGAGGTTACAGAAATGTTTCAGATTTTCTTGGAATGTATTTCTGGCTCACAGAAATTTGCCGACAATTTTTTTTCCCTATCCCCAAGTAGCTTCATAGTGATCAGAGGACCATTTGTCCTTCTGAAGTTCCTGAGTGCCCTTGTTGTGAACTTATCTTTCGTTCTTTATCAGTAGGTAGCTGCCAAGGCACGTGAAGTAGCTCTCACCCGTAGATTTGCCAAGGAATCTCATGGTAACATACCAAACATTCATTTTTTTTTTTACACTCTGTAGTATGTGATTTATGAAGGCACCTCTGCCAAGAGAATGCACCACTGCAGACTGTCAGAAAATGCTCTTCATATGTAACAAAGTATTTTCTCCTGGGATTCAGCCATGTAGTTCACATAGGTAACTTAATTCATTTCCCTAAAAGATTTCCATTTTAACTAAAACTTGTTACATGAACTCAATTAGCAGAAAAAATTATGATTTATTTCACATAAGCTACCAAAGAGACGTCAAAAGGGGAAAAAACAGGTTTGAAAAGTGTTTGTTATACATGCAGAACCCATTCAAATGTTTGAATATCCATCCACTTTGTTAAACTAGCCTAGTTCCTGGAGAGAAAGCCCCATTTCTCAAGATACGGCTGCTTTCTGCAGGCAGCTCCATAAGACTTCAGGCCCAGCTTTTAAAATGTGTCTGGGGCCGGGCTGCTTTTGATGTCACTTGGATCCAGATGCTGAAATGCCTGCTGAGAAGCTGGGTATCGGCTCTTCTGCAAGTCTATTCTCAGCTGCAGTACTGAGCATTTCTAATGTAGGGTTGCACGGGCCGGCCTGTAGCCAACCGTCACATAATCACCGTTCAGTGCAGGCCAATTTAGGATTGATTTTGCACTGAAGGGAGAAGAAACTATGATGCAGGAAACTCTGCGTTCTTTACTTTAGGTTAGGCAGACTAAGAGGAAATGCAGTAGAAAAAGATGACCCATTTGTGCATGGCTCCTTGCACACTGAACCATAAGTGCAAACATCAGTAGTGGGATATCTAACTACCAGAGCTTGGCTGCCCAAAAGTCTATAATGAGCAGAGGACCCTCCTTGTCTAGCAGGCGTGAAATGCAGGCAGAGGTGTGATTTCCAGCTACAGGAGAGAAGACATTCAAACTTGACAAATCTTGATATTATTCCAGTACTCTGAGGAGCGTTTTCTGCCAAAGACACATTTAACTGCCCCGAAGTGCACTAACTGTCTCTCTTGACACCAACGTCAATTCAAAGTAGGAGGCTCCTCTAAGCATAACTAAAGGCCATGTGAATCTGGACTTAATCTGGTTTAATACCTGGCATAACTGGGATTTTTTTATAGCTTGTTTCATTATAAATACTTCTTGTTTATTCTTGCAGAAAAATACTTCCCACCGGCTGCTTTAGGGGTAGAGGAACCTGGATATATTCATCCATTTGCTTTGCCTCTTGGTGTGACCTTAAAGTGAGTCAGGGAGAGGAGAGGCAGAGGAGATGCAAGACAGTCTGCTTTCTCTCCATAGCCATGAATTGCTGTTGAAATAAAAGGCCGGTGTGGGGACACCCTCCCCTGTATTTTTGTAACCCCATAACTAAACACTCCTTGCTAAAGATGATTTGTATACAGTTGTTGACTCATATTTGTGATTCAATTGGTGGAGATAGCACGCAGGTTTGAATTTGGTTATAATTAATTCCTGTAAAAGAAAAACCTAGACTACTAAACCTTCTCACCCAAAGACTTATGGCTGCTCATCTGTTCTGAATAAATTAGAATTAAAAGAAAAACAAACCTCCAGTGATGTTTTCCCAAACATAAAGACAACAACCCTTGCTCTGGTGCCTGGAGGGCAACAGCCCCACCTGTATAAATGGGCAGCTACAAAGGGGAGACATCAGAGGAAGCAAATGTAGAAGTCTTTGGTATCTTCTAACCTGCAAATAGGTTAATTTTTGAAAAGTTGTTGGCTCGCTTGCATCACAGGAAGAAAAGAATGATTTACAGGTATTTTGTCCCAGGCAAGACATACTTCAGAAGGGACCTTTCTTAAAGACCTCTTCTTCTCAGGCTGCCTCAGGTGTGGGGACACCTTTCTGACGATACCACTACTCTCATCTCATCTGAATGTACTGCCAGCATCCAAACCTGCTCCGGCACAGCTGAGGGACTCCTGCTGAATTACTTATAACTGGCATTTTGACCAGGAAGTTTGCATTTCCTCCCGAGCCTCCAACTCCTGCAGTCATTGCCAAAATCCTGTCAGAGAGTCTGGACAAGGTCATGACTGCAGTTCCTCTGTGGCTGGCAAAAGCACACTTCTCAGCTCATTGGTAGACTCCTTAGTTGTCTTTAGGAAGGTTATCATCTCAGGGAATCGCTGCTATCAAAAAGATTATTCTTAAAAGCTGTGGAGTTACTTATTCAGTCTGTCAAGCCTCGTTACATTAGAAGACTCCATGACAGAATATCTACGAAATTTATCTTTTTGTTCACGGAAGGAAATGATGGTCCCACTAAGGAAACTGCAAATTTAATTATACAGTAGATTTCCTCACAGACAAAATTTCCAAGGACCTCAGTATGTCAGCACTTGCTTTCAAATCTTAATCCTCTGCGCTGACTTTGGTTTTCGCTTGCTAAAACACTTCAAGTGACACTGTTCATCCAAAGCAGTTCTCTAGGTCCCGGGTCTGCACCCCTAATTCACTCTGAGCTGTATTTACTTCCCGAGGAGGCCAGGGGATTCCTCGTTTAATGTAAAGTCAGTAGAAGTGTGCCCTTAATTGTTCTTTAAATCCTTTATTAAGCATTATCTGTTCCCGTTGAGCCGAGAGACCCATGTGCTATTCCTGGAGCTGCCGCCGACTCGCTGTGTGCCTGCAGATAAGTCGCTCGGCTGCCCAGTGCCTCACCTCCGTCAATCCCAAAATAGTGGCGCTTTCCCTTTGCAAGCACTTTCCATCTGTGGTGTGTGCTGGAGTCAAGGGAAAGACTTCACAAGGTCGCTGTCATTACTCCTGTTTTGCAAAGGAGAAACTGAGGCAGGCAAGGGCATAGACTTGCCCCAGCACTAGCAACTCAGCTGCAGGTTCACCCTCCCACACCACTTCACCGCTCCTTGGCTAGCTGCCTCCCCAGATCATTCCTTAGGTGCTAAGCATTGGACTCAGATCAGGACTCACTGCTAAATTTCATGTCTTCTTCCCTGTGTCCCTTCTTTGTCTATGACTCTGACTTTTGCAATATCTGAGCAGACACTTTCTGAATAGCTGAATTGTTAGAAAGAAATTCCTGACAGGTTTGAAAAAGAGCTCCTTTGGACAGCAATTGCAAAGCTTAAG